>NC_028639.1:26479214-26507308 GCF_001406875.1 Solanum pennellii
GGGAGGGGGGGGGTATGGTGAATAGTATGGTTGTTGGGAGTGAGATATTCTTATTTTTTCTTTATGTGCTTATTCAAGCCTAAAAACTAAGAGTTCCTAGTAACTTGGCTTAAGTTAGAGTCTTTTATGGAAAAAGTGACTTTCCTAATATTCTCCTTATGATATGCATGTTTTGGTTGAATCCTTGTTAAATGAGAAAATGAGTATTTCCTCATGTTCATGTGCATTTAGTGTAGGCAGCCTATTTGCTTCATGAGGTTAAATAATGAGCATTTGTAAATTGTTATACGAGATTGATTTGTTGAGCATGTCCAATGTGTTATTGAGAAGTTGCATTTTGAGCCTTTATGATGAAATTTATTAAATATGATTTATGGAAAATGTTGCATGATCATGCTTTAATGAGAAGTTGCATAATGTGTTATATGATGTTTAAATGAGCATGATGTAACATGGAGAAGGAATTTCCTCCAATAGCATGAGAAAATGGTAAAGAATGATACATAAAAAGTTGATAGATGTAGTTCTATTTTCTTGAATTGCATTAAATAGATTGATGTTTTTTATGTGGAGTGATGTTCCTCCTATATATGTGTATTGTTTATGATATTGTGTGCTTGCATGTGAGCTGTTTTCTTTGGTCGTTATCCCTTTAAGTGCGAAGTGTCATTCGAGGACAAATGTTCCCATGTGGGGGAGAATGTAACCACCCTAAAAATTAACTAGGTTTATATAGAGCTTCACTTGTGCTTTAAGGGATGTTAACTAGCTTAATTAATGTGTATATGAGTTTTGAAGTCATAATGGGTTAATTTTGAAGTCAAACATCAAGGAATGACCAACACGTTCGACGACTAGTCCCTTATGTGTTTGCATGTGTTCTTTGTGCCTTTGCATGTTTCGTGAATTGTTTGGTGTCTAATTGGGTGGGAGAGGAAACTAAGACCTAGATGAGCATGTTTAGGGGTTTAAATCCCGGGTACGGCTCCACCTAGGACCCACGAGGGGCCCTAGAGAAGGACCCCAACTCAAAGGCTAAAAGTTGCCAGGCAGCACTTTGCCAGTGTCAAACAACGGCCAGTCTTCCAAATGATGGCTCGTTCACTTGGGGCATCGATTGAGACTGAAAGCCTGCACATTTTTGAACTGCAAATGAAAACCATGAAGCCCCATTGACGGTACGTCGTCTAAACGATGGTCCATCGTTGGTGGGCGTGGTTTGGGCCTGCAAAAGTTGTCAAGAATCTGCCAAGCTTGGGGTGTTTTGGGAAATTTATCCCAAGTCTTTTAAATAGTGAGGACGATTGTTTTAGGTGTATTTGGGTATTTCAGAGTGTTAAAGTGATTTAACTCTCATTTAGACCCTAACACCTAAATCAAAACCCTTTTATCTCCCAAGTTCTCTCAAAAAACCTCCATGAAAGCTCAAAGTCAAGATGGAGCTTGAATGATGGATTTCAACGGTGTTTTTCTTCAATTCTCTTTGGATTTCTTGTAATGAGGTATAGGAGTTCTTTATCTAAGGCTAGGTATCACCTTAGAGCCAATTTCAAAGTTATATCAACGATCTCAAAGTTTATGAAAAAGTCCATTTTCTACTCTAAGTCATGGGTTCTTGCATGAAACGCTTTCAAATAATGAGATATGATATTATTGATGTATAATTGATGTTTTCCAATCAAAATCTCCATGAACACTTGACCTTATCAAGTCTCTTATTTTGCTATATAGTGGGTTAATTGTTTATGATCTAATAATGATAGAATTAAGTTTAGATTATGTTGTAATGTTGATTTCTATGATGAGTTATGCTATTATATTGTCAATTGTTGGAGATGTTAAGGAATGATGATCTTTGCTATTGGAAGAAAGTAAGTTGACCTAATTCACTTAGATAATGTAGAATTGGTATAGAATTTCTATTGATTAGTATGGTCCACTTATGGTGGCGATGCTTATGTGTTGTGTGATGATCATGGCCTTGTCAGCATTATTATATAAATTGTAGTAGTAGCTTATTAGAGCTTATATCTAGGTATAATGTAAAGATGTTTATGTAAAGTAATGTGATTAAGGTGTTATGGCTTATATGACTGTAAGGTAATGTTATGATGTTATATGTGTGTGATCTTGTATAATGTGAAGATACGAAGTGAAGTAATCTTGTAATGCTTATGTGATCTTGTATGAATCTAATGTTATGATTCCTCTTTATGTGATGGTATACAGTGAGAAAAGGCTAAGAAGTGTCTTATGTGATAATGTTGTATATATATCTGTGAGGTTGAAGCATGATTTCTTTTAAATGTTATATGTGACTATGGTAGACTATGATGAGTTTCAATATGTGTAGATAGGGTATCTTGTGTGGTAGACTTAGTGTCGCTACTTTATACTTGATTAAGATTGTATAAATGATATGATGAATGTTGTGTCTTCATTTGATAGACCTAAGTTCCTCTTCTTGAAGCATGAATGTTATGTGAATATGTGATCTCTTGACTTGGTAGGCTTAAGCTCCGGTGTCATTATGTGTGTGAATGAATGTTGAATGAAAGTCTAGGATCGGTAGACCCAAGATGGTACCCTTCTATGTATGACTAATATAGGAACTTGATCATGTAAAAAAGGTCAATAACTTGGAACCTTCAATATAGAAAAAAGGTTATAGAATCCTTCAAGATGAAAGCCGTAATGATATCCTTCTTGTGTGAATGATGGGCTTATGGACAGGTTGGCTAGAACGACATTAAACCATCTCAAGGGAAGTCATTGAGATATCCATATTACTTTTGAGTGGCATCCCTAGTGGACCATCTTTCTTAGAGGTATTATGATTTGGTAAGATCTAGAAATGGTACCTTTTCATATGCCTTGTTGTGATTGAACTTACTCTATGAGAAACAAGGCAAAGCACCGAGTGAATATGCTTGGGGAGTGACTACTAAAGTTGAGACTATAGTTTAAAGAAACCCGTGATATTCCTTAACCATGTGCCGACATGTGATGTGTCCTAGTTCTACCCTTGGCAAGTAGATTACCCTATATTGGGTAGGGTAGACTCCGTATTCCATACCTAGTTAGTAAAGTCAATGTCGGTTAATGCCTATTCTCATCATGTGGGATGCATTCTAGTGTTGGAGAAGTTCTACAACATGTAAGTAGTGGAATGAGACGCTATCTATACATAACATGAGTAGGATTTGAAGATGCTAGGATGAGGGTTCCATAGGTCTTTTTCAAGACCATTATGTGAAGTCCTCTAAATGTATGATTGTCACTTAAAATGGTCTTAATGAAAGTAGGTTCTCTTAATGAAGTATGTTGTATAGAAAGGTTCTTATCTAGGGTAGCTTTGAGGATTGCTTAGGTAGACTTGAAGAGGGTGTATGGGAAGTCTCTTCATGTTTTACTTAGGTGAATCTTAGAGTAACCTTAGGTAGAAAGTCTAAATGATGTAAATGCTTATCGTATTAAATATGGAACTATGTGATATGTGATGAAATGGAATAACTTTACTTTAGATAGTCTTGAGGACAATCTAGGTGTGTGTGAAGAGGTTGTATGGGCGGCCACTTCATATCTTACTTAGGTGGGTCTTAGGATAACCATTAGTAGGGGGTCTAAGTGAATATGGTTATGTGATTGATGTAACTTGAATATGTTTTATATGTGATTGTAGACTTGTATTATGTCAGGTTTTAATCAAAATGTAATCAATGCATGTTTATATACAAAATATTCCTTTTTCATGGTTTTTGCATGGCTTCCATACTAAGTGCATTCAATGTGCTAACCCCTTCTTTTACCTTGTTGACTAAAATGTAGAGAATTGGAAGTCTTGATATTTTATGGATGATGGATACGTTTCTAAGTGTTAAATATGAAGTATTGGTGAGTCCTCGTAGATTCCAGGATAAGACCCACATGTTCCTTTATGTCTTTAGTATTTGTTTCAAGTCTTATATGGACTTAGTCCCAATGTTGTATATTCAAAGTATTAGATAGTTTAGTGAGACATTGTAAAGGTAGATGGTTTTAAATAAGTCTTCCCCTTGTGTATTAATGAAAGCATTTTTCGTGTGTGAAGAAAGTTTTAAATTATTATTTATTTTAGAGAGTATATTATGCAATGATTGGTATGCGAGGATTGTCTTGTACTTTTCAAGGTCTCATACGCTGGTAACTTCTAGGGGGTGCTCCCCGGTTGTTACAACTACTTACCAAGCTTCAACTTCTAAGAGAATCCTCATTTTCCACCTACACTTGTAGAAATAGAGAAAGCATATGGAATTAGCACATTGAATGCACTATGTATGGTGAACATGCAAGAAAATCATGCAAAAGGGCACATTTACTTTAAGATATGCTTTCATGCTATTTTGATAGAAACCTTCATCATAATAGTTTAAAAGGCATAGTATAACTAAACAATCACATATAAGACACATTCCATATTCAACAAGTAACCTTTTCATCACTTTAGATTCTCTACCTAAATTTAATCTAAGACTCACTTCAGTAAGACATGAAGAGATCGCCTATACACCCTCTTTAAGCACACCTATGTGACCCTCAAAGCTACCCAAGATAAAGACCTTTCTATTCATCTTACCTTTAATAATTGAACATTATTCATTAAAACCATTTGAGAGACAAGAAATAAATTAGAGGACTTCACATAATGGTCTTGGAGGACCTAGGGAACTCATTTTAGCATCTTCAAAGCCTACTCGTTCCATGTGTAGATAGCGCCCCATTCCACTACCTACACGTTGTAGAACCTATAAAGTAACTAGAGTGCACATCCCACATGATGAGAATAATCATTAACCGACATAGACCATACTAGCTAGATATGGAATCCGGTGTAATAAGGACCTCATACCGTGGAAGGTGTTCTACTTGCCAAAGGTAGACCTAGGACCCATCCCATGTTGGCACATGGTTAAGGGATATCAAGGGTTTATTTGTACTCTAGTCTCATTCTCAAGTAGAGCTACTACGACAAGCATATCAACTTGGTGATTTTCCTTTTTTCTTATAGAGTACGTTCATTCACATAATATTGTTTGAGAAGGTACCATCTCCAAATCCTACAAACTGATAATACCACTACCAAGAAGGGGTCCACAAGGGTTGCCGATCAAGGTTCATTAGGATTTATCATTCTTAAACTTCTTTTCATATTAAAGTATCCATATGTCTTTCATAGAACGACATCTACTTTAGGTCTACTGATCCTAAAATTTCATTAATACATTCATTTATACACATATGTATCAAAAAGAGGGACCTAAGTCTACCAATCAATACACAACATTATTCTATAAACACTCTCCCAAGTCCTTAATCTTCATAAGTCAACAAATAGAAGAAATACATTTAATTATACCATTGTTGAACTCATATAGTATCATATAGACAATGCATGACCACCTTCACTCTATCACTTCACGTATACCATGTCATGATCATAACATATATCACGTAATAATACTGACAAGGCCATGTTCATAACATATATAACAATTAAACACCGCCACCATAAGTGGACATACCAATCAATACAATTAAATATCAATTCTATCCAAAATAAATGAATTAGGTCAACTCACCATCTCCGAATAACCATCATCACCATTCCTTAGCCTTTTCAACAATTTCGCATAACATGAGATTCTTACCAATGATAGTATACATAAAATTAAGCTAACAATCCATCCATATCAATGATCCAACAATACTCAATATAGACAGTAACATTATAAAACAAGCTATTCACAATTATACAATAATCAATATATTATTCAATATCTCACAACAATCTCCACATGAATTCAATAAGATTTAGCCATGATCACTTCACCCACATTAAAGCCAAAATTAGGAATTAAAGGAATACTGGGTTCATGGAATTTTTTATAATAAAACAATCAATTAACATTGAATAATATATAAATCATCAATTAAAATCTTTTTATGCAAAGAACCCATGCTTATAATTCAAAATAGGGTTTTAGGGGTGTTGAGATCTTTTGAAAAGCCTTTGAAATTGGATCCTTGAATGAAACAAGAATCAAGGATGAAATCACCATACCTTAATTGAAGAAATCTAAAAAAATTGGCTTGAAACCTTTGAGAATTTTGCCTTCTTCCTTGGAGCTTGAAGTTCATCAATGGAGGATTTAACTAAAGAGAGAATTTCTTTTAGAGAATGGAGACCTTATAATTTTTTTTGATTCTAGTTGAGGGTTGGGGTATTTTATTGGGTTAATGGGTGTATAATGATGTAAAATCAATATATAATACACCCCCAAAATACGCAAAACACCCCTACATTAATTGGACCTTTAACTTTAATTTTTGGAATTATTATCGGAGAACAAGTTCGCATCACGGAGTTGTTCCCTCAAGATTTTTGAAAATAAATTTTCGGACAGTAGAGTCCACGACGTTTCCACGACACGGAACAAAAATTTGGCCTAATATGAACCAAGTCCGTGATGCAGATTGGTTTCTTTAAGGAACAATTCTTGCTGCCTTGGGAAGCTTGCTGGTCCAAGGTTGGGTCCTCCTCAAGGACCCCTAGGGCGGTCCTTGGGGAGTCGTAACAAAATTTTTTGACCCTAAAAATGTCTCTATAGGTGTTAGGGTCATTAACACTTATTTTAGACTCCTACCAACACATCAAAACATGCACAACATACTAGGACACTCTAGCACACGCTCAAGACAAATTTCCAGACGTCTTGGTCGTCCTTTGACGTTTGACTTCCAAACCCTACAAACTGACTTCTAATTCTAATATTCATTATTTTAACACCTTATTAACTCATTACACCCTTGTAAGGCTCTAGATAACCCTAGTTCATTTTGAGGGTTGTTACATTTATACGCAAGCGAAATACTAGTCTAACATGGCAAACATAGACCCAATATAAGAGAAACATACTAGGGTTACGGACCTTTATAATAGAAAAAAATACTAGAAGTCTATTAAAAAGTCTTAACAAAAGAAACTAGAATATAGAATCTGTGTCCTCAACATATGAGAAAATACCAAAAGTCTTGAGAAAAACTGCAGTCCCAAGCTTCACTATAGAAAGCACTTCACTTGCCAACACCTACACTTGTAGTAAAACATAGGAAAAGAATGGGGTTGAAACAATTGAGTTGTCATGACCCCAGAGTACCCCAAGTTGTAACACGGTGTACTTGACTCTGAAGGGGTCTTGCACAAGCCTCTTAGCATTCATTCATCACATAGGCATTAAATATAGTGTAGAATTAAAACTTTTCTCAATAAATACAACAATCAAGTACTCATATATAAAACGACAGAATACTAAGTCTCAACATAGCAATCTTAGACATGAACTCAACATCATAGAAACATGACCCATTACAATTGAAAAGAAACTGCTTGAGTCTATTACATCAAATAAAAAACATAACAACTCTTCCTCCTCGAATACATGAGGACGTACCAAGTCTTAGAGTTATGAAATCCAAGCCTTCAACTAGAGAGTCAACCTAGAAACCTCAACCTACACTTGTAGTAAACATTTGAAGAAGATGGTGTTAGTAGAATTAAGCACTAAGTATGATGACCATGCAAAAACATGATAAAAAGGACATTTTTGTTGAAAGTCATGCTTTATGACATTTTGTAAAACTTCATGCACATTTTAACAATACAAACACAATATAAGTAAAAAATAACATACATGTCACATTTAACATTTTGTTACACTTGGAAATCCTATGACCTAGGCTAGAACCTTGCATAATGAACAATGAGATAAAGAGAGTTAAAACGATGTTTGCAAACCTAAACTAATGTGATTAAGTTTGTTTGGAGTATTAGAGTCAAGACGTCAAGAAACGACCATGACATCCAGAAAATAGTGAAATAGATCTAGTAGGTGTTCTAGAGTCTTCTAAAGGCTTTGGAATGTCGTACGATGGTTAAATCTTCTAGAAATACTTTCAATAATTAAAAAACTATGTTTAGGGTCTAAAAATTTGGGTACGACTTCCCAAGGATAACCATAAGGGTCCTTGAGGAGGACCCAAACTTTGGAGCGAAAATCTACAATTTGCAGCAGCCATCCACGAGACCTCTTGACGGGCTACCAATGAATTCACGGGGCGTGTGTTGGATTCGTGAGTTGATACATAGATTCCTCACCAAATCCTCCCCAAGACCCCTCTCTGAATAGATGACGCCATGCAGGACATTCTGTTTACCGTTTGATGGTCCATCGACCATTTGACGGTCTGCTGATCGCTTGACTGTCCGTGGATGGGTCTCATGAATTGATACTTAGTATCCTCACCAATAACCTCAAACGGCAACCTCATTCAAAACTCATGATTGACCAGTACGGCCCGTGGATTGCTTGACTACCGTTAATGGGGACTCGTCAACGAAACCAAGGCTCACTGCCTCCACACGGCTTAAGTGGGGGTAGATGGGTAATTAGATGATTAATTAGTTAACTCTTAAAAACGGTTATAATCAGTAATTTTAGGTATATTAAAGTATTTTAAGTAATAAAACAAGCCTTCCGCCAAAACCCAAAAGCTCCCACTTCTTTCTACATTCTCTCACTACTCAAAGACTCATTGAAGAAGATGGTCAAAGCTTCAAGTAGGTCTTAAAAACAATAATTTTCTCCATTTATAGTTAAGGATTTACAAGGTATGTTAACTCTTAACTCTTGGGACTCATTTCCCAAGAGGTTTATTCAAATTGATTTTCAAGGTTCTTCCAAATTTTAAGATTTCACTCAATTTCGTGGGTCACCTTTAAAACTGACTTATTTGGTCTAGAATTTATTAATAATGATTGATTATAAATGTTTATGAATTAATTTATGTATAATCTTATATTTTCGACCTAATTTCCTTAAAGAACCATCAATGTACCTCTTCTCTTAACCCTAACTCTTGAATTATGTTTAATAATTAATAGAGGCGATGTAATTGAGTATGTTCTTGTATAGTTGACTATGTGCGACGATGATAATGGATTTGATGGATGAATATTGTGGATTTGTGATGAAGTCTTGAAAGGGTATCTTGAAGACCATTGGTAAGACCATCAAGGCTATGATCATTCTAATGTAGTATTGTTGGTTTATCTTGAGTAATGTTGATTACTTGAAGTATGAATGATAAGGTTTATAAATGTGTCATCATGGTATGAATGTGATGATTTTGAGATAATGGTGGGTGTGTTACTATGTGGAATTGAAGGTAAATTTTATACACATCCTATGACTATGTTATGAAGTAATGTTCTCACATGACGTAGGGTTTGTGATGTAAGTGTTTTCTCATTTTAAAACCTTTGAGATATATATGTTATATGAGGGGTTAAAATCCCAAGACCGATGTTATGAATTAATGTTAAGAAAGACTTAAAGACACCTCAAAAAGGGAATTTAGCTTAGCAGAGTGAACATGACAATGAGATGTATTCTTTCACAAAGGAAGGGAGGTTCACACTATATTCTCAAATTGGGTGGAAACTACAATGATAATTAGCATAAAGAGGGTTTCTTGTAACGACCTCCTAGTTCTTTAACTATGTGCCCCCATAGGACCTTAGCTAGTGTATCCACCTAGATGATATACGAATGTTTGCGCCTTACCTTTGCAATTGAGACACCCTCTTTTAAGTGTGAGGGGATGAAAATGGATTCCATGTAGATCACATGGTCCATGTCGGATATGGAAAAGTTTCACGAATGTTAAAATTGAATGAATAAAATTAAGAAGATGAACACTAACTAGGACTAATTAAGAGGTGTTACTTAGTGTAATTAAGGGTATGGAACCTTACCTATACATTGCACAAGTGTATCATGAGGGGATTTTTAGGATAGGTACTTATGCATATATGTTATGAATGAAATGCATGACGTTGGCCTCATATGATATGCATGATGTTTGTTTAACTTGATACCCATGATATTGGCCTCACTTGGTATGCATGTTGTTTGCTATATTTATTGTAATGATGTATGTGGTAAATGACAATGCCTGTGATCTTATTGATAGTTTTCTTTGTGTGTGGGGGTGGGGGGTGGGGGGTTAGGAGCTTTTACATACACATTGCACTAGTAGACTTGATTTAGGGGTTATGACTAAGGTCTTTGTTATGACCCCAAAAAGAAATAAGATAATAGAGCCTCACAAGTGTTTTAAGATTTAATAACTCTTTTATAAGATGTGTAAAATATTGTAATAGTTGGTTTGAATAGGTTAGAGTTCAAACATCAAGGGAGGACCAAGATTTCCGGAAACTAGTCTTTTGTGTGTTGTGTGACTTAGCATGTTTCATGTGTTTTGGTGTGTCGTTTGAGGTCTAAAATGATAGGAAGGGACCCTAGAATCCATATGGTTATGTTTAGGTTTGAAACATATGGGTACGACTCCACAAGGACCACCCTTAGGGTCCTTGAGGAGGACCCGAACATTTGCCAAGAAGCTGCCAAAACTGCCCCTTTGACGGTTCGAAACGACGCCCAATACATCAATTGACACACCGTCAAAAGGGGGCGTGGATCCACACTTAATTGTGGGAGATTATCCCCCAACTAATGGATCCTCTTACCAATACGATGGAGCACCAGGACGGGCCATCGTCCAGTCGACGCTCCGTCAAGTGTGGTCGCCGTTTGGTGCCTGCAATTCTGCAATAGCTTCGACAAGTGAGGGGTGAAATGGGAAATTCACCCCACACTAAAATTAAGTCATGGAAGGTTATTTGTAGTGATTCTAAGTATTTTAGGTATATTTAATAAATTAAATATCCATTTAGACTTGATACTCCAAAACAATACCTTTCCCTCCCTAAAACTCTCTCAAGATCACCATTGAAGAAGAAGAGAAGAAGGAGCCAGCATTTAGGACGAATTTCACCATAGTTTCATTATTAAATTAAGGCCTTGACTAAAGGTATGTTAAAATTGTTCATCCATGGATTCGTCCATCCACGAAGCCCCCCATAGTTTCCTCAATTGTGAATCCAAAATGCCCCAAACTAGCTATGGTTGTGATTACATCGTAGGTAAGGCTTGTTTGTGATCTCAATCTAGTGCGTAGCATTCAATTATTTTTATATGATTAATATATTATGTTTTCATGTGGTTTTCTTGATGAGTCCTGATATTTGATGATGAAGGTGATCATGCTGGGTTCATGCCAATAGAGGCAAGGTTGAAGGTTCTAAGTTGATCTTTTTAATTTAATTGTCTTGAATATTAATTAATCATAGTTAGGATCATCTAGATATAAATTGAACTAGGCCTAATTGAATAAGAACTATTTTGACTTGTAAAGTTAGAACTGAACCTACATGATCAAGCATGACAAGAATTACCTTCTAATGATCAATGTGATAAAATAGCTTGTAATTAGATATGGATCATGATAGAATAAAAGTAGTATTGAAGATAGGTCTTGTAGCCATTGTTGTTAGGGCTTTGGGGGTGGAGTCATTGTGAGGGGATTGTGATGAGTTATTCTCTTTCTCCTATATACTCATATATGAACAAGCTAGGAGAAGCAAGTTCTCTCACATAGATAGATTCTAGGTTGACCTAAGAACTAAAGTGAATCAAATCATGATAGAGTCGAATAGCTTGAAGTTTTATGGTATAATCACTTCTTGTGTGTTTCAATTGGGAAGATAAGACCAAGATATAATAGCTTGGGGTTGATTTGTATGACTCCTGCAAGGATAGTTGATTTATAAAGCTTGAGATTGCAGATCTCATGGTATCTTAGGATGATGAATCTCATGGTAGCTTGGGATGAAGGAATTAAGCTCTTCCATGTTAGCTTAATCTTGCATTGATAGAATACTTGTTCATGGTAGCTTGCATTAGTATTAGGCAAGGTAGAAATACTCTCCTAGGATTAGCTTGAAGTCGCACGACTAGAGTGCCTTCATGATAGCTTGATTTGGTTAGGACAAAACCACTTCATGGTAGCTTAGGATTGAGACACGTGACTCTCCTAAGAATTGCTTTGGGTTGAGCACTTATCCTCCCATATGGATAGATTTAATCTACATGATTGGTTGCATGGTGGCTAGATTGGTATCCTTCATTTTTTATCTTGGTTTGTATGTTATGATGTTTCCCATGGTAGTAGGTCTATTATGTTAGTATGCTAAGCTTAATAGACTATAATGAAAGATAAGTTAACTTGGATTAGGTTATCCTAAAGAAGTACTTAGTATGAATGGTACAATAGGATGTCATTCATATATGGCACAAGTATGACTTGAAGCTACCTATGAAATTACCTCTTATGTGATGTATGCTTAGCTTGGATAGTTGCTATAGTTGCCTTCCATGTTATGATTGACTTTAAGTTGATAGTTCCTTGTCAGTAGGTTTATTAGTGACACCTTAAGATGGTTAATATGAATAGGTGATTTCAAGGTATGCTTACTGTGTGAGGTAGAATGGGATGCCCCACATGCATTGAAAAAGTGTGCCTTGAAGTAACCTGGGGGTATAGTTGTCACGACCGGGAAGCAACCCTTAGAAGTAACATGGCATGCTTGACCTCTCAGAGGTCTTATACACGCCCGTTGTAATCATTCATCGCATTGTCATAGGAAATTAAGCAAAAAAATTAAAACTTTTCATAGCACATCGTATGCTAGAAACATCACTTCATATAAACATAAAACAGGTCATAATACATAATTAAACTATAAGTCTCTTAAGCCATCTTAAGACTCAACGTCTATAGAGTATAATAGGGAAACAAACCTTAACAACATAACATAATAATCTAACTATTACATAAACTTGAATAATAACTTCACATAGGAAATCCTTGAATCTTAAGGATCCCTCACTACAACAAAAATAACTTTTAGCGGCAATAAATGGACACATGAATAAAGAGTGTTAATGTCTCTGCCAGCATTGGTTAAGTTCCATTAGGTTCAATGTCGCTAAAGCCTTTAGGGACATATACAAAGAATGCTAATTGCTGCTAAAAGTATATATTTAGCGGCAATTGCTAATTAATTGTTGCTAATGACAATTGCTAATTAATTACTGCTAAAGCTCATTTTTGATGTAGTGCCTTTCTTGAGCTTGGGAAACATGTATCAAGCCCTTCACTTTAAGAGACATCCTCTAGTCATCCATTACCTACACTTTGTGTAAAAATATGAAGAATTGTATTAGTACAAGAATGCATTAAGTATGGCAACCATGCAAAACACATGCATTTAAAGAGGACATTTTACATAGATATCATGCAACATGCCTTTTTAAAGAATCATCATAAACATTGGGAAAATTACACAATATAATTCACATACTTTATACAAGCATACATTATTCATGCCAACACACCAAGTCATTTACATTGCATTTAAAGCACATCAATCATGTTCATAAGATTATCTTCTTTTACCTTAATTCGGTAATCCCTAAGTAATCCTCAAGTAATACTTGGTGCAATTCATAAATAATGTCCCATTCCACCATCCACACTCAAGCATCACCTTAAGGTCACCAAGGTGAACATTCATACAACCTTCATTTACTTAAACATAAGCATTCATGGAAACATAGCATATCATGAGGCACCGACTTCATAGACCACATAGAAGACTCATTCCAAGACAACATACAAGTCAAAACTTCCAGTATCATCATAGTAAGGCGATAGTAAACATTAGCATATTTGGACTTCATTTCATTAAGATATCATAAGACCTTACTCATAATTCAAGTCGAAGCCTATTAGTGCAATGCACATGTGAAGCCCCATAACCTCACACATACTAAGTGAACTCACAAAGAGACCACAAGCATCATCATTTACTTCATACATCAACATGAAGACTATGGTCAACTACATGCATGAGTAGGACCTTCATCATATAGCACTACACCATATTAGGCCTACGGCCACCCCAATAAAGTGTAGCCTAAACTAGAAAATAAAGGTCACACTTTTGGACTTTAGGCAACCCTTTTAGGAGGTGGCCAAAAGAAGCATAACCTTTCACATTAGGCAACACTTTTAAAATGTTTCCATCACAACTACACTTATAAAGCGTTGCCAAAGAGGTATAAGGTCATGCTTTGTAGTGATTCATTAGCAACATCTTTTTCTTTACTATACTACACTTAAAAGCGTTGCGATTTCTTTGTATTTTGTCACACTTAAAAAGTGTTGCATTTTATATCTCATCTAGAACAACACTTAAAAAGTGTAACTTTTCTTGGACGTCCTAGAACAACACTTTTGAACTGTGGCAATGTTATACAGAATTTTGTAGCCGCAATTTTTTGTTTTTAAGAATAATAATTTTTATTTGCATATATTGAATAGTCACATAATTAAATATATAAGTTATATAAATAACAAAATTAACTAATAATTAAATTAAAGCTACATATTTCAGATAGACTTTGAGAAACATGTCTTGTACCACCAATTCTTATAAAGTTATTTCTTAAAGTTCTTTAGTATCAATAAATTCCACAAAACCAAATGCATTCAAACATGTATGACAACAGTACAAAAACTCTTCATCGTTCACTACAATAGATCGAGTTTACTTTTGGCCACAATTCAAATTCAATTACCGACATTTTCCTGCACAGTCAAAATAAAATTATATGTTAGTGAAATAAATCATGTATATTTGATATGCTCAAATTCACAGTAAACCAAACCAATCCATAACAATAAAGTCACAACAAAGCATCTATGAATTAGGCAAAAAAAATCTTTTGAAAAACTACAGCTAGATGCTAATCAGAATTTAGAAGAGAGTTTGATCATTTTCACGATCAGACCAGATGTTCATGTACCAAGAAAACTATTGGTTCCACCAAACACAAATGCTTCATGGGGTGAAAAATTACTTACCACATGACCACCAGAGAAGCTGCAAAAAGACTCACAATAGCCACCAATTTAGGTTATAGGAACTTTTAAGAGATACAATTGAATGAAGAAAAAAAATTCATTATCTTTCGAGCTAATCATAATAAAAGATGGAGAATGTAACTTAGGACCTTTTCTAGAACGTGTATTGACTTTGTTAAAAACCAGCCTCTAAGACCACACGGGAAGTCCGTGACCCATGTTGAAAACAAACTGCAAAACAGCAGGGAGAAATAGTAAACAGGTGCATTAAGAAGTTTTTCTATCCCTACATTTACTTGACAAGGAATCTGGCTGAATATTGTGAAACTGACCACTGAAGAACCAAAGGCACCAGAACCAGTACAGACAGTCTCATGTTTTGCAAATAACATATAATCGTGAGTGTTTCCAAAGACAAAGTTAAGAAAGGAACACATTGCATACTTTCTTATGGTCAGATATACAACACTTGAGGCAGCATAAACAATCATCAATCTATACCTTGCAGTAAGTTAACTACTGTAGTAGTATTAATAGGATTCCCCTTGTCACCCTGTGCACCAGCAGGTTGAGAATTTCAAATAAAAAGTACAAGTGGCAATAACATTAAAAGAAATGGGAAACAAAAATCAGACACAAGGAAGTAGCAATAACATTAAGAGACAAGGAATCTGGCAGAATATTGTGAAACTGACCACTGAAGAACCAAGGGCACCAGAACCAGTACAGACAGTCTCATGTTTTGCAAGTAACATATCATCGTGAGTGTTTCCAAAGCCGCATTTAAGAAAGGATCACATTGCGCACTTTCTTGTGGTCCGATATACAACACTTGAGGCATCATAAACAATCATCAATCTATACCTTGCAGTAAGTTAACTACTGTAGTGGTATGTTATAATAGGATTCCCCTTGTCACCCCGTGCACCACCATGCTGAGAATTTCAAATAGAAAGTACAAGTTACAATAACATTAAGAGAAATGGGAAACAAAAGTATGTCAGACACAAAGAAGTCGCAATAACATTAAGATCCTTCATCCTCCATGACACTCTTACAAAAGAATGATGTCTCCTAAACTCATGCTAATCAATCAACCCAATCAAGAACTCATTTTATTAATATTAAAGTGCATTAAACAGTATCTCTTGAAAATTCATCATTAGAGAGCAGCCCTCAACTAATATTGCAGTACATATTAAGCTTGGAACAGTGAAGAATTCGTTTAACCAACATGTTTACCATTTCATGTTTATGAATGGTACATCATTTAAAACTAAAGACATAATAAAACATATTGGGTACACTAGAAACATAGATTTAGAAATTCAAAGTTCAATGCATTAAGAAATTATAGTTCTATGCAAAGTCACTAAACATGAAATATAATAATTGCAATTAATAAGATAGAAAGACAAGTTACTGCAGAAAAGTCTTCAAAGGTGAATTGTGCATATCCCAAACTTTGAAGCGTCTTCTTGCATTCCTCAACATTAGCTTTAATGTGTTGAACTTCATTGTGATCTTGTGATTCCACAATGTGCTCCTTATTTGAAATGCATGATCCATTAGTAACTTAGCATGCCAAAATCAATGTCCATACTAGAGATTCACACATGTTTAACAAAATAACTTGCAGAATAAGAAAATAAGCATACAAGGTAACCAAACACGAAACTGTGGAAAAAGAAGTTCCATCTCCACCTGTTGTTCTGATGCCAGCAACTCAGCAGACCTACAGATGTTACAACAATTACTAAGAAATGCAAAACAATCACCAAGAAAACATAAATATAATGTCTAAACCCTTATTTTCTTAAGCACAATTGAATTTTCCACATGGTATTCAGCCATTAAGAAATACAAAGGTTCATGCAGATCATCTCGACCAAAATACTCTAATTAATAAATGTATTTACGAAAATTCAAGTAACTAAGAAAACATTGAGAGAAATTTTATATCTTTAATTCTTCGCAATATTTTTTATAAGGATCATAAGAAATCCCCATAAGTATAAAATATACACACAAGAACTATATTCAAACACAGAAGAAATGGTAAACCATGGAGAAACCACAAAATGATATACCAACAAGGCAGAAAGATGAAAATATCCTTAAGCCAGCTAGCGTGAGGATTTACAACATGCAAATACTTGTTGGTAACACAGTCATTCTCGTAAAGTGAGAATGGTGAAATCAAGTGAAAACTTAAACCATGCAAGTTGATACTATTGAAAAAATGCAGAGCCAGTCAACACATAGAAACTAGTGTTATTGTGGTTACCTCCTGATTTCACAAGAATTCGACAAATAATTGCATGAGGTGATAGGAAATACCATTTTTGGACAATATGGATACAATTATCTTTTATTTTCAGTCATTTCAGATGCAACCATATTGCTAAATCAATAAATCAGTTCTCAGATAATATTCACTCATTAATGATATTTACTCTTTACATCCATGGCAGCAGCACACAAAGATATTCACCGAAAATCTTAACTTGACACCAAAAAGTGTAAATTTCTACAACATCTATGTAATATGAAAAAGACATCCCGAATATGGGAAAGATATTGTCTATTGATTTGATTGACTTTTGCAGATAGTTGAAGTTAGTTTCTTTTAGAATTACTTGTATAGAACTGAGTATACGAGTTGTGGCAATACCAGAGGCCATTAAACCACCACCAATAATAACAACCTTCTCTATTTCCCAGTTAATGGCATGTTATCTTCTGCAATATTCAGTCTAAATGGGTCTAAATAGCCATGCCTATGTTTTGAGAATGTTTTTACCATGCAAGCATACATAGAAAAAGAGAACTCCTAGAAGGTCATTTCAGTCCAAGATGAATTAGAAGATCCAGATAGCTCATTTTGTTTCTTATACGATATAGACAGGTTCATATACAAAGAAATTTAGTGAACTACACTTACCTTTTCTCTTTGTAGTGATTACTAGATGAAAAAGTTACCATAAGGGTCCATCAGTAGCATTGAACCACTTGGATTACTACGCAACTCGGTTATCATTCTCGTGGAGTGCTCTTATGTTGATTGTATTTTACCTCTGCCTTGACCTCTAAACATTCGATGGTCTCTTTATATAAATGAGTTGCACCAAGTTCCACACTTATTTTTTAAAACTGGTAAGGTTGTATTCTTCAGCATTAAGGGCATGCTCGCCACCACCAAAAAGTCTCAATTACAAACTTCCTATGAAATCTACAATCTGATATGTATCTACTATACACAACTGTTTACACCAAAAACGTAGATATACTATACAATTCCATTTGACCTTGTGTATGGAATTGGATCTATTATCGAAACATCTATTGTTCCTTTCCTTCCAAACTGACCACCATATACATGATGGTATTAACCTCCACAATCTCTTCCGGCTCTTGGTACCTCCTCTCCTTATCCATCTCATCAACACGTTTGATGTACGTTCTGGCATTGTTCAATTCTTATTTGAGATGCTAAGGAACAAATTCCAGATTTGAGCATGTAATACAGTGCAAGAAGAGGTGGCTGTTGGTTCCACACTTAAAACCCTCTTTGCAAACTTCATATTACTAATTGGTTCTCCAAAGGAATCCCTTTTAGGTTTGACATGAGCAAACATCAACTTTTTGCATGTCCACCTGAAACACACCAAAAAGCATTAGCAAACTATAAATACTTGTAACTGCAGAACTCACTTGAGTTAAAAAAGAAACTCCTCCAAAATATTTCAAAGCCTAAGTTTATATTTCGCTTAATTAATATTTTCATCAGTCAAATAAGTTTCTATGAGGAGCAAAATCTGGAGCTGATTAAAGAGTTATGCAAGAGTAATGTGAGTTTGTTATTTTTGTAAGGGATGTGACAGTTCTTCTGCGCCAATGCAGTGAATACATCGCCCAAGCAAGAGAGAGATTTATTAATATGTTGTGCCTCTTTGAAGATGTCTCAGTTAACTTCTTACTTGTCAAATTGTTCACAGGCAACAATATCCACCAAATGGAGGCAATTGTGGATTATGTTTCCTGATGTATCTTCACCATGCATGTGTACAGTCAGCACACTGCATGTATTTTGTGTAAATATAATTACAGTTGACAATTTTAATAACTCCGTTAAGGTTGTCTGAATGGAAATTGAGTAGAGATAACTTAAATACTGTTAAGCCTCACTTGTGTGAACGACTACTTCGATTGTTCATGGTAGTTCAGCCAACAACACAGCTCAAGTCACCAAGTTTCGTTAGTTCTATAACATGTGTAGCGCAATTCAGTGGATGAATGCTAAAATTAATCAGAATTTGACCATTGCCACTCATGCATCTTCTAATCTCTAACATATGAACAGTTAAGGGTGTAATTATATTGCTTTTCTCCTTGAAGTACCTCAAATAAATTCATGAAATCTGGCACAAAGTAAGGAATATTTCAGTGAAAGGATATTTAGTAAGCAACGAATAGTCTGTTAGAAGATCATAAATGTGTTCAATGCATATCTTGACCATTTGAACGTGGATCTTCTAGCTCATAATGTCCTTTCTTTCATCAGATAGTAAGAATAGATCATTCACAGCCAGTTGATTGATTCTGAACTCTTTAGTTGATCAACCTCCCGGGACAGACTGCCAATAGAGAAATATTAGATACGAAGCTTCGGCATGCAAATATAAGGAATTATTTTTCATGTATGCAAAACTCTTACCATTGTATATGTTTTTTGAAATCCAGTTTTACCATAAGCAAAAATGCACACATTGTAACCATTAACTTATTTTACAAGCTGTTTAGTGTCTTGCAATACATCTTCTGCAAAATTAAGCAGTGTTACCCGATAAAACAACAACAACAACAACATGTCCATTGTAATCTCATAAGTGGGTCTGGAGAGGGTAGAGTGTATGCAGCCTTACTCCCACCCCACCCACCCCCTACCTTGTGAGTTAGAGAGGTTATTTCCGATAGACCCTCCGCCCAAGAAAAAAAGAATTAAGTGGAGTAAAGAAGTTATGCCAAAATACTAAACAGAGCATGTCAAAGAATGCTGAAGAAATAAACGTAACTACTACAAAACCTTAACAAAATAATGGAAGTTGTATCTTAAGCTGGTAAAGTGTAACACACAGTATCCTTAACTGAGTTGGACTTGGACCGGAAACACAGTCGAAATGGAAAATCTTCTTCCCTTCTTTCCAGGATTTTAGTGGATCAATTACAACCAAAGAACCATCTTCTGCAATGTAATCTATGGTTGTCTTACCTTTTTCTGTGGGAGTGTAGTGTAACTCAACATTCTACATTTAGTTGATGTTCTTTTATACTTCCTCTTTTTTTCGTTTTTTGACCCTGTGATTTATCATTTTCTTTTTCCTCCATTCAAAAAACAGTGGAAAGGGAGAGATAGAAAGTTATTAAGACACTAATCTTGATTTTTTGTTATTCTGGAACTGATTTTCTATTGCCTCCATTCCTAAAGACATTCACATTGTTATGTTTGTCGATGAAATCCTTGTTGATACCGTTAAGATCTTGTACCACGTTATGCAAGAATCTGTTTTGTATCATAACTTATGATATCCAAGAGCAACATTAGACATATCCTGTACTTGGTGTCCATATTCAATGATAATGCAAATTTAACTTATCTTTCAAATTGTAGAAATGTTAGTCGATATAGATTTATAAAAGGTTTGCTTACAGAAAAAGCCTACCAAGTTGCTTCAGATCACTTTGTAGTTAAAACTGCAGATATTTGAGCACTTTCTTTGTACTTGATAACAAACACCTTAGGATTGTGTGAGCTTAAAGTATTAGTTATCCAAGATTGTCATCTATATCAAATCAAGAAAGTATTTAACCCAAAAAAACATGCATAGAACTGGAAAGGAGGTTGTGCAAATAAAAGCATTAACTCTAATACATTTCCAAAAGCCTCATGATTAACAGTAACTACAAGTCCAAAATGTCAAAAATAGAGAGAGACGACTAGAACTAGTATAACTACAAGCTAGACTCCTAAAAATCAGAAAAATTCATTTTAACAACACAAGAATATCAAAAGCCTAAGCTGATACTTAGTCCTTCAAAGATACACAAGAATATCAAAACCCTAAATCTAGAATTTAGACTTTTAAAGATAGATTTTGTTACCTGATTAACACTATTCCAACAACCCTAAATATAATGGAACAACTCTTTAACAAGAAATCTTTGAGAAAAATTGTGTTCTTCAGCTCTTCAATCTTCAACATGGAATCTGTCAGAGGAAAGACGTTTTTTCCAGTTCTTGAGAAAAATTGTATTTTTCTTCAGTCTTTCAGCTGAATATCGCGTTCTTCGGCTAATTTTGACAGAAAAATGTGAGGAAAATCGTACATATTCTTCAGTTCTTCTTGAATGAAAAGCCAATTTCTTCAGGTTCTCATCTGAAAACTGCATTCTTTGTTGAAGTTTGAGGGAAATGGAAAATTAAGCTACAATCATGTTCTTCGCTGAAGCTTAAGGGAAATGGAAAATTTAGATGATGTTTGAGAGAAATGGAAACTCAGCTGAAGTTTATTCTTTTAGCTTAAAATATGTTTTAGTGTTTTTTTTTTCCAAATAAAAATTGGAGGGGGAGCAAGATTTAATGTTAAAAATGTTGAAGGAAGTATAAAATTTTAGTGAAAAGTCAAAATACTATGGCCACATTTATATTTCTTTTATATAACTATAAAAATAGACACTTTATAAGTGTGGCCATTTATATAAATAGTTGTTGACAATTATAGCAACACTTATAAAGTGTAGCTTATACCATTGAAGAGTACACTTTAGAAGTGTTACTAATATTATTGTAGCTAAAAATTAAGGAAAAATTACTTAACTACACAATCTTTCTTTCCAAAATTTCTAAAATTCCTTACCTTTTTAAAATATTTCAAAAATCCATTTTTTCGTCTTTTTCTCTCATTTTTCAGATACAGTATTCACATCCCTTCAATTCAACGATTTTCCCCCCTATTTTTACGCCTAAAATCACTCCCATATATCAACAGTTACATTGATCACAAAAATTTTTAATTTCAAATCTATTCTCTCTCAAGTTCATAAATTTCAAGTTCCTAAAGAGATAGAACTATTTTTCATCAATTTTTTATTTTCAATTCTTCATATTTCGTTTTTTTATAAAAAAAGATTTTGTTTTTATTTACAATTTTCTTATACATATGAATTTTGCTCCCTCTTTTTAGTAAGGTACCTTGTGTATTTGATTTTGATGATGAAAAATTTCATGAAAATAGATTTAATCAATTCCTTACAATTCCGATGATGATGGTTGAGTTGAAAATAGATCCAAGTGGTTGTAGGATCCATTAACAATGGCGAATCATAATATTTAGAAGACGAAATCGAAGAAAAATGAAACTTCATCTTTTAAAGCAAATGTGGAAGAACTTCATCCATGGTGAGTTATTTTTAAAAAATTAGATATGTTGACAACAATGATACATTAGCATATTATATTGTACCTTGCTTTAAATCTTACGAAATTATATATAAAATCGTAATTTTGATTCTTTTTGTTTTTCGATATATTGTCACTAATCTATCAAACTATATAGTAGAAATTATTTTGATGAGATATTGCAGAATAGTGTATCATATTATAAATAGCTTCACCACGATAACTAAATAACATATAATGAATATATGATGTTTCATTTAGTATCAGAAACAAATATCATCAAGTGGTACTGAGTATCAATTACTATTATTATCATTACGTATCAACTAAACAATTAGATTTTTTGTAGTTACTATATCATGTAATTTAACTTTTTGTTCAAATTTAATTTATTGTTATAATGTATCTGCAGAATATTTATAGTGATGGTTGAATGTTTGTAGTTGCCTTTGTTGAATTCTTTAGCGATGAAGTCAACATTCATCTAATGATTTCTGAGATGACTACCTTCGCACAAGATATGCAACACTATTATGGAAGTACGATCTCAACAAGGTCAAGGTGGGATATGTTAGCGATTAGCGATGATCCACTAAAGCTGAAGAGCTATTTCACTTCACAAAAATAAGATGACTTGGATCATATATATATTAGTGATTATGTGCCAATTCACAGACAACTTTTGATGTTTATTTTTTGTAAGATACATTAATCAATATTTTGAAGGGTTTATTATCTTTCAAGAAACATTTTCTCAAGTTTTACAGTTTTTTGAAACAAAATTGTTTATTTTGAATATGATATTTGTTATTGCTAGTACCTTGTTACGTTTTGTCTATTATAAGTATTTTATACATCATATATTATCTGATACAAAATATCAAAAATTATGTAAATGATACACGATTATAAGTATTTTATACATAATATATTTTATACTTTATATTAATTGTAATATAGAGTATATTACAATTAATATATAATTGATACTATATTATTAGCAGATACAAGATTTTTCAAAACTATATTATGTATATGATACACAATTATTTTTTATATAACAAAATTTGTATGTATTACAACACCTGATACTATATTTTTATACTTGATACAAACCAGTTAAGTTTCAATATATTTAGGACCTTTTAACATTATGTCTCTTATAAATTTGGTACAAATGACTATAGTTGATACTATACTATAAGTTGACACAAATTTGTCAAATAATATATTATGTATATGATACACAATTATTTTTTATATAACAAAATTTGTATGTATTACAACACCTGATACTATATTTTTATACTTGATACAAACCAGTTAAGTTTCAATATATTTAGTACCTTTTAACATTATGTCTCTTATAAATTTGGTACAAATGACTATAGTTGATACTATACTATAAGTTGACACAAATTTGTCAAATAATATATTATGTATATGATACATAATTATTATTTTTCATGCTTTCAATAGCACAAATTGATGTGTATAACTTGATACAAATTTGCCAAAAATATATATTAAGTATATGATACACAATTATTATTTATTATGATTTCAACATCACAAATTGATGTGTCTCACAAAATTAAACCTGATGCTATATATTTACAATTGTTCTAATCCTCTAAATTTGTAATATATTATCTTTTAACATTATGTCTCTTATTCTATACACATTACAACTCTTATCCGGTACATTTACAACAATTGATACTATATTATCTGATACAAAAAAATTAAACAAATTAAGTATCAAATTCATTATGTTAAACAAATCAATACAATGTAATTCTTATGAACAGTTACATATACATTAATTACTTAACCAATACGACGTATATTATAAAAGCAACTTTATATCAAACATAAAACAATACACAATATGTATACCGTATTCACTTTATAAAAATTAACAATAAAAAAATATAGGCAAAACTGAAGCATTACAATTTATTGGATCAGAAATTAGTAAGCTAAAAACACTTTTTAATGTAAACATTTGTAACAGTGGAAAGAAATATTATAATTTGAAAAATTATTAGATCTGAAAAAACAAAGTACTCCAAAAAAGTATTGATCAAGATTCTTTTGGGAAGAAAGTACAAGTTCTTCGATTGTGGTCTTCTTGTCCACATCGCCCATAACAGTTCATGTGATGTTAGTTTTCCATCTGGATTTTTCTTCTTTTTTTCTTGATCTACTGGACATTCTTTTGTATCTTGTTGGCAAGACAAATTCTTTCAAAACACAATTCGAAACCGATCAATCACTTTTGTCCGACATTGATTCCATTGGCACTGCATAACACACTAATACATAGATGCAATTGTACCAAATATAAAATAATAATCTCTTGACACCAAAGGTTCAAGAAGCCAAAATAACATCCCAAATCAAAAGAAAAAAAAACACCCATAAAAAAGAATCAAACTTTTACTGTGTTTTCGAAGAAAAATGAGAAGGTTTCCCAATTTGAAATTCAAAAATGCCTAATTTAGTAAGAGGTTTATGAAGATTGATTGGTAGAATTGTTAAACGTCCGCGTGATTCGTGGGGTTAATTATAATTTCCTTTTTAATCCTTTTTTTAAGCAGTAAATTGATAGCAACAATTTAAAAATTTAAGTATTATCGGTCTGCAATATTATGTATCCGAAATAATATAAAAAGGGGATTTTTGGTAATTAGTGAAAGAGTAGGGATAGAAAGTAATTTCTATCTTAGACTATGTGATTTGCCTAATTTTTACATTTTATAACTTGGGCTACACTTTAAAAGTGTTCCCAAAAGTATTTTAGGCAACACTTTACAAGCGTTATCTAGATTTAGTGTGGCCCTAGGCCTAAAATGGTGTAATTTAGTCAATAAGATGAACATTTTGCATCTAAAGTAAGACCTTCATCATATAGACACAATAGGAATCATACTATGTATATTATCATACCAAGTAGGTCAATGCCATAGAGTCATTCATAAGAGACATTTACATATACATATACATGTACAACACCTTCCTAAAACTCCCCTCAAGATCTACTCTTTCAATGCATAGGTAAGTTCCATACTCTCACCTACACTAAGAAACTTCCCTTAGGTTATCCTACTTAGGGTTCCTTACTTTAGTTGCATTGTTAATTTTACAATAGGGAAACCTTTAGCCTTAACCAACATTAAGACCATGTGAGATAAACATAGAATTCAGTTTCATGGAACCATACACCAAAAAGAGGTGTTGTACTTGCAAAGGTAGAACACTAACATCATGCTAGCATCTAGGTGGATCCACTTGCTAGGTCTTATGGGGGTGAAATAGTTAAAAAAAAAAACTAGGAGATGTAAATTGGAACCCTCTTTATGCCCTTAGCCATTGTAGTTTTCACCTCATGAGGTCATTCTGTGAATATGCCTTCCATCATTTTGAAGGGGCACCCCTCATTTATCAAATTAATAAGATGCTAAGCTAAGTTCCTTTTTTGAAAAGCCTTTATTAACTTTACTTTCATAAAAATAGGCTTTAGGAGATTAACTCCTCATATGCATAGCTCATAGGTTATTGATGAGAATTGTCCTTTCATCAATCTAACTCATGTGAGAATATCCTTTCACATGGACATATAATATTCATAGCATAGTCTAGTTTAGAGCACAATTGAGCAAATCTTTCAAAAGACCCTACTTTACTAGATTATCATAACATGCTTCATTTATGCATTCATGTGTGTATATGTATACTTATATGAGGAAACCTTCACATAAACATTTAGACACTACATGATCATACTTCATCATACCATATTCTTGACATCATAGCATATACTTTCATGTTCATAGCTTAGACATGTATTCATATTCATGTACATATAGAAATCACCCCAGGAACTATCCTATCAAGGTAAACATGTGCAATGTATAGGTAAAGTATCATATCCTTACCCATACTAGTACACCTATCAAGTCATCCTAGATAAGATACCTTTTTCATACTTTCACGAACATCTTATACCTTACATGCATAGTAGTAGACAATACTGCATATGACAACTATCCTTTCATTTGGAACAATGAATCTAGCCTACTCATAGATATCCATAAGGTGGGAGTGTGTGTACATTGGTCAACATGATCACATAAGGGAAATCAAAATAGTATTGAGGCAGCCATCCTATAAAGATCACAATACACATTTGTCTATAGACCACACACCATATTATAGCATAGGAGACAAGACATCTTCATCATTTGAATCTGAGACTCCTAACCATGCTTAAGACAACACATTCATATAGGGGTACATAGGTAGGGGTCATTCTACACAAGAGTATCCAATCATAAACATGAAGACCATACCTAGCCCTTGGATAATCATTCACATATAGGAAGCATCATCAATATACCTAGAAGATGATGCTAATGTTGGATACTAGGTATATAACTTCACATTGTCTGATCATCATAACCACACTTCACAATACCGCAACATGCCTTCAAGGCCATGATCACATAATATATAGATTTACAATAATGTAAACACCGCCATCATAAGTTGACCGTACCACACAATGTACAATACATCATCAATTCGATATAAAGTAGAGGAATCTAGGTCAATCTTACCAATTCTCCAAGCCTTTGATCATCATCATTAATCAATTATAAATAATTCATCGTCAATTAATATAGAAAACAGTAGCTATAAGCAATTTAACGTAATCGAATCATAAATCAATCATCATCTGATAAAGATCACAATACCCACACTATAGGCTAAATTGAGAAATTGGGAGGATCATGGGTTCTTAATGAAATTGTATTGAAATCTATCTTAAAACAATGGCTAAAAATAATTTCATCATGAGAATGCCTTTTAAAATCAATTTGACAATGAACCCATGACTAGATTGAAAAATTGGAATTTGGATCATGAAATCTCATTGAAAACCTTTGAAGGAACTTCTTAGATGGAAGAATAGGATGAAGTATTATCATACCTTAATACATAAGAAGAACACAAAAAATTTAATAAGAAACCATGAAGATCCATCTTCTAAGCTGTTCTTGAGCTTCATCTCCAACGGAGGTTTCTAGAGAGAGTTTGCTTTGAGAGGGAAAGTCTAATATTGAAGAATGAATTGGATGGGGTTTTGATACTTTTACCAACTTCATATACCATTGATTTTTTTAACCAACTTAATATACCCACAAATAGACTGAATAACCGTCTATACTCTATTTAGAACCTGGGGTGAATGCCCTTAAGAGCAGGACAACTCTTGCAGGCTCCCGTTGGCAGTGCAGTCGATGGACCGTCAGAGGAACGATGGTGCCGTGCTTTATGACCATCGTTGGGGACAGAGACCTCCATTTTAGGGTCTGAGCTTACACATATACATATTGAGCAAAGCCCCCAGTCGACAGAGCCTCAATCCATGCACGAGGCATTGCTTAAATGGTAGTAGTTTGGACACTGCAAAGGCAATGTCTATCCAGTGTTTGGGTCCTCCTCAAGGACCCTTTCGGTGGTCCTTGGTGAGTCGATTTCAAGACTGGGGAGCACCCCTTAGAAGAAACACGGCGTACTTGACCTATTGGAGGTCTTATACAAACCATTAGACATCTTTCATTGCATAATTATAATAAAAACAGCAGAACATTTAAAACTTTTCATAGCACATCATATGCTAAAATCATCAATTTATATA
>NC_028639.1:26507455-26565059 GCF_001406875.1 Solanum pennellii
TATATATATATATATATATATATATTATAAAATATCATATCTACATAAGTAGACTCTAAGTCTCACTGCCATCTTAAGACAAAACTAAATAGAATATAATAGGGACACGACCCTTAACAACATAAAATATAATCTAACTATTACATCATTTGAAAGAAACATCTTGACATAGGCAACCCTAGAATCATAAGGGTCCCTTCACTTGAACTTTGGAGATCTATCCAAGCCCTTCACTTAGGAGACATCCTCTAGCCATCAACACCTTCACTTTGTGTAAAAAGATGAAGAAGAATTGTATTAGTACAAGAATGCACTAAGTATGACAACCATGCAAAAACATGCATTTAAAGAGGACATATCATTGGAAAATCATTCAACATGTACTTTTAGTAAACTTCATGAACATAGGCATATTAATAACAATATAGTTCGAATACACCATATATACATGGATACTACTCATAATAATACATAAGCCATTTATCATACTAGAGGCATAATCAATACATACTATGCATCACCTCTCTTTTATCCTAACTTTTTTCCTTAAGAGCCCTGAAGTGTATGTTGTACCATTTATCAACTTAAGGTTACCTTACCATAGTCTTTCATAGACATGCTTCATAAAAATAACCACATATATTCACAAGTCATAAGAATATTATAGACATAAGCTTCACATAAGCATCACCATCTATGACAACCCTTTAGACACACTAGTGCAATGTGTTGGTAGCATCCCATAATACTACTTCCACAAAGCATCCCATAACACTACTTCCACAAAGTGTACCTAAGAAGTCACCCTAGACTACACATAACATACTTATCAAGTCATAACACTTTCATTTACAACTAGACAAAAGACACATACTTCGTAGCATCATATAAGGACTCTTCCTTATTACAACCTTAGTCATAACTCATTTAGTTCATAGCATAAGTAAACCACCCTCACAACTCCTTCACAAGCATACTTGTACAATGTACAAATGGAGTCCCATGCCCCCACATATACTAAGTAAACCCATTTAGAAGCCATAAGTGCAAGTCACACACATACAAATAATTCATGTCTTGACATAGCAATGTCACTAAACATGCATTCATAAAATTCATACATACATATCATAAGTCTTACTTTCATACATGTTCTAACCTTATCTTTTCTTGAAGTTCACTTGTGCAATGCACGGGTAGGGGCCATAATCTTACCTATAATAAGTAATCTCCTCAAGGAGTTGTGATTACATTCCATATTCTTATATTAGTTCATTTATTACTTTGGGAGACTTAGCCATAACTGACATACAGCATGTGAGCTACATAGAATCCGGTGTTCTCCTCCCACACCAAAAAGAGAGGGTTAACACTTGCCTAAGGTGTAACCGATCATGCATATCTATCTAAGTGGTAACCACTAGCTATAACCTACGGGGGCACGTAGTTATGGAAAAAGGATGCTACTAGAAACCTTGACTTACTAGCGTGGAAGGTTCCATCTCATGAGACAGCATCTTTGTTGGGAACCCGGACTTGGTAAATGTGAAGGTTCTCTTGCGGGAATCCGGACTTACTAATGTGAAGCCCACACTCTTATTTATCATGTTTACTCAGTGATAGGCTCAAACTCTCATTTTAGATACATTTAAGCCTTTAGTGCATTAGTTCATAAAAAAATTAGGAGCTTTCTCCTTCATACATCATATTGCTCAAAGGATTCTACGATGAGACTGTCCTTTCATCATAGACCCTACTTCATGTTGGAATGTCCTTTCACATGGTCATACATTTATACATCATGTGTTTGTGCATATAATGTGAGATCTACCTTCACTTAAACACCTCTAATCACACATGGTCATAACTTCAGCAATCATATACTTCACATGCATAGAAAAAGGTAATGATGCATAGGAGAACTACCCTTTCCTTATTCATCATGAATCTATCCTATTCATAGTCATGCATGAAGTGTATGTCTGTGTACATTGGTCAACATGATCACATAATGGCTATAGCATAACCTTGAGGAAGCCACCCTCCAAAGATAACAACACAGGTACAACATTCCTTAATTCTTAAGTCAAGCACACATATTGAGTATTAAGGAATATAGACTAAACACACTCACACTACATCATAGGAGACAAGATCAAATTCAATATTAGAATAGAAGACTCCTAACATAGTTTGATCAAACATTCATATAAGGTTCATATAGGTAAGGGTCATGCTATAAGAGTGTCACGACCGGAGTCTAGACCCCAAATGAGACCGGCGTCGTTGACCTCTCAGAGGTCGCAGACAAGCCTACTTACGTAATTCTTACTTCGTCTAGGTTAATTTTAGCGGAAAATTTGAAACTTTTTGTTTCTTAACATTCCTACTAAACATTCTACTACATACGTAATTGTTCACCATCAACCATCTAACATTAAGATCATCAAATGAAAGAAACAATTTATTATAACGATAAAGATGTACTTGCCAAAATGGCACCAATACAATGTCTGAACAAAAACGGGAAAGAAACTCTAGTGGAACATACTCCAATATCTCAATCCTACAACTAAGCTAGAATGTAAATGTGCAAGCATCCTCGAAAGCATGAGGGCCTACCAAGTCCGGATGAATGCTTGACGTCCGGATAACTGCATCGTTGATCTTGTAGCTCTAGCGTCCACCTGTTCCTGCACCTAAAAGTTTAGAGTTATATAGGGTTAGTACACACTTGTACTAAGTATGGGTATATGCAAGCACACACCAAGGACATGCATGAGTAAGAATATCTCTTTCCTAACAACATGATTTTAGAAGGTTAAGTCAGTGGACTTGCCAAATTGAGATTAGGAAAGTGAGTGAGATTTCCAAATTTGGATTAGCAAAGTCATGCCATGAGAGTAACATGCATCATCAAACTTATCATTTTGCAAACAGTACATAACATATTTCACATATCATATCACATATCGAACATAATATCTTTCATATCATTCATTCATATGCCATGAGACCTTGGAATCATGTACTTAACATTAAGACTTTCCAGAAATGACGGCTCAACATATGGGACCTCAACTAGGGAGTCTGCTTTAGCAAACACAGAGTCTGCTACGTTCATTCATACGTACTCCATTTAATTTCATTCATGGGTCAGTGTAAACACCAGCTATACCTAGGATGTAGTTTAAGACTTTCATCGAGTTCGTTGTGCAATGACCAAGAATGACCTAATGTCATTACTTGAATCTAACTCACCGTTTGATTATCCTATCCTAACACCTTTGGTATCATTCGTTTCATTATGTGCATCATTTGAGGCTGGCCTCCTTCAAACATTGGTAACTTTAACTTTAACCGACATAGATCATGTGAGCACCATGAAATCCAGTGTCATGAAACCCCACACTGAAAAGAGGTGGAATCACCAGCCAAAGTGACCCAAAACATGCTAGCGTACATGGGAATTGAACCCCGCCAGATCCCTCTATTGGCAGTATAGGTTCGAAGACTAGGAGATATAAGGAGACCCATACCTGGCATGCCGGACAGTCTCATCTCATGAGAGTTACGTGAACCTCCGCTGATTTCGATTGAAAAGATGTTAGGCCAGTTCCTCCCTTCCCGAAAGAAGGCATCGTCGCTCATAGCTAGTCTATCGGTGCTCAGTATAAAGTTCCATTACATTCAACTCATACGTCATGGAAGCTGGCTTCTAGTATAAGGACATCATAGCTCAATAGATGATTTCTCATTTCATCATTAGTATTAAGTGTGTTAATCTCAATACTTTCATTAGAGTGGTCATAGAGACTGGTCGCTTCATTAACTTTACACTCTCATAGGTGAGTACGTTTTGGTAAAATTTACTTAGGCTCATTTGATATTGCTCCCATCTTTTACATTAGCCTTATATCATGTTGTCACCACATTCATTAACATTAGCACACTTGCTCTTCATAATTACTCAACCCTTTTAACGTGAATGTTTATTTCATCATATGCCAATGCACTTGGCCATTTGGTGTGTTTCACACTCTTACTTAACCCTTCTAGGGTTTCATCATTTCATTGTTCATTTCATCATTTCCTTGTTCATTTCATCATTTCATTGTTCATTTCATCATATGCCAATGTACATGTCCATTTAGTGTCTTTCACACTCTTACTTAACCCTTCTAGGGTTTCATCATTTCATTACATACATCTTAGGTTCACTTGTTTTTAATTGTATGCTAGACTTATGGGTCTATACATACAAGCCATGAGGCTTCATTCATAGTTTGTTAAGTGACTCATATCTTCCTATGATTATGTAGTACAAGACTTATATATCTTGTATGTATGCCAAGGTCTCAATTTCGATATAAGTAGGTGGCATTATTCTTGAACATTTAACTCACGTATGATTTATGTATCAATAAGGAAATTTGGGCAAGGGAACCCAAGATCGAACCCTTGGACAATACTTACATTTTTTCTTAACTTTATTTTTAGTCTTCATGACATTGGGACCCTAGATCGATACCCAACATCAACAGTCTATCTTTATTTTTCTCCTTGGATTCTCCTTTTATTTGGCCGAAGGGTTGTGGGATCGAACCCCCACAACCCCTTTTAATTTTTTTTCATTTAAAATTTAATTTCTCTGTCCAATTTCGCATAAACCATGAGGTTGTGGGATCAAACCCCCACAACCTCTCTTTAATTATTCTTTAATTCGCTAGGGACTATGAGGTTGTTGGTTCGAACCCCCACAGCCTCCTTATTCTATTTTTATTTAAAGTTTGACTTAGCTATGCATTGGCAGTGAGGTTGTGGGATCGAGCCCCCACATCCTCACTTTATTTTCTTTTATATCTCCCTTTCTCCTTTACAGCCTTGAGGTCGTGGGTTCAATTCCCACGCCTCACATTTCTTTTATTTGTATTTATAATTCTCCTTAAATCTGCCTAAGAGGTCGTGGGTTCGAATCCCACGCCTCACATCCTTTTCTTTTCATTTTTCCTTTCCTCGTTACTTCCTGAGAGGTTGTGGGTTCGAATCCCACTCCTCTCATTTCTTTTCTTTTCATTTTTCATTTTCCAGCCAAGGTCATAGGTTCGAGTCCCACATGGCACATTTATTCCCCTTTTCTCACCTTATTTCATTGATTTTCAACATGGTGAGGTCGCAGGTTCAATCCCCAGTGATTTTTATAGCATGAAATTCTCCTTAGCTTGGCCGAAACTCATTAACAAGCTGCTGGAAATTTTTGTAGCCTATTTTCTCACTTCTTTCACATTAAATGTTTAGACGTTTTAAGTAGTTTTTCTTAGTGAGTTCTTTAGGTGCATTTTCAAGATTTCATTAGATAAAGAATTGAACTCAAATCAGCATATTTATATCACTTATGAACATCACGATTTATATAAGTTTGTGCACGTAAGAACACAACCATACCATGTTATTTTTGAACCTCAAACTAAAGGAGTCACAGCTACATTGTACACACATACACATCTTTTCGGGAAAACATATGTTGTCATTAATACGATTCCAAACAACATTCATGAACATATTCAACACGAAAACACATTACATGCCTAATATCTCCCAGCAAACATACCCAACCTATGAATCAACGGGAGCTAGTGACAGGGACATGCAACGGGAACAATTCTAGTTTTCGGATTAGATTTGACTGAATCTTAAGGAGTCTCTTGGGAAAGGGACCAAGAGATAAGAAAACCCATATCTTTTTGACGTTAAACCCTTGACTTGCTGCCCAAAAAACTCCTCTCAAGAACACGTCTAAGCCTCCTCAATGTCAAATCCACTCGAATGACAACCTCCCTTAGCCTAGTGTGCGATTAACGTTTATTTTCTTGTGATTTCGTGTGAGTTCTTCAAGTGTAAAGAACTTGGTTTATTTTTCTGCTTTTGTATCTTATTTTGGCAGAGAATTTTCGTGTGAAATAATAAGGGAGATTGAGCGTGAGAGTTGAGAGATAGACGTGAGAGAGTAGGAGTTATATTAGGCTTAGGAGTCTAGTTTAGGACTTAGTCAAATAAGGTTTACTTAATTATTAAAAATCTGATTTTTATTTTATTTTAAATCAGCTAATGAATAATAATTATTAATTAATTATATTAAATCAATAGCTAAAATAAAAATCACATTAATTCATTGCTTCTACCTAGGTTCGAACCCGGGTTGAGCAAGACTTAACTTCAAGAGCTCCATTTCGTCTCTCTCTCCCCAATTCGACCCTCCACCTTATTAAATAAATAATTTATTATATATTTAGGGTAATTAAGATATTACCCTTAGCCTGGAAAAAGACCATTTTACCCCCAGACCCTCCAAACCTAAGATATCCTCTTTTTAAGTCCGGTAAAGACTCCTTCGAGTAAATCTTCGTATTCGAGAGCCCTACATGGTTGGAACCAATCTTTCCTATCTGAACTACCTCCCCAACTTAGTTGGCTTGGATGTAGCAAGGGCTTCGAAGTCTTGTTCTACGCGCATCAATCCGTGTGAACCCTGGTCTAATCATAGGAATTCTTGACACATTAAGTATCACTTAGTATATCCATTTTTAGGGTTGTTACATTATCCCCCCTTAGGAACATTCGTCCCCGAATGACACTACTCTTTACTAACAATAAGTAAGTCATCTATAGGACGTATGCATACATAGGTAATTCAATACTCTCCATTGGTGAATATCTGATTCACATATTAACATGATGGTGCACATCCTTGAAACCTACTAGTAGCTTCACATTAATAGACTAAGGAACTCTTTTCTAAACTAGTCTCATCAAAGCATAAAATATAAGTAAACATATAAGTAATACAAATCAGCAACCAACATGATGATTCAAACATATTAACCTCATACTAGTGCATAAACACCATACACAGTCAAATACATGAAGGACTAATTAAGGCTACTCACCCGAGACTTCACCAGAAGTGCCTTCCCCTGCACCCCTAGACTTGAGTGCGAAGAATCATTGTCTCCTTGGAGACTCTTCACTCGGACCATTAGACTGAACTCTCTCATTCCCTTGTTCTTGACTTCTCCTAATCGGACAATCCTTCAACATGTGACCCAATTTGCCACAACTATAACAAGCGTTAGTGCCCATCATACACTTTCCTCCATGTAGTTTGCCACACTTCCTGCAAGGTGGTCTCTCCTGAGGTGCATCTACTCATTGTTTCTCTTAACTCTGGACTCGGAATTTCTATCATAGCGACCGTTTGATGAACTTGATTCCCCTTGATGGAAGAGTCCCTTCTTAAACCTGGGCTTATCCCTGATTTCAGTACTCTCTTCCTTGAAAAATTCTCCTCAGCTTGCCTTGACCTGTTCCCTGCCCTAGTGTTTTTCCTCTTTCTGCTTTCCTCCACTTGCTGGACATGGACCATAAGCCTGGAAAGTTCCATGCTGTCATGCAGCATAACTGCCCTATACTCTTCCTCGAGATCCTCAGCAATTCCTATCAAGAATCTACTCATCTAGTCTCTGCTGTTAGACACAAGAGAAGTGGCATACCTGGATAATTTCACAAACTTCAGGGAATACTCCCTGATTGTCATGATCCCTGTTTAAGGTTGATAAACTCCTCAACCTTGGCCTCCCTCATCTCCCTTGGGAAAAATCTCTCCAGGAAGGCTATCTTAAACAGCTCCCAAGTGACCAAAACTTCGCCCAAGGCTCGGCTATCTTGCCACATCTTGCACCAAGTCTGTGCAGCATCCTTTAGTTGATAGGAAGCCAACTCTGCTTTCTCAATATCTGTGGCCCCCATAGCCACCAAAATCTTATGCACCTCATCCACAAACTCCTGGCATCCTCTGAAGTCTTAGACCCTGTGAAAATAGGAGGATTCATCCTCGTGAAATCCCTCAATCTGTCAGCCATACTGCGAACCGGTGGATTCTCTCTCTAGACATTTTGTCGATTGATCTGGTCAATCATGGCCCAATCTTGCATGGTGATGGCCTGTGCCATCTGGTCCAGATATGCCCTCACCTTAGTATCAGTCAACCCAGCAGGGTTAACTGGTATGGCTACTCCTTCAGCCGGAACCTGGGGTGGAACTTGATTGTCCCCAGCAGCTGCTACTCCTCTCCTCTGACCAATAGTTTTCCTAGTGTTCATTCTCTGTAAACAACATGGATTGATGTTAGACACGCTCATAAAATCATGAAAGTCAAACATTAGGAAAGGCACGATAAGATCAGAAGAAGGGAATTTTCCTACGCATCATGCAGTCTCTAATCTAGGATAGTGGTGCACTTCACTACCATGACTTAGAAACTACTCAATGTGGTTGATGTGAACTTATTATCTTTGAAATTAAACCTAGTTCTTTGATACCAACTTTGTCACTACCGGAGTCTAGACCCCAAATGAGACCAGCGTCGTTGACCTCTCAGAGGTCGCAGACAAGCCTACTTACGTCATTCTACTTCGTCAAGGTTAATTTTAGTGGAAAATTTGAAACTTTTTGTTTCTTAACATGCATACTAAACATTCTACTACATACGTAATTGTTCACCATCAACCATCTAACATTAAGATCATCAAATGAAAGAAACAATTTATTTTAACAATAAAGATGTACTTGCAAAAATGACACTAATACAATGTCTGAACAAAAACGTGAAAGAAACTCTAGTGGAACATACTCCAATAGCTCAATCCTACTAAGCTAGAATGTAAATGGGCAAGAAAAATTCCGGATGAATGCTTGACGTCCGGATAACTGCAGCGTTGATCCTGTAGCTCTAGCGTCCACCTGTGCCTGCACCTAAAAGTTTCGAGTTGTATAGGGTTAGTACACATTTGTACTAAGCATGGGTATATGAAATCACACACCAAGGACATGCATGAGTAAGATTAGCTCTTTCCTAACAACATGATTTTAGAAGGCCAATTCAGTGGACTTGCCAAATTGAGATAAGGAAAGTGAGTGAGCTTTCAAAATTTGGATTAGGAAAGTCATGCCATGAGAGTAACATGCATCATCAAACTTATCATTTTGCAAACAACACATAACATATTTCACATATCATATCACATATAGAACATAACATCTTTCATATCATTCATTCATATGCCATGAGACCTTGGAATCATGGAGTTAACATTAAGACTTTCAAGAAATGACGGCTCAACATATGGGACCTCAACTACGTAGTCTGCTTTAGCAAACACAGAATCTGCTACATTCATTCATACGTACTCCATTTAATTTCATTCATGGGTCAGTGTAAACACCAGATATACCTAGGATGTAGTTTAAGACTTTCATCGAGTTTGTTGTGCAATGACCAAGAATGACCTAATGTCATTACTTGAATCTAACTCACCGTTTGATTATCCTATCCTAACACCTTTGGTATCATTCGTTTCATTATGTACATCATTTGAGGCTGGCCTCCTTCATTCATTGGGAGCTTTAACTGTAACCGACATAGATCATGTGAGCACCATGAAATCTAGTGTCATGAAACCCCACACCGAAAAGTGGTGGAATCACCGGCCAAAGTGACCCAAAACATGCTAGCGTACATGGGAATTGAACCCCGCCAAATCCCTATATTGGCAGTATAGGTTCAAAGAATTGGAGATATAAGGAGACCCATACCCAGCATGCCGAACAGTCTCATCTCATGAGAGTTACGTGAACCTCCACCCTTCTCGAAAGAAGGCATCACCGCTTATAGCTAGTCTATCGGTGCTCAGTATAAAGTTCCATTACATTCAACTCATACGTCATGGAAGCTGGCTTCTAGTATAAGGACATCATAGCTCAATAGATGATTTCTCATCTCATCATTAGTGTTAAGTGTGTAATCTCAATGCTTTCATTAGAGTGTTCATAGAGACTGATCTCTTCATTAACTTTACACTCTCATAGGTGAGTACGTTTTGGTAACATTTACTTAGGCTCATTTGAGATTGCTCCCATCTTTTACATTAGCCTCATATCATGTTGTCACCACATTCATTAACATTAGCACACTTGCTCTTCATAATTACTCACCCCTTTTTACGTGAATGTTTATTTCATCATATGCCAATGAACTTGGCCATTTGGTGTGGTTCACACTCTTACTTAACCCTTCTAGGGTTTCATCATTTCATTGTTCATTTCATCATTTCCTTGTTCATTTCATCATTTCATTTTTCATTTCATCATATGCCAATGTACTTGGCCATTTAGTGTCTTTCACACTCTTACTTAACCCTTCTAGGGTTTCATCATTTCATTACATACATCTTAGGTTCACTTGTTTTTAATCGTATGCTAGACTTATGGGTCTATACATACAAGCCATGAGGCTTCATTCATAGTTTGTTAAGTGACTCATATCTTCCTATGATTATGTAGTACAAGACTTATATATCTTGTATGTATGCCAAGATCTCGATTTCGATTTTAGTAGGTGGCATTATTCTTGAACATTTAATTCACGTATGATTTATGTATCAATACGGAAATTTGGGCAAGGGAATCCAAGTTTGAACCCCTTGGACAATACTTACATTTTTTATTGACTTTATTTTTAATCTTCATGACATTGGGACCCTAGATCGAGCCCCAACATCAACATTCAATCTTTATTTTTCTCGTTGGAGTCTCCTCTTATTTGACCGAAGGGTTGTGGGATGGAACCCCCATAACCCCTTTAAATTTTTTTCATTTAAAATTTAATTTCTCCTGTCCAATTTCGCATAGACCATGAGGTTGTGGGATCAAACACCCACAACCTCTCTTTAGTTATTCTTTAATTCGCTAGGGACTATGAGGTTGTGGAGTCGAACCCCCATAGCCTCCTTATTTTATTTTTATTTAAAGTTTGATTAGCTATGAATTGGAAGTGAGGTTGTGGGATCGAGCCCCCACATCCTCACTTTATTTTCTTTTTATTTCTCCTTTCTCCTTTACAGCCTTGAGGTCGTGGGTTCAATTCCCACGCCTCACATTTCTTTTATTTGCATTTTTAATTCTCCTTAAATCTGCCTAAGAGGTCGTGGATTCGAATCCCATGCCTCACATTCCTTTTCTTTTAATTTTCCTTTCTCCTTTACTGCCTGAGAGGTTGTGGGTTCGAATCGACTCCTCTCATTTCTTCTCTTTTCATTTTTCATTTTCCAGCCAAGGTCATAGGTTCGAGTCCAACATGCCACATTCCCTTTTTGTCACCTTATTTCATTGATTTTCAACATGGTGAGGTCACGGGTTCAATACCTAGTGATCTCACATATTTTATTTCATTTTTTATAGCATGAAATTCTCCTTAGCTTGGCCTAAATTCATTAACAAGCTGCTGGAAATTTTTGCAGTCTGTTTTCTCACTTCTTTCACATTAAATGTTTAGACGTTTTAAGTAGTTTTTTTTAGTGAGTTCTTTAGGTGCATTTTCAAGATTTCATTCGATAAAGAATTGCACTCAAATCATCATATTATCACTTATGAACATCACGATTTATATAAGTTTGTGCACGTAAGAACACAACCATAACATGCTATTTTTGAACCTCAAACCAAAGGAGTCACGACTACATTGTACACACATACACATCTTTTCAGAAAAACATAGGTTGTCATTAATACGATTCCAACCAACATTCATGAACATATTCAACACGAAAACACATTACATGCCTAATATCTCCCAGCAAACATACCCAACCTACGAATCAACGGGAGCTAGTGACACGGACGTGCAACGGGAACAATTCTAGTTTTTGGATTAGATTTGACTGAATCTTAAGGGGTCTCTTGGGAAAGGGACCAAAGAGAAGAAAACCCATACCTTTTTGACGTTAAACCCTTGACTTTCTGCCCAAAAACTCCTCCCAAGAACACGTCTAAGCCTCCTCAATGTCAACTCCACTCGAATGACAACCTCCCTTAGCCTAGTGTGCGATTAACGTTTGTTTTCTTGTGATTTCGTGTGAGTTCTTCAAGTGTAAAGAACTTGGTTTATTTTTCTGCTTTTGTATCTTATTTTGGCAGAGAATTTTCGTGTGAAATAATAAGGGAGATTGAGCGTGAGAGTTGAGAGATAGACGTGAGAGAGTAGGAGTTATATTAGGCTTAGGAGTCTAGTTTAGGACTTAGTCAAATAAGTTTTTACTTAATTATTAAAAATCTTATTTTTATTTTATTTTAAATCAGATAATGAATAATAATTATTAATTAATTATATTAAATCAATAGCTAAAATAAAAATCACATTAACTCATTGCTTCCACCTAGGTTCGAACCAAGGTGGAGCAAGACTTAACTTCAAGAGCTCCATTTCGTGTCTCTCTCCCCAATTTGACCCTCCACCTTATTAAATAAATAATTAATTATATATTTAGGGTAATTACGATAGTACCCGTATCCTGGAAAAAGGCCATTTTACCCCTAGACCCTCCAAACCTAAGATTTCCTCTTTTTAAGTCCGGTAAAGACTCCTTCGAGTAAATCTTCGTATTCGAGAGCCCTACATGGTTGGAACCAACCTTTCCTATCTCAACTAACTCCCCAAGTTAGTTGGTTTGGATGTAGCAAGGGTTCCGAAGTCTGGTTCTACCCGCATCAATCCGTGTGAACCCTGGTCTAATCATAGGCATTCTTGACACATTAAGTATCACTTAGTATATCCATTTTTAGGGTTGTTACAAAGAGTATTCATCATCATTAGTCATATTAGACCACTCCTAACACTAACATGATCATCACATATACTCAACATCATTCACACACCTAAATCATACAACTAGTGTGGAAGACTATTCATATACTTCACATAACATCAATTCACTTAGAACATGACATTTGAATCAAGACTAAATCCTTCAACTTTCTAAACATGGAAATCATCATATCAATTCATCTGGAATCTAATGTCTTCAAGGTTATGATCATAACACATAAACATGTACAAGAATGTAAACACCGCCACCATAAGTGGACCATACTAATTATCCCAATTCCATATATATTCTAAGACAGTTAGAAGAAAATAGGTCAACTTACCAAATCTCCAAGCTAATGATTATCTTTATGAATTTCCATCAATTCATAATCAATTGACATAAAGGAATGTAGAATCACTACACCATTTTAGGCCTACGACAACACTAAATCTGGACAACGCTTGTAAACTGTTGCCTAAAATACTTTTGGGGACGCTTTTAAAGTGTGGCCTAAGTTTTTAACTTTTAGCTACAATAATATTAGCAACACTTTGAAAGTGTAATCTTGAATGGTACAAGATACACTTTATAAGTGTTGTTATAATTGACAACAACTATTTATGTAAATTCCCACACTTTTAAAGTGTCCCATTTTTATAATTGGAAGAATAACACTTTACAAATGTTGCCTTAGTGTTTTCACAAAAAAATTTATATTCTCTCCAACATTTTGACATGAAAATTTGGTCTCCCTCCCATTTTTATTGGAAAAAAAACATTAAAATTATTACTTTTATCTAAAGAAAAAAATGTATCATTTCCCTAAAACATAACATTTCCCTAAAACTTCAGCTGAAGTTTCCATTTTCAGCTGAAGTAGCCATTTCTCAAGAAGCTTTGAAGAACGCCACTGAAGAACTGAAGGGCACGAACAATACATTTTCCTCACAAATTTCCCTCAAACTTCTGTTTAAGAACACGATTTTCAGCTGAAGAACTGAAGATTTGAAGAGAATATGATTTCTCTCAAAAAGAACTAAAGAAGAAGATTTTTGTCTCACAGCTTCCTTGTTGAAGATTTAAGAGCTAAAGAACACGATTTTCTTCAAAAAATTCTCGTTGAAGAGCTGTTCCATCAGATTTCCAGTTGAAAATTGAGAGAAAATGCTTCACAAATGAACTTGCCTCATGTCTTAAAGCTTTAGATAGATTTTATCAGGTAAGAGATTTTATCTTCAAAAGTCTAAATTATAGCTTTAAGATTATGATATTCTTCTGTTTCAGTCAAAATTCTAACTTAGAGTTCTTATGTGCTTGTGTTGTTGATAGGAATTTTGTTGATTTTTGGGAGTTCAGCTTGTAGTTGTATTACGTATAAATTGGTTGAGTCTCTTTGATAGTGTAGTTTTTTATTCTCTTTAATGTTGAATGTACAGGCTGAAGCCAGTGTCGCCTTTCTCGAAAGAACTGAGCAGAAGCTAAGTTGTCTTTCTTTGAAGAACTGAAGGGTTGAAGATGGCGATACTTATGATATTCTGTCCCTTATACAAATTTTGTAAAGCGTAAGTAGCTACTCCACAGGAATTCCAAAAGGTTTTAATGTTTGTTTTAATTTGCGGTCACTGCTTTTTTTACTGTGTTCGCCTTAATCATGGTTTGTTCATTTGTTAATCACAATGACTTTGTCCTATCTCTGTTTGCTGGAACAATTTTCTTGTTTTCGACTATATGTCTTGAAGAGTCAAGAAGTCATTTTGTTGTTTCTCTAGTACATTTTCAAGTATATATTAGTAACTTTAGTTCAATATTCCTAAATGTTTTGGGATCACCTTTTAGTATGAAGTTTTTAGAATCGTTTCGTAGTATTTGATACATTTGCGTGGATTTTCTCGTTCAACCTTGTTAATTCAGTCATTTTGGCCATAAGCACAAAAGCGACCCTCTTACTAGCATGAGTTGGCTTCCTATTTACTTCAAATGTTCTTCTCTGTAAGTCTATGTTTAAACTACTTAAAGATGACATTCTCTATCTTTTCTTTTGTGGTTTTCAAAGTATCTGTCGCTAATGGCAATATTGAGATAATTTCAGTTTAAAGTTCATGATTAGATTTGTGAGATTTTTATCCTTGTTTGGACAGTGGTTGAGCATGCTATTTTTGAATTTGCATCTTCATTTATTTGCCCTCGTAATTTTGTGAATCACTACTAATTTTGATAACTCATGTCAAGTGAGAAATCAGTTCCCTTCTGTTGGTATTTCCCTAATAATGATAGCCCATTTAGGTGATTAAATTTCCTCTTGTTTTCATTAATTTTGTACAAGTTTCCTTAGTTGTAGTCCTTGTTTTATATTTTGAATCATTTGTATTGTTTGATTCTTTTGCATATAAATTTGTCAATAAAATGAAAGTCAGTTTGAAGCATAGGTTTAAGTTGAAAAATCTTACTACCATGGCTTACTTTTACATTCCCTGTCATGTCTTTGAATTACGCATTGTTGTGACTTAAATAGTGAGTTTCTAGTTAGTATCAGTTTCTTACTTCTCCTGAATGTCTTCTACTCTATCCACTAATTCCAAAGGAGTTTTCCAGTTTCTAACCAATATGTTTTCAAAGGTAGAATGTGCCGAAGATCATGAACCCTAGGCATATTCAACAGTCGAGATAAAGGGAATTAGTACTCGGAAGCATTTGAGTGAGTTAGTATCTATCTTTAATAGCTTGTTTTCATCTTTGATATAAACTCCTCTAAGCTAATTACCAAGCATATTGTAGGATTGTAGTATCAACTATAAAATAGTTGAACTTCTCTGTTATGCTCTCAATATGTCTCAATCTTATTGTACTTATGTTCGAGCCCGTATGGTCTTCCAGATGTTTAAACATCGTTGTTGAATGGGATGTTGTATGAATGTATTTTCTGTATTGTGATTATTGTGTCCCTTTATCCATATCTTTAGCTAATCAATGTAGCTAGCACAAATGTTATTTTTAGAATTTCTTTCCAAGTGTCCTCTTCTATTGACTTCTTTACAGTATTGTACTTGAGATAACTATGATTATCACGTACTTGTCTAAAACGATTCAAGTAGTATATGGTGGAATGTTCTGAATGAATGGAAGTCTACCAGTTATTGAAGATACGACTTCCTCTCCATTAGCATAGTCCCTATATCCTGAACCTTGAACAAGTCCACCAACTTTGTAGAGGGGACTTGATATTCTTAAAGAAAACATTTTACCAATCCCAGAGTTCTTCATAGTATCACTCCTTTATGTAGCCAACAAAAGAAGTTCAGAAACATGATTTTCTAGCTTCCTTTTGTTCTTTTTAAGTTTATCCTACACAAAAATAACCATGTCAGATAATCCTTTGCCCTTTATTTAAATATGCTATCAATATGTCTCTGTCTTATTTTCACCCCAACAAATCATTCGTACAACACAATCCCACAATCCTCTACACAAATCTCAGATGCTAACTTCCTTCTGTTACTAAACATCGACTTATTTTCACTCCATTGGCAGAATAAGCTTATGAATGTATTTTTTCTCTTTTTCTATTTTTTTCTTGTTGCTGCTCTTTTATTGTATGTTTGGTTGGTGATAGTTGAGGTATTTTATTTGTTACTTAAGGCTTTTCTCTCTCTTTCTCTCTTCTATAACCTGTCAAATGTATTTTCCTCGACTTTGTCTAGTTGTTCTTTATTGAAATCATCCTTTATTTTGGTTGTTGATGTATTTCCTTTATTGATGTATCAAATTGTGAAGGTGGTTTCTTCTTCTTTTTGGTTATTAGTTTGATCCTGCAAAAAAAGATCATTGTAGTTATTATGAGTAGAAATTGTAGAGTTAAGTGTCTTACCTGACTATTTCTTTCCAAACTGTGTCAGTTCTGCCTGTAGTTCTCCTTCTTTCAAACATTCCATTGCTCATCTCATAGATCATTTGTCTTCTCCATATTTGGTTGCTGATTTGTGTGTGTAGTTGTTGCTCCAGCCGGCAGTACTTGCTTGGTAGTGATAATAGTAGTCGCCATATCAATAGGGATATTATTTTGAGCCTAATTTTTTCTTAATCGAGCAGAAAATTATTGGATAATAGTGTAGGAAGCTGTTTCAGCCTTGTGAGTAGACAAATGATTCATCATGTTTCTATGTTTTTGTAAATTTGGAGTAGTTTGATCAATGTGTGTCATCTTCCGCTTTTTCCACCTTGAGATTGGAGATATAATGATGACTAACGAACTGAAAAAGTTTATATGCTTTAATATATTTCTGTTTTTATGTTCCAAGCATATTGTCTTCTTATATAGAAAGAAACTTCCTTATTTTGTTTATCCTTATCAACTCAATTTATATGATTTAATATATTTCTGTTTTTTATGTTCCAAGCATATCATATGTGCTCTCGATTAATAGAAATACTTCACGAAATCTGCAATCTACTAGAATATACATTAAAAGACATATTTTCTATAAAATAATTTTGAAACTAGTAACATTTTTATTTCAAATAGTACTTAGGCAATACTGAAAAAACATTTGTATTACATTGCTTTTCTCTCTCTTTTGCTTAGTTTACCTTTTGATTTGTTGTTGGAAGGAGTCTGAGCAGCTGTCAGTGAATAAAAAGCAAGTAAACTAATAATTAGGAGTTTTGGTATGTCCATGCTATGTTAAACTGTCCTATAAGCTTTTCTCTTCTGAGTCTGCCATTCTACATCAGCTTGCTTGTTGTTATTTCCTGTATTAACCTTAAGAAAATGCGTAACTTGAAAAATTAACAACTCTATATAAAACAAGCAAGCAAATCTGTGGTGTCAGATAGTAACCTTTATTAGAAATAATAGTTACATTCTGTCAACTCTGAATCGTTGAAAAAAAGAATTACATTCTGCAGTATTATAGTTCTATTAGCACTTTACTTCCAATTATAAGAATAATATCATGAAATGACTCCAAAAGATACACTATTGTTGGATGTAGTATAGATGTGGTACTTTGGGCAATTTTGGTTGCTTTGAATGAACACACATGCTGTCTCCTAAGCTTTTTAGTGTGTGATGAACTTGAGTGTGGTAATGTTGCAGGAGTTGTTCTTGACAACTTAGGTTGAGTTACTCACGTTGATTTTAGTGTATTTTCTAAACTTGCAAAACTTGTTAAGCTTTCAATGTCTAACAATTAAAATGTTGGGAAAATGCCTAACTTATTAAACTTGTAAAGAATCTGTATTGCATTTTTAGGTTTCTGAAATTGTTGGGAAAATGCCTAACTTATTAAACTTGTAAGCTTGTAAAGGCTTTTCGGATTGTGCTGAAACTTGTTTGTGTACTGCATTTGAAGGTTTCTGAAATCGTGTTTGCCTTGTTCCCCTTTGATTTTATTCTTCCTATCAGCCTCCATCTCTTTGATTAATATCAAATTGTGAATGTCAGCTCCCAGTTCCTTCCAAATACAACAGTAACTGGGAGAGCTTAGTGTCACGGACTTAGAGTATTCGCTAAAGCTCCGTGCGGCACTTGACAACTTACTCACGAATCTTTCACAATCCTGTAAGCTCAAGTAATCCCTTTTATACTAAGATTTCTAAGAGAATGAAAGGAAGACTTAGAGAATTTCTGAAGAAGGCTTATATTGCTTGGAAGATTGATTACAACTTTCTTTGATGATTTACAAATAATAGGCTCTTCTATTTATATTACTTCCTAAAGGCCTAAGTGTAAATAAAAATTACTTTACAAGTCCTTCTAATAATTACACATTGGTCCCTATTCTAGAAAAGTCTACACTTTCTAGAATATGATAAACCTTTCCAACAAAATATCTAAATTATTCTAGAGAATTCTAAGGAACTCTCTAGTTTTCTTGATTAATATAGAAGGTTCTAGAGTTCTCCAAAAACCTCTCCATAACTCTAGACCCTTCCTCCCCCATCAGGATGCAAAATTTAATGGTCATGTGGCGGAACGTGACACTCTTCCCCACCTATTTATGCGACGCCTCATCGCATCGTCACTTCATCAGGACCGAGTCTTGTCTTCTCGTATGCGCGACCAATAGTCCATTGACTCGATCAATTCCCTCGCGCAACTCTTTAAATTTCTTCTTTATATCTTCTAACTCAGCCTCATGATCTACCTCCTTCCTAGCAGGCAAGAGCCTCAGCGGCTTCTTTGGCATCACGACATTGTTCCCTCTTTGAAGCTTCTTCATGCATGGTGGCAGGACTTCTTAGCACCATTGTATTCTTTCAAACTTGTAATGGTGGCTAAAAATGTCGACTTCTCCTTCTTAGGATTTTTCTTGAGCTGCATGGCCGTTAGTCGGACCTGCCCTTATGTCTTCGTGCCTTTACCATGGGAACCATGCATGTTCCTCCTTTCTCCATGACCAGAAGCCGTTGGAGGTAAGCATCGATCACCGTGTGGCACTCCTGGAAAAACTCCTTCCCAAGAATTATATCAAAGATATCTAAAAGAGCGACAGTTAATTTGGTTTTACCTTGCCACTCGCCTAGCGTGATGCTTACTCCATGCGCGACTCCACTCACGAGAGTCGGTGGTTGTGCATTGACCGTCACGAGTTATGCGTTACTTGGACTGTAACATAGCCCCAACCTTGTCCTTGGCGTCTTGGTCATGATATTGACCTCTGCATCTGTGTCGACCATAGCACGAACGGGTCTTCCATTGATCGTTATGTTGACAAACTGCGCACCGCATATTCTCGGCTTCTCTAGTTGCTTGGTGATAGCTCCGCATAGTCCTATTAAGCTAACTGTATCGTCTCCACACCTTGTTCTTGTTCATGTGCTTCCTTCTCTTTCCACTCTTGCAGGATAGCACCAAGGCTCTTCAGCTCAAGGCACCTCGCATAGCCATGCGGCCCACCACATATATACCAGACCCCTCTTTTGGAAACCTCTGCCTTTCTCTACGTGTTGCCATGACATCCAGACATTTTGCCATCGGACTTATAGGTATCATGCTTCTTAGGATGTGGCTGCTGCTCCTCGACTTTTCCACGATCTCCTTCACCATGGTCATGACTATCTCTTACTTCGTCTGCTTCGTCTCTGTTAGGCTTTTCATTCCTAAAGTTTGTCAAAGCTACGGCTTGTGTGATGGCTTCATCAATCGTTCTTACCTGTCGACGTTCCAACTTTGTCCTGGCCCAACTTTGCAGCCCATCCATGAAGTGGAACAACATATCTTCGTTTGTGAGGTGGGGGATCTAATGCGTAAGGGTGGTGAACTCCTGCACATATGCGTGTATGCTGCCGTTTGCTTCAGTTCCCTAAACTTGCGCTTCACCTCATAGATGACGTTGTAAGCGAAGAAGGCTTTCTTGAACTCCTCGCGAAATTTCTCCCAAGTGTTGATAGTACAACGCCCCTTCCCTATTTTCGACTCTTTATGCCTCCACCATAGCATGTCCATCTCCGAAAAATACAACACAACTATATTGATCTTACTCTCGTCACTCTTCAGCCTGTTGCACTTGAAGTAATTCCCTAAATGCCACAGAAAATTCACCACCTCTTGTGCGTCACGGACGCCTTTGAACATAGGTGGCTTGGGAGCCTCGACCTTGGCCTCCCTATCTCGGTCGAACAACGATGATCCTCCAACTTTCGCGCATTCCTTGAGTCCCTTTCTCTTGGCCTTATGGTGTCAATCGTGCTCAATGCCTCCATGAGACGACACTTCAAGGAAGTGATAACCTCCTTCATCTCGAACTCGGACCACTGGCAACCCTCCAACTCCTTACCGATGCTCTTGGTATCCTTAAGGGTGAAGTCCTCAAGGGTCTTGAAGTTGCCGTTGTCCACATTCATGCGCCGGCCTAATATCTCCACGGCCTGCCTTGCTTCTTCCACCCTTGTGACCCATTCTTCTCCAATGGTGACGTCTATGGCGTCTTCGCTCATTTCTTTGTCACTTGCTTCGTAGTCGATGGTGGATGAGATGTTAGCGCCTCGTTAGGTGTGGGGTTGGGCAACACCTCCTCATTACCATTTTGATGTTTCTTCCCCTTTTGGTTCTTCTTTCCACCATCCATACGGACGTTTGTGGGGCTAGCGCTGTTTACGTCTCGTTCGGTAGCCATTCCCTTAATATAAAACCTCGCTATGATACCACGTTGTCACAGACTTAGATTATTTGCTAAAGCTCCGTGCGGCACTTTACAACTTACTCACGAATATTTCACGATCTTGTAAGCTCAAGTAATCCCTTTTATACTAAAATCGCTAAGAGAATGGAAGGAAGACTTAGAGAATTTTGGAAGAAGGCTTATATTGCTTGGAAGATTGCTTACAACTTTCTTGGATGATTTACAAATGAGAGGCCCTTCTATTTATATTACTTCCTAAGGGCCTAATGTAAATAATAATTACTTTAGAATTCCTTCTAATAATTAAACTTTGGTCCCTATTCTAAAAAAGTCTACACTTTCTAGAATATGCCAAACCTTTCCATGAAAATATCTAAATCATTCTAGAGAATTCTAAGGAACTCTCTAGTCTTCTTGATTAATCTAGAAGGTTCTACAGTTCTCCGCAAACCTCTCCATAACTCCAGACCCTTCCGCCCCCATCCGGATGCAAAATTTAATTGTCATGTGGCGGAACATGACATTAGTCTCTTGAGGTCTTTTTTATGTACAAAACTGGAAAATTTCATTCAACATGCAGATTTTTTTATGTACATGCTTAGCTAATTCAACAAGATGAACATGACAAACAATAGTTTGAACTTCTTCAATCTCTTCTTCTTTCTGTCTCTGGTAGCTGCAGTGCTGTTCTTTGTTAGCTTCTTTTCGTCTTGTGCATTCTGTTTTGCATGAGGTTTCTCGGCTATGTGAGTTTTTTCAACTGCTGGCCTTTTATCAATAGGCTTTTCTCATATTTTGGTGCCATTGTAGGAAGAGAAAGGGGAATTTTACAGATGCTCTGAATGGAATTTGGGATGATGTGTGTCTGTTGATCTCTTTGTGTTTACAATACATGCAGTAACCTATAACTCACATGATTATAAATGTTCTATATGATTTTTGTATATATATATATATATATATATATATATATTGATTTGGAGTGGTTGGCTTACAGAGAATACTCTCCAATTATGCACATTCACATTTAGTTCACTAACTTATAATTTTATTTTCAATGTGCAGGAAAATGCCGGTAATTGAATTTAAAATGTGGCTGAAGTAAACTCGATCTATTGTGCTGAACGATGAAGTGTTTTTGCAATATTGTCATATACGTTTGTACGCATTTGGTATTTTGGAATTTATTGATATTAGAGATCTTTCAGCAATTACTTTCTAAGTATTGGAGTTTTTGGACATGTTTCTTGAAGTTTATTTGAAATATATAGCTTCTATTTAATTATGTGATCATATACTGAATACATTCAATTCAATAGTGTTGCTTCAAATGAGATTTAAAGTTAAACTTTATATATGTTGCTCTAGATGAGATATAAACTTAAACTTTATAAGAGTTGCTCTAGATTAGATATAAAATTACACTTTATAAGTGTTGCTCTAGATGAGATATAAAGTTACACTTTATAAGTGTTGCTCTAGATGAGATATAAAACTACACTATATAAGTACTGCTCTAGATGAGATATAAAGTTGCACTTTATAAGTGTTGCTCTAGATGAGATATAAAATTACACTTTATAAGTGTTTCTATATATGAGATATAAAAGGCAACACTTTTGAAGTGTTGCGCTAGATGACCTATAAAAGGCAACACTTCTGAAGTGTGACCAATAAAACCGCAAAGGCAACACTTTTATGTGTAGTATAATAAAATATAGTGTTGCTAATGCATCACAACAAAGAGTGGTCTTATACTTCTTTAGCTAAGCTTTATAAGGATAGCCAAATGTGGCGACATTTAATAAGTGTTGCCTCATGTCAAAGGTTACGCTTCTTTTGACCACCCCCTAAAAAGTGTTGCCTAAAGTTCAAATTACTAGTTTAGGCTACACTTTAGTGGGTGGCCGTAGGCCTAAAATGGTGTAGTGAATTAATCAAGTCACTTTAATCTAATCATCATATCACAAAGATCACAAGACCCACATTATAGGCCAATTTATGAAATTAGGAGGATTATGTGTTCTTCATGATATTGTATGGAAATTCATAATTAAACCAGTAATCAAACATAAATCCATCATTAGAATGACTTTGAAATCAATTTGACAACGAACCCATGGCTAGATTGAAAGATGAGATTTTTGACTTAGAATCATGTTTGAAATTTTTTTAAAGGACTCCATAGGTGAATGATTATGTAGGGATGAAGTATTACCCTACCTTATGCATGAGAAGCCAACGAGAAATTGGAGAAGACCATAGGTTGAACTTGAGTTTTAGTCTCCAATGGAGGTTTGAGAGAATTTGGAAGAGGAGAGAGTATTGGGGTTTTGACTTTTCTTAATGGGTGTTGTGGTTTTGGCTTGGGAAAGGGGTTAAATAAGTCCTATAAATAGTTCATAACCGACTCCTAAAGTTACCAAAACACCCCCACACTAATTTGGACTTTTAGACATGTCAAACTTGACTTTAAAACGACGCAACCAAATCTGGGAAGTGGCTGCGCGTCGCGGAGGCAGCCCCTAATCTTGCCTCCCATAATTTTTGAGTCAGTGAGACTTGTGGAGACCGCACGACGCACAGGCATACCAAGTTACAGGTGCGCGACGAGAGGTAGGATTCATTTCTTCGTTCTACACGCTGCCATTTAGCAGTTCCCTTGTCCAATGTATGGGTCCTCCTCAAGGACCCTTAGGGTACTCCTGGGGAGTTGTACCCTGAATTTTAAACCCTTAACATGTCCATTAATATACTAGGGTCAAGTCCACTATCTTTAGACTCCATACAACACATAAAAACAATATAAACATAGAAGGGCACACTAGCACATCTAAAGACTAACTTTTGAACGCCTTGGACGTTTGACCTCCAAATCACTTAAAATCCACTATACACACTCTAAAACACTTAATTAATATGTTATTAACCTTTTTAGTCCCATGTGAGGCTCTAGACACCTTAGCTCATTTTGAGGGTCTTGACAGTCGTGCTCGGATGTTTTGACCCTTGTTACCATCATATACATGTTAAGGACTCTTCTATAAATTTGAGCACCAAACAACACGTAAAACATGCAAAGGCACACTAGAACACATTAGCACGTCTAAATACTAACTTTCGAATGTCTAAGATGTTTGAACTCCAAACCACTTCAAATCAATCATACATACTATAAATACTTTATTAACATGTTTTTAACCTTTTAAGGCACATGTGAGATTCTAGACACCTTATTTAATTTTGAGGGTCCTTACAATAGTGCTCTTATGTCATGAAGAACTTACTTCTTAATTATGAAAGTGGATTATGATCAAGAATGACCAAAGAGAGGCACTTAGATTAGGTAGTAGAATGGGATGCTACCTTGGCATTGCACAAGTATACTTGGAGGTGACTTGTGATGGATTTCACTTGACTAAGAAGGACAATTGGTTGAAATATTAACTTATGTATGCCTTATGATGAATTACTATGCTTATGAAATTCATGTTTTGTTTATGTTATTATATCTTATGATTAAGTCTATAATTGACTAACCCTTTGAGATAGCTTATGTTTTTGTATGTTACCTTTCATACTTCATACATTTTTTACCAACGATATTGCCTAAATTTCTAACAAAATGCAGGGGCTATTGGGATATTGAGTACTTGGAGGATCGGTTCCTAAATTTGAGAAGCTTGAATATAGGTGAATCATCATAACATTTGAGCAAAATACCCTTATATTCCATTTATGGAATTTACTATGTTTTAGACTTTTGTGTGTTGCATCCCAAGACATTATTGTTCATGTATTTCTTAGATGGTTTTGAGACATATGTTAGAAAGATTTCTGTTGTTATGTAATGATTTTCGTATTATGTTTAAAGAAATGTTTTTAATTCCCTACATTTTCACATTATATTATGTAATGAAGCGAAGTGGCTTGTATAAGACCTCCGAGAGGTCAAGTACGCCATGTTACTTCTTAGGAGTACTTCCTGGTTAAAACAATATTGTGATATACTGATGAAATGGGCTCTAATTATGAAAGTTTTACTATGTCATTATTGTGATGTTGCTCTTGAATATGGATATGTGTTGTTGTTGTGGTATGGACTTGTATATTTTTCTTGGAATGTGCATACAGGCTTTTAAAGTGAATATACCATGCTTATAACCAAATGTCCCTTTGTTAACGTTTTCAAATGTTTTACTTGCATATGTTTCCATACTTCGTACATTTTGTTTCCACTAACCCATATCTCTTCTATTTTCTATGCAAATGTAGGTTTGGGCCATTGAGGTGATTGAAGGCCATTTTTTGAAGAAGCTTGGATTGTTTTCCCAAGTTGGTGAGTCCTCATGTTTGAGGACAAAATTTTATGATTCTAGCTTTAGTTGTTTTGCTTATATTGAAAGACATTGTTCCACTTCTCCTATTTCAAGGACTATGTTGTATTCATTTTGGAATACTTGTATTGATGTAAGGGCTAAATCCTAATTCTGATACTCGTATGTCTAGATGGCTATGTGAGACAAGTTAGTTTCTATTTTGATATATAAAATGAAGTTGTAATTCAAATGAAAAGTTTTAATTTTCCGCTTTTATTCTATCTAATATGCAATAATGAATGCTAAGGTCTTGTCTAATACCTCTTCGAGGTCAGTAATGTTGGTTACGCTAGGGGTACAATCGGGTCATGACAAACTTGTTATCAGTGTATGAGGTTGAATATTACCAGGAATGATGTCTCAAAAAACCACGTCTACATAGAGTATTATTCATAATTGTGAAGCACTCCACACTCATGAATGAGAGACTATGTGAGGCTTAAGAAATTATCACTTTCTTTGGTATTCTGAAGTCGTACCTAAAGAGTCTTAACTCTATGTGTCCTTTCCTTCTAATCCTTTTTTGTTTATATACAATATGACTATTAGAGGGAAGCCGCAAGAAGGGTTGAAGAGGAGATTGCAAATGCGGAAGTTCCTCCCAAAGTCAACTAAACTCCTCCTCAAGAGCAAGTTCCTCTAGGTGGCCAGGCTCCAGTCAATTCTCCGGCCATGACAGATGGAGGGTAAGGGAGGCTTTCCTAAACTTGATTCAAGTAATGGATACTCAAGATCAAGTCGTAACAAGTCAAGCTCAAGCTATGACGGCACAAGCTTACCGGGAAGTTGCACCCTGTGTAAATCAAAATGCTAGTACCATGGCTTCATGTTTTAGGGACTTACCTAGGATGGACCCGCCAATGTTCTTTGGGTCTAAGGTAAATAAATATCCCCATGACTTTCTACATGAGGTTTATAAAATCTTGTATGGTACGGGGGTAAGCTATAATGAGAAGGCCGAGCTAGCCAATTATCATATCAAAGACGTGGATCTAACTTGCTACTCTCAATGGAAGGACAATAGGACTTTGAGCGTAGGTCCCAAAGTTGGGAAGTCTTTAGGAGGAAATTTAATTATAGGTTCTTCCCAAGGGATAAAAGAGAGGCAAAGGTCAAAGAGTTCATTAGCCTTCGTCAAGGAGGTATAAATGTTCAAGAATACTCTTTGAAAGTTTTTAAGTTTTTTAAATATGCCTTGTCTTTGGTAACTAATCCGAGGGAAGAAATGAGTTGTTTTGTGACGGGTGTGTCCGATGATCTTGTTTAATAATGTCGGGTAACAATGCATAATAATGACATGGACCCATCTCGTTATATGGTGCACGCTCAACAAGTTTAGAAGAGTAGTCTTAAGATTAAAAATAGGTATGCAAAGAGTGTAAGGCCCTATGATGGAGGTACTTCTAAAGGTAAGTTTGAAATCCAAGACAAAACAAAATTTAAGAAGAGATCCTCCAACCAAGTTCCTTTAAATTTCTTAAGGGCTAACAAGTATAGGGTACCGAACCCTAATCCTAAAGGGGTAAAGGGTGGTGGTTCACAAAGTGAGAAACCTAATTGTGCTAAATGTTGAAAGAAGAACATGGGTAAATGTCTAGTGGGCACATACAATTGTTTTGGTTGTGGAATGGGTGGACACATGGTAAGCATTGTCCCATGGCCAAGACTCAAGGAATGGAGAGTAACCAAGCACAAGAAAGTTGTCTTAATTGCGATTCTCCTAATAATAACCGCTTTTATGCTCTCAAATCTAGGTTGATCAAGAGGATTCTCCTGATATTGTTACCGATATGTCGCAAGTATAAATGTTTATGCATTGCTAGATCTCGGTGAAACTTTATCTTTTGTAACTCCTTTAGTAAATAGATGTTTGATGTACTCCCCTATGTCTTAGATGAACCCTATTTGATTTCTACCATGGTGGGTGATTCTGTGGTTGCTAAAAGAATCTTTAGGGGTTGTCCCATATTTGTGTCCAATAGAGTCACACTGGTTGATTCGGAACTTGATATGTTGGACTTTGATTTCATATTGGGATGGATTGGTTACATGTTTGTTTTGCTTGAATTGATTGTACAACTAGGGTAGTTAAATTCAAATTTGTAATGAACCTATTTTAAAAGAGGAAGGGGGAAACTTAATCCCTAGAGGTAAAATTATTTATGTCTAAAATCTTGTAAGATGATTTGTAAGGGATGTCTCTATCATACTGGGAGGGTCAAGGACCTTGGGTCTGAGGCTCCTACTTAAGAGTCGGTCCCCATAATGAAGGATTCTCCAGAAGCGTTCCTTGATTACTTACCCCAAATTCCTCCTGAACAGGAAATAGATTTCGGCATAGATTGGTTGTTGGATACTCAATCCATAGGAATTTCTCTTTACGGATGGCTTTGACCGAGTTGAAAGAATTGAAAGCTCAACTCAAGGATATGCTAGATAAGGGTTTCATACAACCAAGCATATCTCCATGCGGTGCTCCGGTATTATTTAAGAAAAAGAAATAGGGGTCTCTTAGGATGTGTATTGACTACCATCAATTGAACAAGGTCACAATATAGAATAGGTATCCTCTCCCTAGGATCGATGATATGTTTGTGAAATCTCGAGAGCACCCCCTAGATGCGACCGGCGGCGGCGTCCTCTCAGAGGACTCAGACAAGCCCTTAGAGTTTGTCATAACATTTCATCAGTTAAAAAAATTAAAAACTTTTACATATACTAAGTGAGGTATACTTAGACCTCTCACTAGAAGCTTACTTAGGCTTTACTTATAGCAACATGATAGGATACATACGATATTCTAAAATTTGTCTCACATAAAAACCACCTAAAGATTATGAGTTGGACTTAGCCAATGAAATGTGAATATGCCATATAGGACTTACTACAATGAAATCCAAGAAAATAAAACGGAATAAAGAGTATTCCTAAAACTACTAGAGTCTTCATAAGATAGAATAATGAAAAGATAGCATCCCCGAACATGAGGACGTACCAATACTTGGAGAAAAAGCTCAAAGCTTCTTCAATCGACCTTTTAAATGTTCAATGGCCGGACCCTAGATTTTTAGAATTACAAAGTAAGGGGTTAGTATGCCACATGTACTCAGTATGGGTATATGCACATTAACATTTAAGGACATGCAAGAAAAGGACCATATCTTTAGATACCATGCTAATTCATTTAAAAGCCTTTGATGCACATACAATAGGGCATATTCAAGTAAGGATCACAAAAACATAAAGTATGGTCATAACCAAAGACATAATCATCATAAAGTCATATTAACATTTTCATGTTCAATAGTTTATATCAACATAACATAAAAAACACTTACCAATGATCCCATCCAAAGCCTACAAGTGCAATGATCATGTGAAGCCCTATAACTCAAAATAATCAAGTAAACAAGATAGGAGACCATTTCATGTTCATTAACATAGCCAATATCATATAAAAGCAACTTCATATATCATAAGCATTATACATTTCATATTCATATTACATGAGAACAACTCCTAGGACTTCCTATAGTGTTAACTTATGCAATGTCGAGGTAGAGTCCCATACCCCTAGCTATACTAAGTAGACTCCTCGAGTCACCCTAGTCAATGTCCATTTCTTGTCTTTCATTTTACTTTAGGGAACAATTGTCTTAATCAACATAGACCATGTGAGCTAAACATGGAATCCCGTTTCATGAAACTTCACACAGAAAGAAGGTGGTCTACCAACCAAAGTAGAACCAAACATGAACATAGCTTTCTAGGTGGATCTACTAGCTAGTATTCCTATGGTGGCTACATAGTTCAAAAACTAGGAGATATATTAGAGACCCATAGTTCCACGTTACATGGAAGCCTCTATGTCAAGAGATCATTGTGAACCTACCTTCCAACTTGAGAAGGGACACCTCTCATATCTAGTTCATTGATGCTAAGCTAAAGTCCCTTTGTGAATAACATTTAAGTCATCATTTATTCATAAATCTTATCATAGGTCATAGGAGATTTACTACTTGTAAAAACATAATCATAAGCACTTTAGGTTTATATGAGAATTTCCTTTCGTCACAACTTCATTTGTGACATTAACATATCATAATCATAGTGTGTAAGGAATACAAGATAAACATCGATCAACTTGCATTAGCATATCCTTACCATGATCACATTCAACATATTCATAGGCCATCATATATTCATGAAAACATCATACATAGTATAATTTCATATAAACATCAATTATAGGCTAACATCAACATAATAGAGTAATCATGACTTTAGAAGACTTACCTAATTGCTTCCAAGAATCTTCATCAAGAACTTACATTCAATTCATAACAATCACCAAATAATATGGTGAAATACTCAATAACATAACCAATTCCAAACACTTTAGTCATACACAAGACAAATTCATAGTTAGGGTTAAGGGAAAGGGTTCATTTATGAGTTCATTCAACTATAGTTCCAATCCCTACATTTTCATGACATTAAGTAATAGACATAACATAATCAAATTCATTATTTAGGGAGGGAACATGATTCACACAAAAATCATTCATTAAATATCAATTACCCATCAGTACATACTTAATTAGCCATATAAAATCATAGTTTCTCATCATTAGTCGTAAATCTCAAGTTTGGAAGAAAACCCACTTGTAGAGTGAAAACCCTAGGAATTGAATTATTAGAAATCATCTTTGAAAGAACCTCTTGAGTAAAGGAATCCAAAGAGTGAAAAAACCATACCTTATTGATTAATATTCCACGAATTTCAAATGAAAATCTTGAAGTATTCGTCTTCTTCCTCAAGCTTTTCTTGTTCTTCAATGGAGTTTGAAAATAGAGAGTTTTTGAGAGAGATGAGAGGGATTTGTTTAATATGATTTGAAGTGCGTGAACGTGGTCTAAAACTGACCTAAAATAATTATGAACTCGTCCCCTAAAATACCCAAAATACCCCTCACTTAAATGGGTCTTTTTGTGAAGTTAATTTTACTTAAAGACGTCACAGACGAATCTGAGAAGTGGTTGTGCGTCGCGGGGCCAATTCGAATAATTTTTCTGAAAATTTGGGTCGAGGAAGTGAGGCTCGTGGAGTCCCCATTTCAAGAGGCAAAATCTTCCTAGCCAGTGTTGGCTGCGCGGCATGCAAGCGGACTCCATATCTTGGCTGTCGCAAGCTGCATTGGCAGCTTGCTCGCCAAGGTTTTGGTCTTCCTCAAGGATCCTTCAGGCGGTCCTTGGGGAGTATTTCATAGATGTTTTGACCTTTTGATACATATTTTACCTATTTAAATTCTTTTTACAAGTTATGGACTTCATTTGACACTCCCAAACCTTCACCAAACATAGGGACGTCTAGTAGTTCAAGTTAGCTAGTTTCCGGACGTCAAGGTCTTTCTTTGTCGTTTTGGCTCTACACTTTTCTAATTGATCTCAATACATTAAAATAGGTCTGGAGATATCATTTTAAACATTATATAATAGGCAAAGATCTACTCTAAGTCATGGATCTTCCAGAGTGTTACACTGTCCCCCCTTAGGAACATTCGTCCCCGGATGACAGTAAAATCTTTAGGAGGGTAAAGACAGAATCAATACTAGCAGCCCAAGCAATCAAAAAAATATAATAATTATGAGACACGACTCACCGGAGTGCTTCACAACTCCTTTTAGCGCATACCACAACATTACACATAGCAACTCAATTCATGATGCAAAACATATAAGATCTTCAACATTTCACAACACATAATGAGGAATTTCCTCTTCAACATCAACATGATGTCAAAATACACCAAGAGTTACCATTTTATAATTCTTCTCAATACAACAATAAAAAAGCAAAATATCAAGAATACCACATGCAAACACATTTCATATAAGTGCAACAAAAGAGCTATGAAGGCATTTTCCTAAAACTCAAGTTTGTACAACTTTTACCAAAACATGCACCTATTTAGAAAACAGGTCAATTTCATATTTATTAAATATTTGACTTATTAAAAGGAATGTCTAACCTTAAGAAGTAAAAAGATGAGGGTAGCGGGACTTCATGTCGGCTTCGGCCTCCCATGTTGCACCCTCAACAAGATGGTTCCTCCATAGGACTTTTACGGGGGAAACCTCTTCGTTCCTCAACTTCTTGACTTGGAGATCCAGGATGTCAATCGTAACCTCTTCATCGGAGAGGTTCTCATCCACCCCTAAACCTTTAATAGGCACAATAGACACCAGGTCGCCTATGCATTTCTTGAGCATAAAAAACATGAAACACCGGATGAACCGAAACTAGTTCATTCGGTAGTTTAAAATCATAGGCAACCTTTCCAACCCATTTTAAAACCTCATAAAGACCAACATATCGGGGACTTAACTTTCCCTTCTTACCAAATCTCATAACCCCTTTCATAGGTGAAATCTTCAAATAGACATGATCACCTATTTCAAACTCAAAGTCTCTTCTTCTATTGTAATCATATAACTTTTGCCGACTATAGGTTGTCTTCAATCTATCTCTTATGACTCGAACTTTCTCTAAATCCTCATAGATAGTCTCAGGACCAAGGAGTAAGGACTCACTAACCTCAAACCATCCAACTTGAGACCTACATCTTCTACCATAAAGATCTCCAAAAGTATCAGATGCTCGAATGGTAAATATTATTGCAGGAGAACTCAATCAACGGCAGGTGATCATCCCAACTTCCTTTGAAATCGATAACACAAGCTCTTAACATATCTTCAAGGGTCTGAATTGTACATTTTGCTTTACCATCTGTCTGAGGATGAAAAGCGGCACTATGTTTCAATTTAGTACCTAAACCCTTTTGAAAGGCTTTCCAAAAACGAGAAGTGAATTGGGCACCCCTATCCGAAATGATGGAAAAAAGGATCCCATGAAGACTCACAATCTCATTAATGTAGATTCTTGTATAATCTTCGGTAGTGTAAGTAGACTTAACGGGAATAAAGTGCACAGATTTGGTAAACCAATCCACAATAACCCATATGGAATCATTTTGCCTCTGGGTTTGAGGCAACCCCTAAACAAAGTCCATATTGACGTCTTCCTACATCAAATTAGGAACATCCATGATTTGGGCTAAACCACCTGGTTTAAGATGCTCAGCCTTAACTTGTTGGCAATTTGGAAACTTAGCAACAAACTCTGCTATGTCCCTCTTTAAACCATCCCACCAATTGACCTCTCTAAGGTCATATTAAATTTTGGTGGCACCCGAATGAATAGAATAACGGGAACCATGGGCTTCTTCTAGAATTAGATTTCTCAAATCCTCAACATCCGGTACACAGAATCTTCCTTGGTACCTAAGAACACCATCCCCCTGGGATAATGACTCACTGAGCTTACTAAGTACCGATTCCTTCAACTCCATCAATAGAGTATCAATATTTTGCTTAGATTTCACCTCAACCACTAATGATGAATTAGAGTTATGATGGAGCATGCAACCACTATTTAGAGAATCTTCTATCCGCACACCTAAATGAGCCAACCTATGAACATCTTTTACAAGTTCTTTCTTCTCTTCTTCCACATGAGACACACTACCCATAGTCATACGACTCATAGCATCCGCAACCACATCGGCCTTGTTGGGGTGGTAAAGGACACTCATGTCGTAATCCTTAAAAAGTTCTAACCATCTTCTCTGTCAGAGATTCGACTCCTTTTGTTTTAACAAATATTGAAGACTTTTATGGTCAGTAAACACATCAACATGCACACCATACAAATAATGTCTCCATATTTTCAAGGCAAAAACTACAACAGCTAACTCAAGGTCATGAGTCGGATAATTTTTCTCATGAACTTTGAGTTGCCTCGAAGCATAAGCTATCGGCTTGCCATGTTACATGAGGACACATCCCATGTAACACCTTTAAAATCCAAGATGTGTCGTAAAGCCTAACATGGGTGTCATAAGGATTAAATACTATATTTAAGTCCATTTTAATGAATATCAGTCATTTAGAAAGTTTAAGAACCAAAATTCCCAAGAACGTCCATGACGTCTGGGAAGTTGGTTCAAAGGGGTGTTCGTGTGCTTTAGCCTATTTGACTAACTTTTAGGAGTCGTAAATGTACAAAAATTAGTGGAAGGGTAGCTAATAGGTGTTTGAATTATTTCATGGTTGGAACATCCGGGTACGACTCCCCAAGGACCAACCAAGGGCCCTTGAGCAGGACCCTTGTGTTTGAAGAAACAGGGCCTGGACAGTGGGCATCGACGTGACCACCTACGGTCCGTTTGTGGACCCATGGGGTGTCGATGCCACCGTCATCCAAGACTTAGACAAGTTGTGGAAGGCCTCCGCCTACACAGTCTCAGAACTCATCGACGGAGTGCTGGACGGAGGGGTGAGGGACCATCGACTTACAAACGGCCAATCGATCGGGTCTCGTTTGTGAGGGTTGAGTTTTCTGACTTATTTAAGTTAGTTTGTTTCATTTAATTGGTTAGGGCGTTAGGTTATTCATTAGGGGTTTAAGGGAGTCTAATTAAGTTGATTAAGTTCTAATATAAATACCCTCAACCCTCATTAATCTAAACACAACTCACAAATAAACTCTCTTCCTTCTCTCTTATTTCTCTCTCTACTTGAACTCACCATTGGGGACTAGAAAGGATTAGGGTTTAGGGCTGGAAAGGGAAGAATTCACCATAAATTTGTTGTCAAACGTTAAGGTATGGGATCTAATTCACCTTTGAGACTCTTTCCTCAAAGGGTTCCTTGAAAATGGATTTCAAAAGTTGAGTTTTCTTATGGGTTTCATCTAGTTACGAAATTGAAGTTATGAATTGAGTTGTTGATGATTTATTTAGGTTATATTGAATAGATTAACATGTAATTTAACTGGTTTATGGTAATTGTTGATGGTTTGGTTTAAATTGAAGAACATGATCCTCAATCCCTAACCCTAGGTTGTGATCTTGACCTATATTGTATTGTGTTCATTCAATTGACTTTGTTATTTATTAGATTACTATCATATGGTGTTATTAGGATTAAATTAAGATGAATTATAGGCCTATCATGCTAGTTCTTGAGATGTGATTTATGTTGTGAATAGTAATATGGAATTAGCCTATGTATCTTGTTTTAAGTTGTGATATAGTGTTGAATTGTGTCATAGAGATGCAATTGGCCTTGTTATCTTATTGGTTATCATTGTGTGATGATGTTACTCCCCAAATTAGGGTTGAGATATGGGTTGATGGTAAGACCTTGATGATAGACTATAAGGAAGACTTGGTAAGTCTTAGAATCTCTACCATTAATTCCAATTGTGATCAATTGTTGTTAAGTCATGATATTACATTGGAGTATGCCTTATATTAGAATTATAGGGTGGTATGATGTTGAATTGAAATGTCTTGACTATGTTGTGAGGTTGATTAAGGTGTATGTGATATAAGGATGGTGAAAATTATCAATGTGCCTTGATATGCTATGAAATGCTAATATGTTAACCTCACTTATATAGATTGTGATAAAAGGACTTATACCCATACAATTCTTATTGAGCCATTGATGATGATGATTATACAAGGGGTAGACCCTATTACCTAAACTAAGCTATGATTGATAATTAAAGGCTTAAAGACATTTCAAAAAGGGACTCTAGCTTAGCACCGATTGAACTAGATTGAGTAGTGTCCCTTACCACATAGGGAAGGTAGGAACACTACATAAATCTTGATATTGGAGACTATAATGCATGGTGCATAAAGAGGGTCCCAACTAAATCTTCTAGTTCTTGAACTATGTTGCCCTCATAGGAATACTAGCTAGTGGATCCACATAATTGCTATGTTTCATGATTTGGTGCTACCTTGGCAAGTAATCTGCCTTTTTTCGGTGTAGGGTTTTATGACACCGGATTCCACACTAGCTCATGTGCTCTTTGTCGGTTAGGGCAAGATGTTCCCAAAAGGTAAAATGAATTAAAGGACTCGAACTCTAACTTAGATAACCTAAGAGGTCTAGCTTAGTCTAGGTAGGGGTATGAGACTCTACCTAAACCTTGCACTAGTTATTCTTGAGGGGAGTCTTAGTAGGAGGTTCTTATATATGTTTATATGATGATAATATATGATGCATATATGATGACCATGTCACATTGTTGATACTATATGTTGATTAGTTCACTTATGAGTATGCCTTGGGTCATAATGTAAATATATGGTGAAATGTAAACCTAAATGTTTTGTTATGTAAAGTTGGACATTGGTCATGGTTTCTTGTTGAAGATACTTGATTAAGCAAGGTTATGGGAATTTGCTTGGTCATTGCACTTGTTGACTTGATAAGGATTCATGAGTAGTTGTCTTGCTTATTATGATATAATTGAATCTTATTCATTCTTGTGATATTATTCCTTGATGATAGGGTTGTAGTAAACCATGGTTTCAAGTATGTTGAGATAAGTATTACTTATGGAGATAGTAAGCATGTTTGGTTAGTTGATATGATTTGCTTGACTTTGCACTAGGTCCCTAAAGGGGTAAAATGGCATGTTTTGACAAAAGTCCCTTTTTAGCATGTTTTGCTTGTATATGTGCATAAGATCTCATACTTAGTACATAAGATCCGAGGGCAATTCCTTCATCTAGATTACGAACTTTTTATGAACTTAATGACTCTTTCATTTCTTTCCTTTTCAATTGAGTACTATACTTTTGTATGATCTGTATGTGGTCTTGTTGGATTGATGTACGGGCTATGCCCATATTGTGATAATCGTTTAGATGGTATGAGATGAGACAATTGTTGAGACTATTTCTATATTTTATATATATGTATGTGCAATAAAAGTAGAAGGCTATGTAACCTTCCGATACGAAGGGTTTATGTATACTCTATATGAATATATATTATGTGTATATAGAGGTCTATGTAAACCTCTAAGTAGTGATAATGAATGTTTTAAATTTTTTCCGCATTTTTCAACCTATGAATATAATGACATGAGACTATGAGGCCAATCTTAGTCCTTGAAAAGGACGCCGACGCCGATTACGTCTAGGGGGTAAACCCGATTGTGACATCCCAAGCCCACTCGAGAAACATCACAATAGACTAAAAAGACTTCATTACCCTCCGGTAAGGTCAGTACCGGAGCGGAGGTAAACTTATCTTTCAACTCTTGAAAACCTTTTTAACAAGTTTTCGACCACTCAAACTTCACATTCTTTTGGGTCAAAGCTGTCAAAGGAGAAATAATGGATGAAATTCCATCAAAAACCTTCTATAGTACCCGTCTAAGCAAAATAAGTTTTCTTATGTTGGTGGGAGTCAAAGGTCTAGGCAAATTTCTGACCGCATCCGTCATCTTCGGATTGACCTCTACACCCTCACTTGAGATATTATGGCCAATAATGCACCTAACCTTGATCCAAACTCACACTTGCTAAATTTTGCATAAAGTTGGTGTTCTTTGAGGACTTACAAGGCCAACCTCAAGTGACTCTCATGCTCATTTTCATTCTTGGAGTATATCAAAATATCATCAATGAGCACAATCACAAATGAGTAAAGGTAATCTCGGAAAACTCTATTCCGTATGTCCATAAATGCCGCCGGGGCATTTGTTAATCCAAAAGACATAACTGATATTCATAGTGACCATATCTAGTTCGGAAAGATATTTTGGGAACATCTTCACCTCTCCCCCTAAGTTGGTGATATCCCGACTTTAAGTAAATCTTAAAAAGTAGCTAGTACCTTGGAGTTGATCAAATAAATCATCAATCTGAAGGAGAGGATACTTGTTTTTTATGGTGACCTTATTAATTTGGCGATAATCAATGCACATTATAAGGGACCCATCCTTCTTCTATACTAACAAAATCGGAGCACCCCATGGAGAAATACTAGGTTGAATGAAACCCTTGTCTAGTAAATCTTTGAGTTGGAGCTTCAACTCTTTCAATTCAGCATGAGCCATCCAATATGGAGGAATTGAAATGGATTCATATCCGATAATAAGTCAATGCCAAAGTCAACTTCCCGTTAGAGAGAAACTCCCGGAAGATCATTAGGAAAATCCTCTGGGAATTCCCTCACTACAGGGACTACCTCAATATAAGGAGTTTCACATTCTAGATCTTTAACCCTCACTACATATTGGTATAGACAACCCTTGGTTATCATCTTACAGGACTTCAAGAAAGAAATGATTTGACCCCTTGGCATAGAATTTTCCCCCCTTCCACTCTAAAATGGATTCATTTGGGAATTGAAACTTCACTACCCTCGTTCTACAATCTATGGAAGCAAAACAATTATGAAGCCAATCTATACCTAAAATGATATCAAAATCAAACATGTCAAGTTCTACCAAACCAAAAAGAGCAAGTTTATTGGGCAGCATTATAGGACATTTCCTATAGACTCTCTTTACAACAACACAGTCACCCATTGGTGTAATAAACGAAAAGCGTTCAATCAGTACATCGGGAAGTACATCAAACTTCCTAGCTACCAAAGGTGTTACAAAATAAAGAGCAGCACCTGGATCAAGCAAAGCATAAAAATTCATAGAGAAAACTTGTAACATACCCATAACAACATCAAAAAAGTTCTCTTGTTCACCCCTAGTCTTGAGTGCATAAAAACGGTTCCTTTTTGGAGCTTTAGATCTAGGACCTCTTGATTGAGCTTGGCTATTTCCCTTTCCTTGAATCTTCACATTTAGACAATCTTTCACTATATGGACACCTTTTCCACAACCGTAGCAACTATTAATTCCAATAGGGCATTCATTGATACGCTCAAGTTACACCTCCCTAAAAAGTATATCCGGTCGGATCAAGGAAAGAACCCAACTATTAGGTTGGAGTTGATCCCACAAGGAAAATGGTTTAGACTTAACTTCAATGTACGATTACTTTGATTTAGTCAATTTCTTTCCAGAAATAGATAATTAAAAGGGGGGTTTTGTGAAGCAAAAGTCTTTTAATATCTCTAAGTAAAACAAGTAACAGGAGTAAATCTTTTAGTTTATTCAAATTGTGAGGTGTAAGTATTCCCTATAGGTTCATAATGCTGTAATCATAGCAATTACAATTCTTCCCTAGTGTTTTTCATGCAAAGTGATAAGTTAGGTATCTTAAAATCCTTGGTCTGACATTTAGAGAATTTCACCCCGTACCTTGGTCCAGCTACGTGTGTCTAAGATACTAACCCTTACCATTAATTCATATTAAGCATCATATTCGATGTTTGTCTTAGTTATTACTTTGCACCAATCTAGACTAGACTATTAGATAGTATCACACTAAATTTATGTTGATAATTCTTTTCCTATTACTACCTCCTTGGTCCGTCAAGTAGCAACAAGGCGAGTTCTAACGCGTGCACTTATTAAAAAGACTTCTAAGCAAAAGAATTATCAATGCATGCAATAACCTATTTGAGAATTGTTATTAAGCTAGGTTTACTTTGTTAATCACCCATGATTCCCACAATCCTAGTTATGGATTTAGTTACCCATGCCTATAAGAACACAATTCATCATTGTTAAACAATAAAACATGAATTTACTTTGACAATTCGAAGAAAATCCAGAAATTCAACTTGAAATAACATATAATCACTTGAAAACCAAATCCAAAAATTGATTAATGCTAAAATTGAAAAACCCAATCTCCAAACACAAACTGAGAATCAAAGTAATAGAATCCATCCCCTAAAACGAGTTTTTTACACCTTATTAATAAAAACATAATCCTAAATTAAAAGGAATTAAAATAAGGAAAGTTGTCCAAAAAATGTGGGTGTAATCGACGACCCCCACAGATGGTCCATCGATGAAACGACAGACCATCGACTGCCTTCGTCAGTCCAGACTTAGCGTCTGTTTTTCATACTTAAGTTTGCATCTTCTCTAAATCAATCGACGTACCAACAACACGGCACGTCGATGTGTCTACGGTTCGTCGATGCCTTCCGTCGTTCCATACTTTGATTTTATTCAACTTCGGGTACTGGGTCTATCTCTGAACTTAACGACGATTCAATAGGACGGTCCGTCGAATAATTGACGGACAGTCGATCCTTCCATAGCCCCACACTAGTAAATTTCCCTGAGTTTCTCAAGATGCCTGAACTATCAATCGATAATCACCATCTACGGTTCGTCGATGGCCTTCGTGGGTCACCTCTACATTAAATCTCAAATGCCTTTTGCATTTTGGGTTTGGCACCTTTCGTGCAAAACAAAGATGAAAAGATGTTAAAACTACTACAAAAAGACTCTAGACACACACCAATCCTAAGAAAAAAACATTGAAAGTACCGTAAAGCCACGGTACATCGACACCCGCAACTTAAATTCGTTGTTTGTCCTCAAGCGACACTATGACTCAACACAATACTTTGTACAAAAGTATACTCTTTTAAGCTTTCGCAGTCACATGGCTATCAATCCCAACTTTTTCTTTGCTTTAGTGCATGCTTCTTAGGTTCGATAAGCTAACTTATGTGGATCAGACCATGACATAAACTCACCATGCACCGACACCTCTACTCTTTTGCCTCTCACCAAGGTACCAACTTTCCGATATTGGAACTAGTGCCCTCAATTTAAAAAAATCCTCCTTTTTCGCACCGTAATTTTACTTTGGGTACAAGGATCATTATTCAACACTCACGCTCAAAAGAAATTCACACCTAATTAGTACTTGTCGCCATAGGCATGCCCTTATTTTCACTGCATAAGTTCACCACATTAGACTCTAGGATCTCGATAGGACTTTCTTGACTTGTAACATAGGCTTAGGGTTAGGTATGGTACATATGTGTACATTTTAGTGACTTTTTGCCCTCCTTTACATTACGACTAAGTGTTCTACCTCTTTCATTATCTCTTATTCCCTACTTTTCTTTTCGTTTCATCTTTACCTTGCTTCCCCCTTTGTCTTTGTGGAAGTGACTCTTACTTCTTTTTGTTCAACTCTTTTTCTTTATTTTCTCTTTCTTTTCTATTTTTTTTCCTTTCATTCGATTGATACTTTTGACTGAGTCACCTCGCTTGACCACTTTTTCTTTTCTTTTCCACATTACTCTTTTCATAACCACTTTTTGCGTCATCACTCATAATAGCCACCCTAAACTTATGGCTTTGCCATGATTCTGGGTACACATTACACAAGGTTGGTCAGGGACAAGACGAGGTCAATTTCTGCATTAGACACCCTTAAGTTATTCTTTTGACATAAGTTGAGGTGCACATGTCTAAGGAGGAACCAGGACAAACACATTATACCCAGGGAAGGTGAGTTGGTGAAGAAAAGAAAGGTCTATTATAGGCCCAACATATTTGGATAAAAAAGGGACAACAATTTCATTTAGTTCACTTTATTTTAGGCTAGATGTTTGCTAATTCGAACAAGGGCCTGTGATCCTTTCTTAGTTGTCTAACACAAATTACTTTTTGTAGGACCAACCGGGCAAGTTCTAGCTAGGTATCAACAGTGGAACAATCAAAATTCCTCACACTCTCTTAGCACATCATTACCCTATCAGATTGTCAGACACCTAGTTTGAGTGTTCGTTTGAGGGTTATGCAGTGGTTGCATCTTTATCTCATGATTAGAGCAACCACATTCAACTTCTTTATACATATTCATGCGAGCATTTTCTTAGAATGGTATATCGTTCATGCTTAGTCATCATGCTTCATATTTAATGCTTTCATACTTTGTACAAGTTACGATATGCCGACTCAACAGTAAAGTAATCAGTCTCTTGGGGCAAAAGAACACATGCAAGAAAACCCTGAAGAGAGGATCGTGAGTTGGGCTACTCAGAATTCACCCTAACACTCACTTTCCAATTACCCCACCCCCAACAAAATAGCATGCAATTGTCACCAATGCAATTATCACGGAGGTTAGCCTTTTTGATAAGGCCTCTAGGGTCTAACACCCATTCTTCTCCCTCACCTTCAATGGATAGCTACTATGCAAGCCACCTCTTGGTGGTCTCTCTCTGATCTCTGTTCCTCTAAAACAGGCCACTCTTGATCATACCCCACCTATAATCAAACTACAGAGTAAGGGTTCCCAAGTAACATCAGTGGGCACACCGTACAGGAAGCGACAAATGGTAGTAGGAGAAATGTCCACCTGGAAGCCTCGAACTAGAACACGTGTGAGTGGGTCCTTTTTGGCACGTTTCGCCCGCCTGTCCAAAGATCCTCTAAGATTCACCACATATGAGGCGTAGAACTCTCAAACAATCTCCTCTCTATACGACCCCAGACTCCTAGCCATCCACTCGAGCTTGTGGCGGGCAAACAATCTATGCATATCAGGGACTGTGTGAAGGCTCCCTGTAAGAACTCTCAGCTCGACTGTCGCAACCGGGTCATCACCACCTTGACGTTAAGAACCTTTGCATCCCTGTAGACCTGATACTTACCATCTACGCACCAGTGGTTTGGCTCATCAGGAACCGGTGCAGCGACATCATCCTAGGGTGTCGGAGCAGACTTCGAACTTAGGCCTCATCAGATGAGGCTTGGCACGCAGGTTCTTCGAGTGAGTGTCTCCATGTGATTCAGAAATAGAGGCAGTGGCCTCATTTGACCCCCAAGAGTGGGCCGACTCTGAACCTAATGTAGTTGCAGAGCCATACGCTCCTTTAGAACCTGTGGCAGACCCAGATGGTGTGTACCGGTTAGTATGTGCTCCTCATTAGATTCGGAGGCAGTGACTACGCCGGAAGCCACCTTTTGGGAGGTAACCCAAGTGGATCGTGCAGCCGGTGTAAGGGTACCGATGCTTTGGGGAACATATTCAGGATCCCGCTCATGATCAGTAGTGCCTATCATCCAACGGGATAGGGCCACGGACTTGGACCTACCCCTGGAATAAACGATGTACGGTTTAGGGGCAATATGTACCTGTAAAACAATTTTTTAGTCTCATAGCAATCAATCTACACACAAAACAAAAAAAATAGAAAAAGGAAACGCAAAGCACATTCAAGTTTAAACTTGCAGAACTGGTTGACGGCACTCTCAAGTGTCCGTCATTGGATACTTAGGAATTTTTTTAGATTCTTCATTCTACAGACCTCTCAGTTGGAAACGACGGACCTGCAAAATGGCCCGTAGATCAATCAAAGAATCGTAGTCCACTTTCATAGTCTTAGAATTAAACAATTTTAAGGTTTCTCAATCGACGAATCCCATCGACGGCTTGTCGATCAATCAACGATCCGTTGACGGGGTCTCGTGCTGTTGTCCTGAGACAGATTTCAGGACTTTTTTATATTATCACATTTTTAAACCTATTTGACAGACACAAGTTGACCCAACACTTATCAATACGTCAAACACCATTTCTTCATCCTTACGGTTTCGATTTCGCAAGGTTCATGCTTGGAATTAGAGATGCTACTAAACCCTAAGTCGAAAAGTCTTTACACTCATTTAACCAGATTACACCATTACTAATCATTCTAAGGGACATTTTACTCATGTTTTAACAAGAACAAACATAAAATTTTGTCCCTAAGTCAAGACCCATATTTTAAGTAACATTTCCAATAGCAAATGAAGGAGAATTCATCAGGCAAAGGGAATCCAAAATACCAGAAGATCATAGTGGAGTGTATAGGTGGTTTATCTTTGCAAAAATCTACGTGACCGACCTTGAAAACCGATTGGATAAAGCAATAGGGACCAAGTAGAATATGGGAAGAAAGAGGGTTTTGGGAATTTGGGAGAATTTGGGAGTTTGGGGAATCTGATGAATTTGGAAGGGAAAATACGGTGTTATGATGAGACAAGAAGAAAATAAGGTAAGGGAAACGGTTTGGAAAAGAATTTTAAAAGATTTTGGATGTTAATTAATGGCTCTCTATACTGACGACACCCCGTCGATGATCCCTAAGTCAGTCGACGGATCGTTGACTGGACCTGTGATTGCACAAAGACTTAAAAATATTTCAAGATATACCTGGGATCTATGGAAACCATAGACAGTCCATCATTTTAACGACGACCCATCGACGGGGTCCATAGATTTGTGCACCAGACCATTTTCTGCAAAATTCTAGTTTTGGTCCCTACATAATGAACACCCATTTAGCTATTCTTTTTGTGTTTTTCTGGACACTTTTGAGACACAACAATCTCTATCCAAGACTAAATAATTAATCATGAGGATCAGTAAAAAATAACGAAACAAGAGACTACAACTATTCCAACAAAGGAAAGAAAACTTATTGTTGGCTAGAGGATACACCTATGTTGCCTCCCATGAACCGCTTGATTTAATGTCGTGGCACGAAAAAAGATCCTTTACTACTCAGAATTCATTAAGGTGATATGCATAAACCACTTCATGGACACTCTCCGCATGCCCGAGGTAGATCTTAATTATTTGCCCGTTGACAGTGAAATTTGCACCCTCCTTATTCTCCAACTCAACCGCTCCATGTGGAAACACTTTAGTGATAAAGAATGGTCCTGTCCACTTGGACTTGAGTTTTACCGAAAACAAGCATAGCCTAGAGTTGAACATAAACACCAAGTCCCCAACCGCAAATTCTCGCTTTTCAATCTTTTGGTCGTGTTACTTCTTTATCTTCTCTTTGTAGATGGCTCAACTTTCGTACACTTTTAGGCGAAACTCATCAATCTCATTCAACCCATTAAGTCTTCGTTTGTCACGACCGGAGTCTAGACCCCAGACGATACTGGCGTCGTTGACCTCTTAGAGGTTGCAGACAAGCCTACATACGTCATCATTGCTTAATCTAGGTTAATTTTAGTGGAAAATTTGAACTTTTTGTTACTTAACATTCATATAAGACATTCTACTTAAACTCATAAACGTTCACAATCAACCATCTAATATTAAGATCATCAAATGAAAGAAATAGTTCCACACTGCATAAGTGTATACTTGCAAAAATGGCACCAATACAATGTCTAAAATAAGATGAGAAAGAAACACTTGTGGAACATACTCCACTAACTCAAACCTATATCTAATGTAGAATATAATGGGCAAGAAACCTTGAAATCATGAGGCCTACCAAATTCGGATGTATGCTCCACGTCCGGATAGCTTCAGCGTTGACCTCTAAGCTCTAACGTCCACCTGTGCTTGCACCTAAATATGTAGAGTTGTATGGGATTAGTACACACTTGTACTAAGTATGGGTATATGCAAGCACACACGAAGGACATGCTTGATTAAAAAGAGCTCTCTCCTAATGATATGAATTATGGAAATTCAAGTAAGTGGACTTGCCAAATTGGATTAGGAAAGTCAGTGGACTTGCCAAATTTGGATTAGGAAAGTCAGTGGACTTGCCAAATTTAGATAGGAAAGTCATGCCATGAGAGTAACATATATCATCATACTTATCATTTTGAAAGCAGCACATAACGTATGGCACATATCATATCACGTAGTTCACATCATTCTTTCATATGCCATGAGACCATGGAATCATGGATTTGACATTAGGACTTCCCAAAATGAGGTCTCAACATATGGGACCTCAACTAGGGAGCCTTCTTTAACAAACACAGAATCTGCTTCATTCATTCGTACGTACTTCATTTTTATTCTTTCATATACTAGTACAGCCACCACTTATACCTAGGATGTAGTTTAAGACTCTCATCGGGTTCGCTGTGCAATGACCAAGAATAACCTAGTGTTATTACTTAAGTTTAGCTCACCTCTTGATCATCCTATCCTAACACCTTTGGTATCGTTTGTTTCATTATGTGCATTCACTAAGGCTGGCCTCATTTTTCCTTTGGGAACTTTAACCTTAACCTACATAGATCATATGAGCATCATGAAATCTAGTGTGTAATTCCCACACCGAAAACAGGTGAAATCACCAGCCAAAGTGAACCAAAACATGCTAGCGTATATAGGGAATTGAACCCTGCTAGATCCCTATATTGGCAGTATAGGTTCAAAGACTAGGATATATAAGGAGACCCATACCCAGCATGATGGACAATCTCATCTCATGGGAGTTACGTGAACCTCCGCCCTTCCTGAAGGAAGACATCACCACTCATAGCTAGCCCATCGGTGCTCAGTATAAAGTTCCATTACATTCAAATCATATATCATGGAAGCTGGCTTCTAGCATGAGGACATCATAGCTCATTATATGATTTCTCCTCTCATCATTTGTATTAAGTATGCATTAACTTCAATACTTTCATTAGAGTGTTCATAGAGACTGGTCTCTTCATTAGCTTTACACTCTCATAGGTGAGTACGTTTTGGTAACATTTACTTAAGATCATTTGAGATTGTTCTCATCTTTCATATTAGCCTCTTATCATATTGTCACCTCATTCATTAACTTTAACACATTTGCTTTTTATAATTACTCACCCCTTCACGTGAATGTTCATTTCATCATATGCCAATGCACTTGGCCATTTAGTATGTTTCAAACTCTTACTTAACCCTTCTAGGGTTGCATCATTTTATTACTTACATCTGAGGCTCACTTACTTTTAAACGTATGCTTAACTGATGAGTCCACACATACAAGCCATAAGGCTTCATTCATTGTTTGTCTAAGTGATTCATGTTTACTCAAGATTATGTGGCACAAGACTTATGCATCTTGTAGATATGCAAAGATATTGATTTTGATCTTTAGAAGAAGCATTCATTAATATTTGTTTATGTACGGCTCATGTGTCAAAATGGAATTGGGCAAGGGAACCCGATTTCAAATTTCTTGAACAACACTTAATCTTATTTTAAACTTGATAATTGCATTTTTCAGATTAGGGAGACCCTAGTTCGATTCCTATCAACCCCATAATATTTCTTTCTTGTTCTCCTCTCCTTTTTCATTGTAAGGCAAGGAGGTTGTGGGTCCAATCCCCCACAAGCTCATTATTTTTATTTTAATTTATCTCTTAACTTTCTCAGCTATCCAAGAGGTTGTGGGTTCAATCCCCAACCTCCACATTTATTTTCTCCTTTATTTTTCTCCTAACTCTCTCATCCATTCAAGAGGTTGTGGGTTCAATCCCCACTCTCCATATTTTATTTTCTCCTCTATTTTTCTCCTAACTCTCTCATTCATTCAAGAGATTGTGGGTTCAATTCCCACTCTCCACATTTTATTTTCTCCAATATTTTTCTCCTAACTCTCTCATCCATTCAAGAGGTTGTGGGTTCAATCCCCACTCACCACATCTATTTTTCCTTTCTCTTTTCTCATGAAATTTTTATGTAATTTTCATTTGGTGAGGTCATGGGTTCAATCCCCAATGACCTCACATTTAATTGTTTTTTTAAATAAATAGCTAATTTTCCTCATCCTTGGCCGAGACTCCAAATTTCCAGCAAGCTAGAAATTTGGTCTCTCCTAATCCATTTTCCTCTCAATATTTTTTTTGTTTTTTTTGTACCTTTCATGTAATGATATCTTGGGTTCAATCCTTAGTGATCTCACTTATCTTACATTCATTTTTCATTTCCTTTTGTACCACTTTGTTTGGAAGAACCCAACATACCAAATGCTGGAAATGTGTTCACTATTTTCAGCTTCTTTTTATCATCATTCATACGTTAATTCTAAAGGCATTTCGTTGATTATTTGGTGCATCTTTAAGTGTAATCTTTTTCTGATTATATTCATCCAAGAATTACCATTAAATCCAGCAACATTACACTTATATGAACAGAACACTTTTAACATTTACATATACAAAAACACAACATTTATAACACACAAATTTCAAGCAGTAACATAGATAATTTACAACACACCCATGCTCAAACAATTAACGTAAACACTTTTTCGGAATACATCTTTCATTCCTTACATAATTTCAAATACGCATTCAATACATAATCACAACCAGACCTAAAATTATCTACAAGAAGGCATACCAACACATGCTTTGAATCTTTCAAAGGATCTAATGACAGGGCAATGCAACGGGGACAACCTTAGTTTCTCGATTGGAATTTGAACTGAACTTAGGGGTCTCTTAGGAAAGGGGCCAAGAGAGAAGAAAACATCTACCTGATTTTAACGTTGGTCAACACTTGAACTTGCTGCCCAAAACATCTCCAAATTCACGTTCAATCCGAAACTCACACCTTACCCGACTAGCGTATTACCTTTTGCTTAACGTTTTCAGGATTGCTTTCTCGTTTGTGTTTTGCGTGCAAGTTCTTCAAGTGTGAAGAACTTTTGTTTTCTGATTTTTTTTCTCACGTTTGGAAGCCATAAAGAAAGTGTGAAATGAGAGAGAGATAGATGTGAAGGAGAGAGAGATAAACGTGAAAGATGTGAGTGGCTTAGGATTAGGTGAAGTAGTTTAGACTTAGTCAACTAGGACTCTATCAAACTTTGAAAATCTGATAAAATTAGTTTAGTGAAATGACCATAATTCCCTTACAAAATCAGATTATAAACCTCAATTTAATCCACTTAAATGTTGCTTCCGTCGAAGTTCGAACCCGTGACGTCCCTTTCGTGAAAATGGGTCCCTCCGGGTCGATCCAACCTAAACTGCCCCATTAATTAATCAATTAATAATAATAATCTGATTTTAATTTTTCTTAAATCAGAATTTAAATATTAATTAATTAAATTAATTCACCAATATAAAAAAATCAAGTTAAATCATTGCTCCCACCTAGGTTCGAACCTGGGTGGAGCAAGATTTGCTCAATGAGCAATTTCGGCCCTTTCTACCCAAAATGCCACTCCACCTTATTAATTAAATAATTAATTACATATTTAGGGTAATTACAATACTACCCTTATCTTGGAAAAAGACCATTTTACCCCTAGACCCTCCAAACTTAAGATTTCCCCTTTTTAAGTCCGGTAAAGATTCATCCGAGTAAATCTTCATATTCGGGAGCCCTACATGGCTGGACCCAACCTTTCCTAGCTCAAATAATTCCCCAAGTTAGTTGGGTTGGCTGTCGCCAGGGTTCAGAGGTCTGGTTCTACGCGCATCAATCCGTGTGAACCCGGTCTAATCGTAGGCATTCTAGACACATTAAGCATCACTTAGCATATCCATTTTTTAGGGTTGTTACATTATCCCGCCTTAGGAACATTTGTCCCCGAATGACACTTCTTATAATCTAGAACAACGTCAGTCATATCATAACATATTCACTATGCACAGTCAAGGAATAACAACAAAGAATGGAGAGATAAGGAAGCTTTGACTTAAGAGTAGGAAATCTAACCTCAAGGACTGAAAAGATGAGGATAGCAGGATCTCATATCGGCCTCGGCCTCCCACGTAGCACCCTCAACAAGATGGTTCCTCCATAATACCTTCACTATGGCAACCTCCTTGTTCCTCAGCCGCTTGACCTGTCTGTCTAAAATCTCAACAAGTACTTCCTTATAGGACAAGACTTCATCAACCCCCAAAACTTCAACAGGTAAAACCGATGCTGGATCACCTAGGCCCTTCTTTAACATAGATACATGAAAGACTGGATGAACAGAAGCTAGTTCCGCAGGCAATGCCAACTCGTAGGCCACTTCACCCACATACTATAGGATCTCATATGGCCCAACATACCTCGGACTCAACTTCCCCTTCCTGCCAAACCTCATCACCCCCTTCATAGGTGATATCTTCAAATAAACCTGGTCACCAACATCAAACTCTAAGGGCCGTTTTCTATTGTCTGCGTAAGACTTCTAACGACTGTAAGCATTAGCCAACCTATCCGTGATCACCCTGACCTTCTCTAAGGCCTCATGAATGATCTTTGGACCCAAAATGGATGACTCTCCGACCTCGAACCACCCAACTGGAGACCTACACCTCCTACCATATAGTGCCTCAAATGATGCCATCCCAATGTTGGAGTGATAAGTGTTATTATACGAGAACTCTATCAAAGGCAGATGGTCGTCCTAGCTATCTCTATAGTCAATCACACACGTTCTCAACATGTCCTCCAATGTCTGAATAGTGCGCTCTTCTTGACCATCAGTCTGAGGGTGAAAGGTAGTACTAAGCTTTACCTGCGTGCCTATGTTCTTCTTGAAGGATCTCCAGAAATGTGAAGTGAACTGATCTTCTCTATTTGAAATGATAGACAAAGGAATCCCATGCCATCTCACAATATCATTAATGCAGAGTCTCGCATAATACTCGGCTCTGTAAGTAAGTTTTACAGGGATAAAGTGGGCAGACTTAGTCATCCTGTCCACAATAACCCATATGGAGTCATGCTGTCTCCTAGTCTTCAGAAGACCACCCACGAAGTCCATATTAATGGACTCCCACTTCCAAGTTAGAACCTCGATCATCTGAGTAAGGCCACCTGGCTTAAGATGTTCTGCCTTAACCTGCTGACAATTAGGACACTTGGCTACATATTCAGCAATGTCCTTCTTCATGCCATCCCACCAATAAATCTTCTTAAGATCATGATACATCTTGGTGGAACCCGGATGTATGGAATATCTGGAACCATGGGCCTCTAACAATCTTGGTCTGCAAATCATCCACATCTGGTACACATAGCCTGTCCTGGTACCTAAGTATTCCGTCACCTCCCAAAGCAAAAGAATCATTCATCTTAACCAACACTGAGTCCATCAGCTCCATCAACACAGGATCAATATGATGACCCTTCTTGACTTCAACTACCAGGGATGATTCAGAACTAGGACGAACTGAAACACCCCCACCAGTAGAGTCAACTAACCGCACACCCAGTCTGGCCAGTCTATGTATATCTTTCACCAATTCCTTCTTCTCATCCTCAACGTGGGCTGTACTTCCCATGCTCATCCTTCTCAAAGCATCAAATACTACATTAGCCTTACCTGGATGGTAGTAGACATTCATGTCATAGTCCTTTAACAACTCCAACCACCTCCCCTAACGTAGATTCAACTTGTCTCAATTGTACTAGCCTATCCTCATGTAGCCACTCTTTCTTTGCTTGTTAATCATTTAGCATAAATATATTTTCTTAGTTATTTCATTTAGTGACATTGGTTTTAGGCATAGATGCAACTTGTCTCACTTGCACTGGCCTATAGTCATGAAGTCATTCTTTTCTTTACATATTAACTATGAATTCATTCTTAACACTTTCTTTTGGTGTATGCTTGAGATTTAACTTTACATCATTCTACACTCCCCTTACGTGATCCTGAGAAATCTTAGATCCAGTGTAAATGGGAGGATTCAACCATGTGAAGTCGCTTAACCTGTTATCCATGGTGCTGGCAGGTGGGTTCTTCCTTGGAACACCTAGTTGCTCTGCCTAGGCTGTCATAGCCTGAGCTTGTAAGGTGATGGATTGGTCCATCAGTACCTGGGCTGTCCTTACTTATCCATCTGTCAACCCAGCTGGGTTAACAGGCATCTCCATTTCAGCAACTGAGGCCTGGGGAGGAACTTGATTTACCCCATCAGCTGCTCCTCCAATCACTCCGCCTGCGTTTCTCCTCGTATTCATCTTTCTGAATCTCAAGAGTTCATGTTAGATACACTCTTAACACCAAGAAATCAGACATTAGAGAAGGCACGATAAGATTAGAAGAAGGGAATTTATCCTATGCATCATTGATACGCTCAAGCATACTTCTCAAATAAGAAGTAAAGCGGCCGTGTCAAGTAAATAACCCAACTAGTGAGGTTGGGATCGTTCCCACGAGGAAAATAGTTTAGACTTAACTTCAATTTATTACTAGTAATGTTCAGTCAATTACTTTCTTGGAAATCAAAAATGATAAAAGGGGGGTTTCTATTCCTAAATAAATGAAAATAACTAGCGAAATAAAAGGAGACAACTAACAGCTTCGAATGTTGGAGTTTAATCAATTAATCAAAGTAACTAGGGTTTACGTGTTCCCCACAGGTTCATAACTTGATAAGTCTAACTATAACAATTCTTTCCTAGTATCTTGCATGCAAAGTGATAAGTTATGTATTTCTAAATCCTTGGTCCGGCATCTAGAAAATGTCACTCCGCACCTTGGTCCGGCTACGTGTGTTGCTATCCTAACCCTTATCTTTACCTCATATTAAGCATCGTATTCGATATTTGACTAAGTTATTACCTCGTACCAATCAATACTAGCCTATTAGATAGTATACACTAAATCTATGTTGATAATTCTTTTCCTATTATCTACCTCCTTGGTCCGGCAAGTAGCATTAAGGCGAGTTCTAACGTTGGCCATCCGTTAAAAAGACTTCTAAGCGAAAGAATTATTAATACATGCAAGACACTATTCTAGAATTGTTATTTTAGTTAGGTTTTACCTCATTATTTGCCTATGGTTCCCACAACCCTAGTTATGGAGTTTAGTTACCCATAGTCATAATTACAATATTCAAATATATGATATAAGAATTCATGTACTTACTTCAATGAGAAAGAGTAAAATCCAAAAGTTTGCTTGATTAATCACCAAAAATCACTTGCAAGAATTCTCAAAGTAATCAATAATCTCACAAAAAGTCTAATGATTATCAAGAATCTCACAATACAATGTTTACCAATACGGAGTTTTAACAATCTAAGAGTCTAACTATCAGGTGTCTAACCTCAAAAACGAGGTTTTTCGAACTATTTATAAAAAAACAAAAACCTAATTAAACAAGAATTCTAATTGCTGGAAATCTGCCAAAACGCGGCTGGGTCGACGGACCTCGCGACGGACCGTCGTGGTCACAACGGACCGTCGTGGACTCCGTCGTCCCATACTTGGTGCAATTTTTCTGCTGCTTTCTTCATTCCCCTCGACGGCAGGTATGACGGACCGTCATAGGCACAACGGTCCGTCGAGGGTCTTCGTTCCAAAATACTTCAACTCTCGGAATCTGGGTACTGGGATCACTTCTCTGAACTTCACGACGAACCTGCAGGACGGACCGTCATAGCCATGACGGACCGTCACAAGCTTCGTAATCCCACACTTTGTCAGACTTCCCCATCTTCCTTCAGCAGCTGCACTACGCTGCCACCTACGGACCGTCACAGGCACGACGGACCGTCATAAGCTCCGTAGGTGGTCTCTTCTGCATTTTTTCGCTCAAAATCTCCGCATTCAGCTTTGGACAGATTTCCTGCAAAACAAAGAGAAACTTATATCAAAATTAGCACAAAAAGGCTTTCGGACACACTAAACTTAAGGAAAAAGTATTAATTATACCGTGAAACCACGGTATATCAATACCCTCAACTTAAATTCGTTGTTTGTCCTCAAGCGACGCACTATGACTCACTACACAATCTTTGTACAATAGTATCCATGTTTTATCCTTTGCAATCATTTGGCTATCAATCCCGATTAATCTCATCAAATCTATGCATGCTATCACTATTAGGCTTGAATTTTTGTGGGATCAGAACATGACACAGACTCACCATGCATTAACACCTATCCTCTTCAATTTCTCACCGAGGTGCTAACAATTCTGGTATTGCAACTAATGTCCTCACTTTAGAACAAAATCCTCATTTTTCACACAATGATTTCAGTTTGAGTATAAGGATTACTTTTCAACACTCGCTCTCAGAACAAAGTCACACTCATTCATACCTATTGCCATAAGCTTGCCCTTATTTTCACTGCCTTAAGTTCGCTATACAACCCTTAGGATCACGATAGGACTTTCTTAGCTTGTAACATAGGCTCAGGGTCAGGTAGGGTATATTTAGGTATACTTTAGTGACTTTTTGCCCTCCTTGACATATCGGCTAAACCTTCCATTTTCTATCATTTTATCTCGCCCAGTTTCTCATATTCTTTCCCTTTGCTCAATTTTCTCTTCTTTCTTCATTTGTGTAAGTGACTCTCTTCTTTTCTTGTTTGTATTTCTTGTATATTTTTCTTTTTCTTTACTTTTCTTTCAACTAATTTTGAGTCACTTTACTTTTGTTCTTTCTCTCTCTTTTGTTCTTTCAACCCCACTTTCCAGAGCATTCCTCATAATAGCCACCCTCAACTCATGGCTTTGCCATGAGTCAAGGTACACAATACCCAAGGTTGGGTCAGGGCCAAAACGAAGGTTGTTTACTGCATTAGCCACCCTCAACTTATGCTTTTGGCATAAGCTGAGGTGCACATGTCCAAGGAGGGACCAGGGCCAACACATTATTCCCAGAAAAGATCAGTTGGGGTGAAAAAGAAAGGTCTAATTTAAGCTCAGATCATTTGGATCAAAGAAGGATAAATTTCATTTGGTTTTCTTTTATTTAGGCTAAAAATGGGCTATATTGAATAAGGGCCTATGATCCTTTCCTAATTGTCTATTACAGCTTACTTTTAGCAGGACTAACCAGGCAAGTTCTAGCTCAGTACAAATAGTGGACTATTCAAATCTTCCTCACACTCACTTGACATCTCATCACTCTACCAGATTATCAGACACCTAGTTCGAATTTTAGACTTAGGGTCATGCAGTGGTGTACCTCTATGTCATGCTTAGAGCCACACATTTATCAATTACTATGCCTAGTCATGCATCATTTTCCTTTTTATCAGGATATCATTTTAGCCATCATGCTCCAGAATTAAACTATGTACACAAGATATAGACATGCCGGTTCAACAGAAAAAGTAATCAGTCTCTTGGGGAAAAAGAACACAGGCAAGAAAACCCAAAAAGAGGATAGTGAATTGGGCTACTCAGACTTCACCCTAGCACTCACTTTCCATTTACCCCACCCCCAACAAAAAAACATGCAATTGTCCCCAATGCATAAAAAATTGAAATACTAGAGTGGTAGGTGAAGCAAACCTGTGGCGCAAAGCGCCGACGATCAGCAAGCTGGTGGGTCCGGTTCCCCGGAACCCACTTCCTCTGTAATCTGGACACCCTCATTGGTGTCCTCAGCATCAACAACACTATCAGCAGTGCCTCCTGCGATCTCCACAGTTCTGGAGCTAGACGCCCCAGCAGCTAACTCTTCTGCTCTCATCTGACGCGCCTCCTCCTCAGCAAGCGAGGCTCTCCTCGCAGCCTCCATCTCACGGCGCTCCTTCTTCCGTGCTCGCGCCTCATCCTCCTCTCGACCCCTACGCCTCTTGGAATGCTCTCGAGGGGGAGGTGGTGGATTGTCTAAAGTGGCGAATAGGGCCGCCAGCACTGTGTCTTCTGCAGGCTCTGCAGAAGGGGCCTCAGAATCAGGCACCCTAGCCTCTAAGATCGTATCAATATCTGCTCTTGGACTGTCGACCGCAGCCTGAAGGGTCGACACATCCACCAGAAAGGCTGGTCGGGCTAGCACTCGCAACTCAAAAGCGTCCAAGCGCTGATGAACCTCAGCGATCTTTCGCTCTGCGTGCTGGACCATTCTCCGCTCCAAGCGCTCTTCTGCCTCAGCAATAGACTTCTGCATCCAAGGCTGGATGTGATGCAGAACTGTGGCCATCTGTGCCTCTAATTTCTGGACCCTAGCAAGCGGGACTAGAGCGGGTAAAGGGGCTGAGCGAGAGGAGCTCGGGGCGGTGCTACTACCCGGGATAGACTCGACCGGGGTAGTGTCAGTGGAAGCCGCCTGCGTAGCCATGCGGGTCTGTGCTACCGTCTCAGCCAGATTGTCACCAAGAGGAGGCAACTTTGGACGGGGCCCTCTGCGTGGAGCCAACTCATTGGCCTAATCCCTGATGAGGCCGATATCAACTGTGCCCAGCGGGGTCTTGAGTTGATCAACATGCCATATAGGCACACCGGCAGACCTGCATATAGAAAATATCATTCACGTGAAAGGGTAAGTAGCTGTGACTTTAATAGCCCTCTCATGCATGAACGCCTGTAGAAGCCACGCAAAATCCACCTCGAACCCGGCTATCATCGCCGCTATCAGTACTGCTCGATCCCATGTGACGATATTATCAGCGGCTGTGGGGGAAAGGCAGTGGCGGACAATCAACCACAAAAACATCGCCGTGAAAGTCAGGTTGGCCTTCTTGATGGCCCCCTTCGGCTCAGTCACCCAGTTGGCACCCTCTCCATCAACGGACAAGTGCAAGGCCATCCACCTCTTGGTGGTCTCTCTCAGTGATGGCGCACGCAGAAATTGGCCATCTTTGACAATCTGCCATCGGTAGTCAAACTCGGCAATGAGAGGGGTCCGATTAGCACAACATTCTCACCGTATAGAAACCGGCGGATAGCAGGCAGGGAGATATCAACCGGAACGCCACGTACTCGGACCTGCTCCAGTGGGTCCTGTTTGGCGAGGCAGCCCGCCTATCAATCTGCGATCCGAGCGTCGCTACATAGGATGCGTAGAACTCTCGGACCAGCTCTTCACTATAACGTCCCAACGGACGTGCTGTCCACTCCAGTCGATGTCTGGTGAAGAGATTGTGGATCTCAGGCATCGTCAGGAGACTTCTCGTGAGGACCCGCCGCTCCAATGTAAGTGTCCGAGTCATAACTCCTTTGTCATTCAGGAACTTGGCATCGGAATAGACTTGAAACTGCCCGTCTACACACCACCGGTTGGGCTGGTCGGTGACCGGGGTGAGAGCACGAGCTGGTGAACCGGGTGCGGGAACCTCAGTAGAGCCGGAGGCCTCCTCCGACCACAAAACTCCTAAGGAGCTAGACGCTCCTTCTTCATTGGTGGCTGACCCAGAAGGTGTGCCGGTCAGTGTGCGCTCCTCATCAACTGGGAGGCAGTGACTACGCCGGACGCCACCTTTTTGGGTGTGGCTCTGGCAGCACGTGCAGCATGGGAAGGTGTGGAAGTGCCTGGGGGCACGTACTCGGGGTCACGCTCATCATCAGAGCCAATGACCAGGCGGGCAGACGGGGCGATAGACTTTGATCGCCCGCGTGCATAGACTCGATCTTGTTGAGGTGCCATAGTAGATAGTACCTGTAAAGGATTAATATTAGTACTAGAAGTAGCAAACAAGACAAATAAATACAAAAAAAATTAAAATAAAATGACATTTCTATAGTAACAGTGAAGCACGACGGGCCAGGTGACGGCTCGTCGTGACTATGACGGACCGTCATAGGGTCCGTCGTGTCTTACTTAGACTTTTTTTATATGGAGAACCCTGGAGGAGAGTCTCGGACAAGTATGACAGTATGTGCAGGACGGACCGTCACAGGTACGATGGTCCGTCGTAGGTGTCCGTCAGAGAACACTTGAAAAAAATATGGAGACCCTTAGGAGAGGGGTCTCTGACCATCATAACGGTCATGCAGGACGGACCGTCGTGGGTATGACGGTCCGTCGTACTTGTCCGTTTGAGGACACTTAGAAAAATGTAGAGAGACCCTTAGGAAAAGGGTCTCTGACAACCAGAACGGTTGTGCAGGACGGACCGTCGTAAAGACGACGGTCCGTCACATGTGTCCGTTGGAGGACACTTAGAAAAAGTGAGAGACCCTCAGGAATAGGGTCTCTGACAACCAGAACGGTTGTGCAGGACAGACCGTCATGTGGATGAAGGTCCGTCGCATATGTCCGTTTGAGGACACTTGCATAAAATTGGGCAGTGGGGTGTTAGGGCTTTTGGAACGGACCCTACGACGGTCCGTCGTGGGTACAACGGTCCGTCATCGGGGTCTCGTTCTGTAAATCAGTGACAAAACTGGGGGTGCCCCATTCATCCCCTATGACCCAAATTGAATTGGTAGTGTTTGAACCTACATTTTTCTAACCCAAATACCTAGTAAACTAGCAATACTAAAGAACCTTTTTCTAGGGTTGTAAACACGGCAATTTCAAAGATTTTTAACCTAGGTTAGACAGAATTTTATATAAAAGAAATGAACGTATCAGGAAGAACTAGGCTAATACCAATTGATAAACGAAAATACGAAAATGCAAGATAAATGAGAAGAAATTAGAGACACATACTCGAGAATTGGAGAAAAAAACAAGATGGAAAGGTACTTGGTGATCAAGAAGACACCCACAGCAGCAACTCCGACTAGTAGATGATAACTTTTAGGACTTTGGAGAATTTGGGGAAAATGATCGGTTGAAGAGGGAAATGATTTTGGAAGTTGAAAAGGGAGGGAAATAGGAGGAAGAGGGAAGGAATGGGGTGAAATTAGGGGTTGGGGGTTTTATATGTTGACTTTTTTTTAAAAAAAAACCCCAGCCGGGTCGGGTACGCCTCATTAATGACGCGACGAGTCCCCGACGACGGTCCGTATCATTTGTGACAGTCCGTCGTTGGTTCCGTCGCGTGTGCCCTAGTTTGAAAATAACAGAAAGACGTACCTGGCACGACGGATTCATACGACGGTCCGTCACAGTTGACACGGTCCGTCGCTGTATTCGTCAATGACTGCAGCAGATAATTTTCTGCAGAATTTCCTGGTGATGTGCCTGCAAATTTAAAACCCATTAGTAGAAAA
>NC_028639.1:26567442-26574351 GCF_001406875.1 Solanum pennellii
CATTTCTTCACGAATCTCATCTGTGGCTGGGTTGTGAGTGGACTGCACTGCGAAGGTACTTCTCCCGGTATCTGACTTCCTAGTACTCCATGCTTTATTATTCCGGGAGATTTTCTCTAATTTTTCCGCAATCTCAGTATAAGGACACTCCCCATAAGATCCACCTGCTATAGTGTCCAACACCGCTTTATTATTATCATCATGTCCCCGATAGAAGTATTCCTTCAATGACTCATCATATATACGGTGATTTGGGACACTTCTCAAGAACGAGGTGAATCTATCCCAAGAACTACTAACTGACTCTCCTGGTAGTGCCACAAAGTTGTTCACTCTGTCTTTGTGGTTTAGTTTCTTGGAGACCGGATAGTAGCGTGCTAAGAAAACATCCCTTAGTTTGTTCCTAGTTTAAGTTGAGTTGTATGGGAGCTCAATGAACCATATAGCAGCCTCTCCCGTCAGTGAGAGAGGAAACACTCTAAGCCCTATCACATCCAAGTCCAAGTCAGGCCTCCCTACACAGCTTTTACACACTGCCCTTACCTTGGCTATATGGGCATGTGGATCCTCAGAAGGTAGCCCTGAAAACAAACCTCTGGCAGTGAGCATTTGCATCAGGCTACTAGTTACCACGAAGGTGTGGCCTGGTGGTAGAGGAGGCAAGACAAGTGGCCCATTGGAGTCTGCTATGTTGTCATAGCCTCTGTAGTATGCTTGGGGCCGTGGAGCGGGATTTTATCTCCTCTGTTGGTGTTCACCCGGAGCATCGGGTAACAACTGACCATGAACATCAACCAGAGCTGGTCAAGGCTGGATGTGATGCAGAAGTGTGGCCATCTGTGCCTCTAATTTCTGGACCCTAGCAAGCAGAACCAGAGCGGGTAAAGGGGCTGAGCGAGAGGAGCTCGGGGCGGTGCTACTACCCGGGATAGACTCGATCGGGGTAGTGTCAGTGGAAGCCGCCTGCGTAGCCGTGTGGGTCTGTGCTACCGTCTCAGCCAGATTGTCACCAAGAGGAGGCAACTCTGGACGGGGCCCTCTGCGTGGAGCCAACTCATTGGCCTCATCCCTGATGAGGCCGATATCAATTGTGCCCAGCGGGGTCTTGAGTTGATCAACGTGCCATATAGGCACACCGGCAAACCTGCATAGAGAAAATATCATGCATGGGAAAGGATAAGTAGTTGTGACTTTAAAAGCCCTCTCGTGCATGACCGCCTGTAGAAGCCATGCAAAATCCACCTCGAACCCGGCTATCATCGCCGCCATCAGTACTGCTCGATCCCATGTGACGATATTATCAGCGGCTGTGGGGGAATGGCAGTGACGGACAATCAACCACAAAAACTTCGCCGTGAAAGTCAGGTTGGCCTTCTTGATGGCCCCTTTCGACTCAGTCACCCAGTCGGAACCCTTTCCATCAACGGACAAGTGCAGGGCCACCCACCTCTTGGTGGTCTCTCTCAGTGATGGCGCACGCAGAAATTGGCCATCTTTGATAATCTGCCATTGGTAGTAAAACTCGGCAGTGAGAGGGATCCGATTAGCATCAACATTCTCGCCGTATAAAAACCGGCGGATAGCAGGCAGGGAGATATCAGCCGGAACGCCACGTACTCGGACCTGCTCCAGTGGGGCCTATTGGCGGGGGCAGCCTGCCTATCAATCTGCGATCGGAGAGTCGCTACATAGGATGCGTAGAACTCTCGAACCAGCTCTTCACTATAACGTCCCAACAGATGTGCTGTCCACTCCAGTCGATGTCTGGTGAAGAGATTGTGGATCTCAGGCATTGTCAGGAGACTTCTCGTGAGGACCCGCACCTCCAATGTAAGTGTCCGAGTCATAACTCCTTTGTCATTCAGGAACTTGGAATCGGAATAGACTTGAAACTGCCCGTCTACACACCACCGGTTCGGCTGGTCGGTGACTGGGTGAGAGCACGAGCTGGTGAACCGGGTGTGGATTCCGAACTGTCAGCCTCATCAGACAAGGCCGACGCTGCAGCGGTGGCGGGTGCGGGAACCTCAGCCGAGGCGGAGGCCTCCTCCGACCACGAAACTCCTAAGGAGCCAGACGCTCCTTCTACATTGGTGGCTGACCCAGAAGGTATGCCGGTCAGTGTGCGCTCCTCATCAGACTGGGAGGCAGTGACTACGCCGGACTCCACCTTTTTGGGTGTGGCTTTGGCAGCACGTGCAGCACGGGAAGGGGTGGAAGTGCCTGAGGGAACGTACTCGGGGTCACGCTCATCATCAGAGCCAATGACCAGGCGGGCAGACGGGGCGACAGACTTCGATCGCCCGCGTGCATAAACTCGATCTTGTTTAGGTGCCATAGTAGATAGTACCTGTAAAGGATCAATATCAGTACTAGAAGTAGCAAATAAGACAAATAATTACAAAAAAAATTAAAATAAAATGACATTTCTATAGTAACAGTGAAGCACGACGGGCCAGGTGATGGCTCATCGTAACTATGACGGACCGTCATGGGGTCCGTCGTGTCTTACTTAGACTTTGTTTATATGGAGAACCCTGGAGGAGAGTCTCGTACAAGTATGACGGTATGTGCAGGACGGACCGTCACAGGTACGACGGTCCATCGTAGGTGTCAGTCAGAGGACACTTGAAAAAAATATGGAGACCCTTAGGAGAGGGGTCTCTGACCATCATAACGGTCATGCAGGACGGACCGTCGTGGGTATGACGGTCCGTCGTACTTGTCCGTTTGAGGACACTTAGAAAAATGTAGAGAGACCCTTAGGAACAGGGTCTCTGACAACCAGAACGGTTGTGCAGGACGGACCGTCGTAAAGACAACGGTCCGTCACATGTGTCCTATGGAGGACACTTAGAAAAAATGAGAGACCCTAAGGGATAGGGTCTCTGACAACCAGAACGGTTGTGCAGGACGGACCGTCGTAAAGATGACGGTCCGTCACATGTGTCCGTTGGAGTACACTTAGAAAAAGTGAGAGACCCTCAGGAATAGGGTCTCTGACAACCAGAACGGTTGTGCAGGACGGACCGTCATGTGGATGACGGCCCGTCGCATATGTCCGTTTGAGGACACTTGCATAAAATTGGGCAGTGGGGTGTTAGGGCTTTTGGAACGTACCCTACGACGGTCCGTCGTGGGTACGATGGTCCGTCATCGGGGTCTCGTTCTGTAAATCAGTGACAGAACTGGGGGTGCCCCATTCATCCCCTATGACCCAAATTGAATTGGTAGTGTTTGAACCTACATTTGTCTAACCCAAATACATAGTAAACTAGCAATGCTAAAGCACCTATTTCTAGGGTTGTAAACACGGCAATTTCGAAGATTTTTAACCTAGGTTAGACAGAATTTTATATAAAAGAATTGAACATATCAGGAAGAACTAGGCTAATACTAATTGATAAACGAAAATACGAAAATGCAAGATAAATGAGAAGAAATTAGAGACACATACCTGAGAATTGGAGAAAAAAACAAGATGGAAAGGTACTTGGTGATCAAGAAGATACCCACAGCAGCAACTCCGACTAGTAGATGATAACTTTTAGGACTTTGGAGAATTTGGGGAAGATGATCGGTTGAAGAGGGAGATGATTTTGGAAGTTTAAAAGGGAGGGAAATAGGAGGAAGAGGGAAGGAATGGGGTGTAATGAGGGGTTGGGGGTTTTAAATGTTGACTTTTTTTAAAAAAAAACCCCAGCCGGGTCGGGTCGGGTACGCCTCATTAACAACGCGACGAGTCCCCGACGATGGTCCGTATCATTTGTGACAGTCCGTCGTTGGTTCCGTCGCGTGTGCCCTAGTTTGAAAATAACAGAAAGACGTACCTGGCACAACGGATTCATGCGATGGTCCGTCACAGTTGACACAGTCCATCGCTGTATCCGTCAATGACTGCTGCAGTGTAATTTTCTGCAGAATTTCCTGGTGATGTGCCTGCAAATTTAAAACCCATTAGAAAAAAATGCTACCATTACTAGAGAAAAAAAAACTATAAGTATTGGGTTGCCTCCCAACAAGCGCCTGATTTAATGTCGCGGCACGACTGAGGATACTTGATTACTCAGACTTCATCAAGATGGTATGCCTCTATCACTTCATTCCCCGATGCATTATGCCCTAAATAGAGTTTTATTCGTTCTCTATTCACCTTAAACCGCACTCCCTCCTTAGTTTTTAACTCAACTACTCCATGAGGGAATACTTGGGTGATCTAGTAAGGGCCAGTTCGTTTGGACTTGAGCTTGCCCGGAAGACAAGGCAACCCAGATCTTTCTAAAAGCACCAAATCCCCAAACATAAACTCTTGTTTTGCACTTTTTTGTTCATTCTCCTTCTTCAACTTTTCTTTGTGGGATATGGCGGATACCGATTGGAGGTCACCACTCTGCCTCATGGTCCTCTTCACGTTGAAGGTCGCTTCTTCATTGTTCAACCGAAATTTAATTTGCCCCTTTTCCATATCATCTAAGGCTCTACCTGTAGTAAGGAATGGCCTTCCAAGAATAATAGGCATTTCAAAATCAACTTCACAATCAAGAATGACAAAATCTGCCGGAAATATGAATGACTCCACTTTTACTAGCACATCATGGAGTATCCCTATAGGCCTTTCACTGTCCGATCAGCCATCAGTAGCCGCATCGCAGTGGGTTTTGGATCACCCAAACCCAACTTCTTGTAAATCGAGAGGGGCATGAGGTTTATGCTTTTCCCCAGATCACATAATGCTTTCGCAAAATGTAATGACCCAACTGTACAAGGAATAGTGAACGCACCCGGATCTTCTTTCTTTTGTGCGAGAGATCTTGTTGCAATAGCACTACAATTCTGCAGTCTATCATCATCCTCGAAAGTGACCGATCTTTTCTTTTTAACCAGATCTTTCATAAATTTGGCATAACCGGGCATTTGTTCAAGAGCTTCTACCAAAGGGACATTGATAGAAAGCTGCTTCAACATTGTTATAAAACGCCGATATTTACCATCCTCGGTCTTTTTCACTAATCTCTGAGGGAAGGGTGGGGGGGGGCTAGGCATGGGAATTACCTTCATAGGGACTTCTGCATCTTTTCCAATGCTCTCTTCTGCTTCACCACTACCCTTTACCACCTTATCATCATCCTTTCTCACCTTTTCCTCATTAGACGGCATAGGTGGGTCAATGGTTTGCTTACCACCACGAGTAGTGATTGCCATATAGTGTGCATCATTTTTTGGATTTTGGACAGTGTTGCTAGGAAGAGTGCCTGGTTGCCGTGTTTTCACAGTCGCAGATAATTGGGCCATTTGCACCTCGATTTGCTTAATCGATATTGCATGTGTATCAACTTTTTGCCCAATACCTACTAAATCACACCTTAACTCTTTAATGTGCTCATCACTAGCATCGAACCTCCTCATCATTTTGTGCAACATATCCTCAACTCGCGTCATAGTATCTCCACCATCCCTAGGAGTAGCTTCACGATTTTGAGGAGGGACATAGGGTCCATTCCTATCATTTCTGTTACCGTAGTTACCCCTGTTTAAGTTGTTGTCACGGTTGTAGTTTCCATCTCGGACATAATGACCCTCACGGTTGTAGTTACAATAGATCCGACCTTGGTTCCCTTGACCTTGGCGCCAATTATCCTGATTTGAGCCTTGGGCGCTCGGTCGGAAACCCCCCATCTGCTCATTTACTGTATAAGAGTCCTATACATAATAGCATTCATCATTAGGAGGTGGTGGTTTAGGAAAGTAGTTAACTGCATTTATCTTTTCTGCACCCCTAGTGATATGTTTTAGTACCAACCCAAGCTCATTTATCATCTGAGCCACTTCTTCATGAATCTCATCGGTGGCTGGGTTGTGAGTGGACTGCACTGCGAAGGTATTTCTCCCGTTATCTGACTTCCTAGTACTCCAAGCTTTATTATTCCGGAAGATTTTCTCTAATTTTTCCGCAATCTCAGCATAAGGACACTCCCCATAAGATCCACCTGCTATAGTGTCCAACACCGCTTTATTATTATCATCTTGTCCCCGATAGAAGTATTCCTTCAGTGACTCATCATCTATACAGTGATTTGGGACACTTCTCAAGAACGAGGTGAATCTATCCCAAGAACTACTAACTGACTCTCCTGGTAGTGCCACAAAGTTGTTCACTCTGTCTTTGTGGTTTAGTTTCTTGGAGACCGGATAGTAGTGTGCTAAGAAAACATCCCTTAGTTGGTTCCAAGTGAAAATTGAGTTTTAAGGGAGCTCAGTGAACCATATAGCAGCCTCTCCCGTCAGTGAGAGAGGAAACACTCTAAGCCCTACCACATCCAATTCCAAGTCAGGCCTCCCTACATAGCTTTTACACACTGCCTTAACTTAGCTATATGGGCATGTGGATCCTCAGAAGGTAGCCCTGAAAACAAACCTCTGGCAGTGAGCATTTGCATCAGACTACTAGTTACCACGAAGGTGTGGCCTGGTGGTAGAGGAGGAAAGACAAGTCGGAGTCTGCGATGTTGTCATAGCCTCTGTAGTATGCTTGGGGCCGTGGAGCGGGATTTTATCCCCTCTGTTGGTGTTAACCTGGAGCATCGGGTAACAACTGACCATGAACATCAACCGGAGCTGGGATGTTCTGGTTTGGATCATCATCATTGATTCCCAAGTTTCTATTCATGTTGCGTAGTGTACGCTCTAATTCGTGATCGTAGGGAAACAAGGGTTCTCTTCCTCTTCGTGTATTTGGCATACAAGGATGGTGGTTCTGCACGAATCAAAAAAATTAAAACAAAGTAAAATCAAGAAAATATCAACTAACTATAGTAATAAGTGTAAGTTAATCTAAAAGCTACTTTCCTCGGCAGCGGCGCCAAAATTTGATACGCTCAAACTTACTTCTCAAATAAGAAGTAAAGCGGT
>NC_028639.1:26575522-26612360 GCF_001406875.1 Solanum pennellii
TTACCCATAGGCATAATCACAATATTCAAATATATGATATAAGAATTCATGTACTTACTTCAATGAGATAGAGTAAAATCCAAAAATTCGCTTGATTAATCAACAAAAATCACCAACATTTACTTACAAGAATCTCAAAGTAATCAAGAATCTCACAAAAAGTCTAATGATAATCAAAGGCCTAACCAAATAATCCAGAGTCTAACTAATAATCCAGAGTCTAACCTCAAAAATGAGGTTTTTCGAACTATTTATAGAAAATAAAAACCGAATTAAACAAGGACTCTATTTGCTGGAAATCTGTCAAAACGCGGCTGGGTCGACGGACATCGCGACGGATCGTCGTGGTCACGATGGACCGTCATGGACTCCGTCGTCCCATACTTGTGCAATTTCTTCTGCTGCTCTCTTCATTACCCTCGACGGCAGGTATGACGGATCGTTACGAGCACAACGGTCCGTCGAGGGTCTCCGTTCCAAAACACTTGAACTTTTGGAATATGGGTACAGGGACTACTTCTCTGAACTTCATGACGAACCTGCAGGACGGACCGTCATAGACACGACGGACCGTCATGGACTCCGTAACCCCGCACTTGGTCAGACTTCCCCATCTTCCTTCAGCAGCTGCACTACGCTGCCACCTACGGGCCGTCACATGCATGACGGACCGTCACAAGCTCCGTAGTTGGTCTCTTCTGCATTTCTTCGTTCAAAAACCTCCGCATTCATCTTTGGACAGATTTCCTTCAAATAAGGGGAAACTTATATGAAAATTAGCACGAAAAGGCTTTTGGACACACTAAACTTATGGAAAAAGTATTAATAATACCGTGAAACCTTGGTATATCAACACCCTCAACTTAAATTCGTTGTTTGTCCTCAAGCGACGCACTATGACTCAATACACAATCTTTGTACAATTGTATCCATGTTTTATCCTTTATAATCATTTGGCTATCAATCCCGATTAATCTCATCATATTTATGCATGATATCACTATTAGACTTGAATTATGTGGAATCAGACCATGACACAGACTCACCATGCACTAACACCTATCCTCTTCAATTTCTCACCGAGGTGCTAATATTTTCGGTATTGCAACTAGTGTCCTCACTTCAAAACAAAATCCTCATTTTTCACACAATGATTCCAGTTTGAGTATAAGGATTACTTTTCAACACTCACTCTCAGAATAAATTCACACTCATTCATGCCTATTGCCATAAGCTTGCCCTTATTTTCACTGCTTTAAGTTCGATATACAACCCTTAGGATCACGATAGGACTTTCTTAGCTTGTAACATAGGCTCAGGGTCAGGTAGGGTATATTTAGGTATACTTTAGTGACTCTTTGCCCTCCTTGACATATCGGCTAAACATACCATTTTCCATCATTTTATCTCGCCCAGTTTCTCATATTCTTTCACGTTGCTATTTTCTCTTCTTTCTTCATTTGTGTAAGTGACTCTCTTCTTTTCTTGCTTGTATTTCTTGTATATTTTTCTTTTTCTTTACTTTTCTTTCAACTAATTTTGAGTCACTTTACTTTTGTTCTTTCTCTCTCTTTATTCTTTCAACCCTACTTTCCAGAGCATTCCTCATAATAGCCACCCTCAACTCATGGCTTTGCCATGAGTCAAGGTACACAATACCCAAAGTTGGGTCAGGGCCATAACGAAGGTTGTTTACTGCATTAGCCACCCTCAACTTATGCTTTTGGCATAAGCTGAGGTGCACATGTCCAAGGAGGGACCAGGGCCAACACATTATTCCCAGAAAAGATCAGTTGGGGTGAAAAAGAAAGGTCTAATTTAAGCTCAGATCATTTGGATCAAAGAAGGATAAATTTCATTTGGTTTTCTTTTATTTAGGCTAAAAATGGGCTATATTGAATAAGGGCCTATGATCCTTTCCTAATTGTCTATTACAGCTTACTTTTAGCAGGACTAACCAGGCAAGTTCTAGCTCAGTACAAATAGTGGACTATTCAAATCTTCCTCACACTCACTTGACATCTCATCACTCTACCAGATTATCAGACACCTAGTTCGAATTTTAGACTTAGGGTCATGCAGTGGTGTACCTCTATGTCATGCTTAGAGCCACACATTTATCAATTACTATGCCTAGTCATGCATCATTTTCCATTTTATCAGGATATCATTTTAGCCATCATGCTCCAGAATTAAACTATGTACACAAGGTATAGATATGCCGGTTCAACGGAAAAAGTAATCAGTCTTTCGAGGAAAAAGAACACAGGCAAGAAAACCCCAAAAGAGGATAGTGAATTGGGCTACTCAGACTTCACCCTAGCACTCACTTTCCATTTACCCCACCCCCAACAAAAAGACATGCAATTGTCCCCAATGCATAAAAAAATTTAAATACTAGAGTGGTAGGTGAAGCAAACCAGGGGTGCAAAGCGCTGACGATCAGCAAGCTGGTGGGTCCGGTTCCCCAGAACCCACTACCTCTCTAATCTGGACATCCTCAGTGGTGTCCTCAGCATCAACAGCACTATCACCAGTGCCTCCTGCGATCTCCACAGTTCTGGAGCTAGACGCCCCAGCAGCTAACTCTTCTGCTCTCATCTGACGCGCCTCCTCCTCAGCAAGCGAGGCTCTCCTCGCAACCTCCATCTCACGGCTCTCCTTCTTCCGTGCTCGCGCCTCATCCTCCTCTCGACCCCTACACCTCTTGGCATGCTCTCGAGGGGGAGGTGGTGGAATGTCTGAAGTGGCGAATAGGGCCGCAAGCACTGTGTCTTCAGTAGGCTCTGCAGAAGGGGCCTCAGACTCAGGCACCCTAGCCTCTAAGATCGTATCAATATCTGCTCGAAGACTGTCGACCGCAGCCTGAAGGGTCGACACATCCACCGGAGGGGCTGGTCGGGCTAGCACTTGCAACTCAAAAGCGTTCAAGCGCTGATGAACCTCAGCGATCTTCCGCTCTGTGTGCTGGACCATTCTACGCTCCAAGCGCTCTTCTGCCTCAGCAATAGACTTCTGCATCCAAGGCTGGATGTGATGCAGAAGTGTGGCCATCTGTGCCTCTAATTTCTGGACCCTAGCAAGCGGGAACAGAGCGGGTAAAGGGGCTGAGCGAGAGGAGCTCGGAGCGGTGCTACTACCCGGGATTGACTCGACCGGGGTAGTGTAAGTGGAAGCCGCCTGCGTAGCCGTGCGGGTCTGTGCTACCGTCTCAGCCAGATTGTCACCAAGAGGAGGCAACTCTGGATGGGGCCCTCTGCGTGGAGCCAACTCATTAGCCCCATCCCTGATGAGGCCGATATCAACTGTGCCCAGCGGGGTCTTGAGTTGATCAACGTGCCATATAGGCACACCGGCAGACCTGCATAGAGAAAATATCATGCACGGGAAAGGGTAAGTAGTTGTGACTTTAAAAGACCTCTCTTACATGACCTCCTGTAGAAGCCACGCAAAATCCACCTCGAACCCGGCTATCATCACCGCCATCAGTACTGCTCGATCCCATTTGACGATATTATCAGCGGCTGTGGGGGAAAGGTAGTGGCGGACAATCAACCACAAAAACTTCGCCGTGAAAGTCAGGTTGGCCTTCTTGATGGCCCCCTTCGGCTCAGTCACCCAGTCGGCACCCTCTCTATCAACGGATAAGTGCAGGGCCATCCACCTCTTGGTGGTCTCTCTCAGTGAAGGCGCACGAAGAAATTGGCCATCTTTGACAATCTGCCATCGGTAGTCAAACTCGGCAGTGAGAGGGGTCCGATTAGCATCAACATTCTCGCCGTATAGAAACCGGCGGATAGCCGGCAGGGAGATATCAACCGTATCGCCACGTACTCGGACCTTCTCCAGTGGGGCCTGTTTGGCGGGGGCATCCCGCCTATCAATCTGCGATCGGAGAGTCGCTACATAGGATGCGTAGAACTCTCGGACCAGCTCTTCACTATGACGTCCCAACGGACGTGCTGTTTACTCCAGTCGATGTCTGGTGAAGAGATTGTGGATCTCAGGCATCGTCGGGAGACTTCCCGTGAGGACCCGCCGCTCCAATGTAAGCGCCCGAGTCATAACTCCTTTGTCATTCGGGAACTTGGCATCGGAATAGAATTGAAATTGCCCGACTACACACCACCGGTTGGGCTGGTCGGTGACCGGGGTGAGAGCACGAGCTGGTGAACCGGGTGTGGATTCCGAACTGTCAGCCTCATCAGACGAGGCCGATGCTGCAGCGGTGGCGGGTGCGGGTACCTCAGCAGAGCCGGAGGCCTCCTCCGACCACGAAACTCTTAAGGAGCCAGACGCTCCTTCTTCATTGGTTGCTGACCAATAAGGTGTGCCGGTCTGTGTGCGCTCCTCATCAGACTGGGAGGAAGTGACTACGCCAGACGCCACCTTTTTGGGTGTGGCTCTGGCAGCACGTGCAGCATGGGAAGGGCTTGGGGGCACGTACTCGGGGTCACGCTCATCATCAGAGCCAATGACCAGGCGGGCAGACGGGGCGACAGACTTCGATCGCCCGCGTGCATAGACTCGATCTTGTTTAGGTTCCATAGTAGATAGTACCTTTAAAGGATCAATATTAGTACTAGAAGTAGCAAACAAGACAAATAAGTACAAAAAAAATTAAAATAAAATGACATTTCTATTGTAACAGTGAAGCACGACGGGCCAGGTGACGGCGCTTCGTGACTATGACGGACCGTCATGGGGTCCGTCGTGTCTTACATAGACTTTGATTATATGGAGAACCCAGGAGGAGAGTCTCGGACAAGTATGACGGTATGTGCACGACGGACCGTCACAGGTACGACGGTCCGTCGTAGGTATCCGTCAGAGGACACTTGAAAAAAATATGGAGACCCTTAGGAGAGGGGTCTCTGACCATCATAACGGTCAGACAGGACGGACCGTCGTGGGTATGACGGTCCGTCGTACTTTTCCGTTTGAGGACACTTGGAAAAATGTAGAGAGACCCTTAGGAACAGGGTCTCTGACAACAAGAACGGTTGCGCAGGACGGACCGTCGTAAAGACGACGGTCCATCACATGTGTCCGTTGGAGGACACTTAGAAAAAATGAGAGACCCTCAAGGATAGGGTCTCTGACAACCAGAACGGTTGTGCAGGACGGACTGTCGTAAAGACGACGGTCCGTCACATGTTTCCGTTGGAGGACACTTAGAAAAAGTGAGAGACCCTCAGGAATAGGGTCTCTAACAACCAGAACGGATGTGCAGGACGGACCGTCATGTGGATGACGGTCCGTCGCATATGTCCGTTTGAGGACACTTGCATAAAATTGGGAGTGGGGTGTTAGGGCTTTTGGAACGGACCATACGACGGTCCGTCGTGGGTACGACGGTCCGTCATTGGGGTCTCGTTTTGTAAATCAGTGACAGAACCGGGGGTGCCCCATTCATCCCTTATGACCCAAATTGAATTTGTAGTGTTTGAACCTACATTTGTCTACATTAAATACCTAGTAAACTAGCAATGCTAAATCACCTATTTCTAGAGTTGTAAACACGGCAATTTCGAAGATTTTTAACCTAGGTTAGACAGAATTTTATATAAAAGAAATGAACATATCTGGAAGAACTAGGCTATTACTAATTGATAAACGAAAATACGAAAATGCAAGATAAATGAGAAGAAATTAGAGACACATACCTGAGAATTGGAGAAAAAAACAAGATGAAAAGGTACTTGGTGATCAAGAAGACACCCACAGCAGCAACTTCGACTAGTAGATGATAACTTTTAGGACTTTGGAGAATTTGGGGAAAATGATCGGTTGAAGAGGGAGATGATTTTGGAAGTTTAAAAGGGAGGGAAATAGGAGGAAGAGGGAAGGAATGGGGTGAAATGAGGGGTTGGGGGTTTTATATGTTTACTTTTTTTTAAAAAAAACCCCAGCCGGGTCGGTTCGGGTACGCCTCATTAATGACGCGACGAGTCCCCGACGACGGTCCGTATCATTTGTGACAGTCCGTCGTTGGTTCCGTCGCGTGTGCCCTAGTTTGAAAATAACAGAAAGACGTACCTTGCACGACGGATTCATGCGACGGTCCGTCACAGTTGACAGGGTCCGTCGCTGTATCCGTCAATGACTGCTGCAGAGTAATTTTCTGCAGAATTTCCTGGTGATGTGCCTGCAAATTTAAAACCCATTCGTAGAAAATGCTACCATTACTAGAGAAAAAAAACTATATGTATTGGGTTGCCTCCCAACAAGCGCCTGATTTAATGTCGCGGCACGACTGAGGACACTTGATTACTCAGACTTCATCAAGATGGTATGCCTCTATCACTTCATTCCCCGATGCATTATGCCCAAAATAGAGTTTTATTCGTTCTCTATTCACCTTAAACCGCACTCCCTCCTTGGTTTTTAACTCAACTGCTCCATGAGGGAATACTTGGGTGATAAAGTAAGGGCCAGTCCGTTTGGACTTGAGCTTGCCCAGAAGACAAGGCAACCCAGATCTATCTAAAACCACCAAATCCCCAATCATAAACTCTTGTTTTGCACTTTTCTGTTCATTCTCCTTCTTCAACTTTTCTTTGTGGGATATGGCGGATACCGATTGGAGCTCACCACTCTGCCTCACGGTCCTACACACGTTGAAGGTCGCTTCTTCATTGTTCAACCGAAATTTCATCTACCCCTTTTCCATATCAACTAAGGCTCTACCTGTAGCAAGGAATGGCCTCCCAAGAATAATAGGCACTTCAAAATCGACTTCACAATCAAGAATAACAAAATCTGCCGGAAATATGAATGACTCCACTTTTACTAGCACATCATGGAGTATCCGTATAGGCCTTTTCACTGTCCGATCAGCCATCAGTAGCTGCATCGCAAATGTTTTTGGATCACCCAAACCCAACTTCTTGTAAATCAAAAGGGGCATGAGATTTATGATTGCCCCTAGATCACATAATGCTTTCGCAAAATGTAATGACCCAACTGTAAAAGGAATAGTGAACGCACTTGGATCTTCTTTCTTCTGTGCGAGAGATCTTGTAGCAATAGCACTACAATGCTGCAGTCTATCATCATCCTCGAAAGTGACCGATCTTTTCTTTGTAACCAGATCTTTCATAAACTTGGCATAACCGAGCATTTGTTCAAGACTTTCTACCAAAGGGACATTGATAAAAAGCTGCTTCAGCATTGTTGTAAAATGCCGATATTTACCATCCTCGGTCTTTTTCACTAATCTCTGAGGGAAGGGTGGTGGTGGTCTAGGCATGGGAATTACCTTCATAGGGACTTCTGCATCTTTTCCAGTGCTCTCTTCTGCTTCACCACTACCATTTACCACCTAATCATCATCCTTTCTCACCTTTTCCTCATTAGACGGCATAGGTGGGTCAATGGTTTGCTTACCACCCCGAGTAGTGATTGCCATACAGTGTGCATCATTTTTCGGATTTTGGACAGTGTTGCTAGGAAGAGTGCCCGGTTGCCGTGTGTTCACTGTCGCAGATAATTGGGCCATTTGCAATTCGATCTGTTTAATCGATATTGCATGTGTATCAACTTTTTGCCCAATACTAGCTAAATCACACCTTAACTCTTTAATGTGCTCATCACTAGCATCGAACCTCCTCATCATTTTGTGCAACATATCCTCAACTCGCGCCATACTATCTCCACCATCCCTAGGAGTAACTTCACGATTTTGAGGAGGGACATAGGGCCCATTCCTGTCGTTTCTATTAGCATAGTTACCCCTGTTAAAGTTGTTGTCGCGGTTGTAGTTTCCATCTCGGACATAATGACCCTCACGGTTGTAGTTACCATAGTTCCGACCTTGGTTCCCTTGACCTTGGCGCCAATTATCCTGATTTGAGCCTTGGGCGCTCGGTCGGAAACCCCCCATCTGTTCATTTACTGCATAGGAATCCTCCTCATAATAACACTCATCGTTTTGTGGCGGTGGTTTCGACAAGTAGTTGACTGCATTAATCTTTTCTGCACCCCCAGTGACATGTTTTAGTACCAACCCAAGCTCAGTTCTCATCTGAGCCATTTCTTCCCGAATCTCATCTGTGGCTGGGTTGTGAGTGGACTGCACTGCGAAGGTATTTCTCCCGGTATCTGACTTCCTAGTACTCCAAGCTTTATTATTTCGGGAGATTTTCTCTAATTTTTCAGCAATCTCATCATAAGGACACTCCCCATAAGATCCACCTGCTATAGTGTCCAACACCGCTTTATTATTATCATCCTGTCCCCGATAGAAGTATTCCTTCAGTGACTCATCATCTATACGGTGATTTGGGACACTTCTCAAGAACGAGGTGAATCTATCCCAAGAACGACTAACTGACTCTCCTGGTAGTGCCACAAAGTTATTCACTCTGTCTTTGTGGTTTAGTTTCTTGGAGACCGGATAGTAGCGTGCTAAGAAGACATCCCTTAGTTGGTTCCAAGTGAAGATTGAGTTGTATGGGAGCTCAGTGAACCACATAGCAGCCTCTCCCGTCAGTGAGAGAGGAAACACTCTGAGACCTATTACATCTAAATCCAAATCAGGCCTCCCTACACAACTTTTACACACTGCCTTTACCTTAGCTATATGGGCATGTGGATCCTCAGAAGGTAGCCCTGAAAACAAACCTCTGGCAGTGAGCATTTGCATCAGGCTACTAGTTACCACAAAAGTGTGGCCTGTGGGTAGAGGAGGCAAAACCAGTGGCCCATCCGAATCTGCTATGTTATCATAGCCTCTGTAGTATGCTTGGGGCCGTGGAACGGGATTTTGTCCCCTCTGTTGGTGTTCACCCGGAGCATCGGGTAACATCTGACCATGAACATCAACCGGAGCTGGGATGTTCTGGTTCGGATCCTCATCATTTATTCCCAAATTACGATTCATATTGCGCAGTGTACGCTCTAACTCGTGATCGTAGGGAAACAGCGGTTCTCTTCCTCTCCGTGTATTTGGCATACAAGGAGGATAGTTCTGAAAATAAATCAAAAACAATAAAACAAAGTAAAATCAAGAAAATATCAACTAAACTATAGTAATAAGTTCAAGTTAATCTAAAAGCTATTTTCCCCGGCAGCGGCGCCAAAATTTGATACGCTCAAACTTACTTCTCAAATAAGAAGTAAAGCGGTCGTGTCAAGTAAATAACCCAACTAGTGAGGTTGGGATCGTTCCCACGAGGAAAATAGTCTAGACTTAACTTCAACTTGTTATTACTATTGTTCGGTTGATAACTTCCTTAGAAAGTAAAAACATAAAAATGTAAAAAGGGGGGTTTGTATTTCCTAATAAGTAAAAAGAATTAACTAAATTGAAAGAGACACTTAATGAGTTTGAAAGTTGGGTTTTAATCAGTTAATCAAAGTAACTAGGGTTTACGTGTTCCCCACAGGTTCATAACTTGATAATTCTAACTATAACAATTCTTTCCTAGTATCTTGCATGCAAAGTGATAAGTTATGTATTTCTAAATCCTTGGTCCGGCATCTAGAAAATCTCACTCCGCACCTTGGTCCGGCTACGTGTGTTGCTTTCCTAACCCTTATCGTTACCTCATATTAAGCATCGTATTCGATATTTGACTAAGTTACTACCTCGTACCAATCAATACTAGCCTATTAGATAGTATACACTAAATCTATGTTGATAATTATTTCCCTATTATCTACATCCTTGGTCCGGCAAGTAGCATTAAGGCGAGTTCTAACGTTGTCCATCCGTTAAAAAAGACTTCTAAGCGAAAGAATTATTAATACATGCAAGACACTATTCTAGAATTGTTATTTTAGTTAGGTTTTACCTCATTATTTGCCTATGGTTCCCACAACCCTAGTTATGGAGTTTAGTTACCCATAGTCATAATCACAATATTCAAATATATGATATAAGAATTCATGTACTTACCTCAATGAGAAAGGGTAAAATTCGAAAATTCGCTTGATAAATCAATAAAAATCACCAACAATTACTTACAAGAATCTCAAAGTAATCAAAAAATCTCACAAAAAGTCTAATGATAATCAAAGGCCTAACCAAATAATCCAGAGTCTAACTAATAATCCAGAGTCTAACCTCAAAAACGAGGTTTTTCGAATTATTTATAGAAAATAAAAACCTAATTAAACAAGGACTCTATTTGCTGGAAATCTGTCAAAACGCGGCTGGGTCGACGGACATCACGACGGACCGTCATGGACTCCGTCGTCCCATACTTGTGCAATTTCTTCTGCTGCTCTCTTCATTACCCTCGACGGCAGGTATGACGGATCATTACGAGAACAACGGTCCGTCGAGGGTCTCCTTTCCAAAACACTTGAACCCTTCGAATATGGGTACTGGGACTACTTCTCTAAACTTCATGACGAACCTGCCGGCCGGACCGTCATTGACACGACGGACCGTCATGGACTCCTTAACCACACTTGGTCAGAATTCCCCATCTTCCTTCAGCAGCTGCACTATGCTGCCACCTACGGACCGTCACATGCATGACGGACCGTCACAAGTTCCGTAGGTGGTCTCTTCTGCATTTCTTCGCTCAAAAACCTCTGCATTCATCTTTGGACAGATTTCCTGCAAATAAGGAGAAACTTATATAAAAATTAGAACGAAAAGGCTTTTGGACACACTAAACTTAAGGAAAAAGTATTAATAATACGGTGAAACCACGGTATATCAATCATGTAGTACCTAATTCAGGATAGTGGTGCACCTCACTAGCACGACCTAGAAACTACTCAATGTGGTTGATGTGAACTTATTATCCCCGGAATTTAACCTAGGGCTCTGATACCAACTCTGTCTCGACCGGAGTTTAGACCACAAACGAGACCGGCGTTGTTGACCTCTCAGAGGTCGCAGACAAGCCTACATACATCATCGTTACTTCATCTAGGTTAATTTTAGTGAAAAATTTGAACTTTTTGTTACTTAACATTCATATAAGACATTCTACTTAAACTCATAAACGTTCACAATCAACCATCTAATTTTAAGATCATCAAATGAAAGAAATAGTTATATACTGCATTAAGTGTATACTTGCCAAAATGGCACCAATACAATGTCTTAAATAAGATGATAAAGAAAAGGTAGTGGAACGTACTCAACTAACTCAAACCTATATCTAAGCTAAAATATAATGGGCAACCGTCCTCGAAAGCATGAGGGCATACCAAATCTAGGTGAATGCTCCACATCCGGATAGCTTCAGCGTCGACCTGTAAGATCTTACGTCCACTTGTGCATGCACCTAAAAATGTAGAGTTGTATGGGATTAGTACACACTTGTACTAAGTATGGGTATATGCAAGCACACACCAAGAATATGCATGATTAAAAAGAGCTCTCTCCTACCGATATGAATTATGGAAATTCAAGTAAGTGGACTTGCCAAATTGGATTAGGAAATTCAGTGGACTTGCCAAATTTGGATTATTAAAGTCAGTGGACTTGCAAAATTTGGATTAGGAAAGTCATGCCATGAGAGTAACATGCATCATCATACTTATCATTTTGCAAGTAGCACATAACGTATCGCATATCATATCCCGTAGTTCACATCATTCTTTCATATGCCATGAGACCTTGGAAATATGGACTTGACATTAGTACTTCCCAAAATGAGGGCTCAACATATGGGACCTCAACTAGGGATCCTTCTTTAACAAACACAGAGTCTGCTTCATTCATTCACACGTACTTCATTTCATTGTTTCATATACTAGTGCAGCCACCAGTCATACCTAGGATGTTATTTAAGACTCTCATCGGGTTCGCTGTGCAATGACCAAGAATAACCTAGTATTATTACTTAAGTCTAGCTCACCTCTTGATCATCCTATCCTAACGCCTTTGGAATCGTTCATTTCATTAATGTGCATTTGTTGAGGCTGGCCTTATTCTTTCTTTGGGAACTTTATTCTTATCCGACATAAATGATGTGAGCATCATGAATCCAGTGTGTAATCCCCACACTGAAAAGAGGTGGAATCACAGGCCAAAGTGAATCAAAACATGGTAGCGTATATAGGGAATTAAACCCTGCTAGATCCCTATATTGGCAGTATAGGTTCAAAGACTAGGAGATACAAGGAGACCCATACCCGGCATGCCGGACAGTCTCATCTCATGAGAGTTACATAAACCTCCGCCCTTCCCGAAGGAACGCATCACCGGTCATAGCTAGCCTATCGGTGCTCAGTATAAGTTCCACTACATTCAACTCATACATCATGGAAGCTGGCTTCTAGCATGAGGACATCATATCTTATTAGATGATTTCTTATCTCATCATTAGTATTAAGTATGCATTAACTTCAATACTTTCATTAGAGTGTTCATAGAGACTGGTCTCTTCTTTAGCTTTACATTCTCATAGGTGAGTACGTTTTGGTAACATTTACTCTGGCTCATTTGACATTGCTCTCATCTTTCACATTAGCCTCTTAGCATATTGTAACCTCATTCATTAACTTTAACACATTTGCTTTTCATAATTACTCACTGCTTCACGTGAATGTTCATATCATCATATGCCAATGCACTTGGCCATTTAGTGTGTTTCACACTCTTACTTAACTATTCTAGGGTTACATCATTTTATCACATACATCTTAGGCTCACTTACTTTTAAACTTATGCTAGACTTGTGATCCCACACGTACAAGCCATGAGGCTTCATTCGTAGTTTGTCTAAGTGATTCATGTTTACCCAAGATTATGTGGTACAAGACTTATGCATCTGGTAGATATGCTATGATATTGATATCAATCTTTAGAGACAACATTCATTTAATATTTTTTTACGTATGACTTATGTGTCAATACGAAATTGGGCAAGCAAACCCGATTTCGAATCCCTTGAACAACACTTAATCTTATTTTAAACTTCATAATTGCATTTTTCAAATTCGGGACACCCTAGTTCGATTCCCATCAACCCCATAATATTTCTTTCTTGTTCTCCTCTCTTTTTTCGTTTTAAGGCAAGGAGGTTGTGGGTTCAATCCCCCACAAGCTCATTATTTTTCTTTTAATTTATCCCTTAACTTTCTCACCTGTCCAAGAGGTTGTGGGTTCAATCCCCACTCTCCACATTTAATTTCTCCTTTATTTTTCTCCTAACTCTCTCATCCATTCAAGAGGTTGTGGGTTCAATCCCCACTCTCCACATTTTATTTTCTCCTCTATTTTTCTCCTAACTCTCTCATCCATTCAAGAGGTTGTGGGTTCAATCCCCACTCTCCACATTTTATTTTCTCCTTTGTTTTTCTCCTAACACTCTCATCCATTCAAGAGGTTGTGGGTTCAATCCCCACTCACCACATCTATTTTTCCTTTAATTTTTTTTTATGTAATTTTCATTTAGTGAGGTCATGGGTTCAATCCCCAATGACCTCACATTTAAATTTTTTTAAAAAACATAGCGAATTTTCCTCATCCTTGGCCGAGACTCCAAATTTCTAGCAAGCTTGAAATTCGGTCTCTTCCAATCCATTTTCCTCTCAATCTTTTGTTTATTTTTTTGGTAGCTTTCATATAATGATGTCTTGGGTTCAATCCTTAGTGATCTCACTTATTTTATATTCATTTTTCATTTCATTTTATACCACTTTGTTTGGCCGAACCCAACCAACCAAATGCTAGAATTTTGTTCAGTATTTTCAGCTTCTTTTTATCATCATTCATACGTTAATTCTTATGGCGTTTCGTGGATCACACTACACCATTTTCGGCCTACAACAACACCACGTAAGTGTAGCCTAAACTAGCAAAAAGTGTGGCCTTTGATAAAAGGCTACACTTTTGGACATTCAGCAACACTTTTTAGGGGCTGCCCAAAAGAAGCGTAACCTTTGACATTAGGCAACACTTTTTAAATGTTTCAATCTTTGGCTACACTTATAAAGCGTAGCCAAATAGGTATAAGGGCACGCTTTGAAGACGTGCATTAGCAACACTTTTTTTGTTAGACTACACTTAAAAGCTTTGCCTTTTCAGATTTATTGGTCACACTTAAAAAGTGTTGCCTTTTATTGGTCATCTGTTGCAACACTTTCAAAGTGTAACTTTTTATCTACCTAGAGCAACACTTACAAAGTGTAACTTCAACATTTATAAGCCTACATGTAGCACAAATATATATAATATATTTACATACATACAAGTGACCTAAAACACAAAATGAACTAATTAATCATTAAATTGAAGCTATATATTTCAAATAAACTTCGAGAAATATTTCATGTACAACCAAAAGATAGTATGTGTTGTGTACATACCCATACTTATACATCAATATTCTAAATGTGTACGCAATAAATAAAATATGTATTTAAACTTTTACAATAGTTCAAAAACTCTTCATCATCCACTTCAAATTTGATCACCTCGATTTCCCTACACAGATAAGATATTGGCAGTTATATAGAAGAGGTAAGAAGTTAAGATTGCAACAATATAGAGAGGCAAGAAATCCAGCAGTTACAGAAAATTAGATTGCATCTTTTGATGTTCAAAGTAGATGCCTACTTGTCTTTTGATGTTCAAAGTAGATGATCTTCCCTTAGGTGTCTAGAATTCCAAATGAGTTCAACAACAATGAATAATTGCATTAGGGTTCAAACTTCATAAGAAACAATATAAAATATTTGGTGTTATACAATAACCATGATGCACGCAAACTAACACGAACACTAAAGAAAAAAGGAATTAATGAGGAGACACAAACAATTAGATTCTCCTAATAATTATTTGTTTATTTGTTTGTAGTTATGGAAGCATGCCTTCTACTAGGATGTCAAAAGTTATGGTTATAACATGGATATTCTATATAATAAGAAAGAAAATAGACTAGACTGACAGAAATATTTATATATAGAAGCAGCAGTTAAAGAAAACATTAACAACAAATCTGCAGATTGCAGATTCCATACCATGCCAATGTTCTATACAAATGCCAAAAGAACAGTGAAACAAAAGAAGCAAGACCTTAGCTCAATTTAGACAAAATACATTAACAACAACTAAAGAGAGACAAGTCCAGATTGTAGATTACAGCAGCAACAAAAGTTAAAGAAAATTAGATTAGTTTCCTTGGGTAGTTAATATGTTCCACACGATCAAACAAGGAAACTAAATCTGACATAGATAATCTACACTTCAACCATACCAAACAAGCAAGATGAATGGTGGTCAAGAGAAACAAAACCTTAGCTCAATTCAAACCAAAGCCACTAACGATAAATTACCAATGATGAAATAGCAAATACAATATATAAGTCAATAAGCAAGATCAAAGATCTGTTATAAATACCTTGTGCAAATACATTTCTGAGTTCTTAGGAAAATAAGAATTGATAACAACGTTAACTGCTTGAATATCAATTCCTCTAGTAAACAAATCTGTTCCGTCAAGAAAGAACACAAAATTAAGAAATTTAACAATTAATCAATTTGAAATTTCAGCTGTAACGGAAAGCGTGACGGACCGTCGTAGCCATGACGGTCCGTCCTGCATGTTCGTCATGAAGATCAGAGAAGTAGCAGAAGAAACTTGCAAGTATGGGACGACGGAGTCCACGACGGCCCGTCATGACCACGACGGATGACCACGACGGCCCGTCATGACCACGACGGCCCGTCATGACCACGGCCCGTCATGACCACGACGGCCTCTCATGACTACGACGGCCCGTCGCGAGGTCCACGGCGGCCCGTCGCGAGGTCCACGACGGCTCGTCGTGACCACGACGTCCCGTCGCGAGGTCCGTCGACCCAGCCGCGTTTTGACAGATTTCCAGCAAATAGAGTTACTATCTATACTTATGGCCAAAACGACTGAATTAGCTAAAGTTACTATCTATACTTGAAAATGCACTAGACAAACCAAGCTTAAGGTGATCAAACTATGAACTCAGGAAGACAAAAAAACTGTTTATCAATGTAAAGTTTGCAGTAAAAGATTAGATAAACAATTATGGGCTCTATGGCTACAAGAGACCAATTTGATCAGGGTGAAGTATAAAATTGAGTTACCAAAATGCTTAATGTAATACCAATATCAAACATTTGACTTCACGTGAAGTTAGAAAAATGACCTTCCTGCCACTGCAAAATAAGTGATGCATATGGTTGAGTAATTGGCATGTGAACTGGGAGATCTGGAAACAAGCGATGGAGAGCATACGCTACAACTCTGTTTTGTGCATCCTGAGCAAATCACAGTTCAAAAAAGAAGAGAACCATGTTTTAGAATCAAATCTCAAAACAAAAATCATAGTAAACTAAAAAAAAGTTAACAAGTGTTTTTAAAACAGAACTCTGCAAATTCCAGTAAATTAATAAGATCTCTGGTTCCCATAAAAACCAAGCTTGCGTATGCCCATTTATACGTAATAAAATATAAAATAAACTCCCAAAATCAACAAAATTCGTCTCAACAACACAAGAACATAAAAACCCTAACATCAATTTTTGACTGACATACAAGCATATAAAAATCTTAAAGCTATAATTTAGACTTTTGAAGGTAAAATCTCTTACCTGATAAACTCTACTCCAACAACTTAAAGCTTTAAGACATGAGACATGTTGATTTGTGAACCATTTTCTTTCAATTTTCAAAAGGAAATCTGATGGAACAACAGTTTACCCAGAAATCTTTGAAGAAAATCGTCTTCTTCAGCTCTCCAATCTTGAACAACGAAGTTGAGAGGAAAATCGTCTTCTTCAGTTCATGTTAAGAGAAATCGCAGTGCTCTTTGATTTTTCAGCTGAAAATGGTGTTCTTCAGTTGAAGTTTAACATAAATGTGACGAATGGTATTCTCCAATCTTGAACAACAACTTATTTCTTCCGTTCTTCGATCCTTCTTCAGCTACCGCGAATGGTGTTCTTCAGCTGAAAATGGAAGCTTCAGCTGAAGTTTTAGGAAATGTGGCCTTTTTTTATTTCTTTAATGTTTTATTCTTTTTATTTTTCTTTAATGTTTTATTTTTTTGGCCAAATAAAAATGGGAGGGAGATGAAATTTTAATGTTAAAATGTTGGAGGGAATATAAAATTTTGGTGAAAACACTAAGGCCACATTTTTAATGTGTTGTATTTTCAATTATAAAAATAACACACTTTAAAAGTGTGGCCATTCATGTAAATAGTTGTTGCCAAATATAACAACACTTATAGAGTGTAGTTTATCCCATTAAAGAGTACACTTTAGAAGTGTTGCTAAAATTAATGTAGCTAAAAGTCAAAATCATTTGCTACACTTTAAAAGTGTTCCCAAAAGTATTTTAGGCAACACTTTATAAGCGTTGTCAAGATTTAGTGTTGCCGTAGACCTAAAATGGTGTAGTGTCATTTGATGCATCTTTAAGTGTAATCTTTTTAAGATTATATTCAGCCAAGAATTACTATTAAATTCAGCAACATTACACTTACATGAACATCAGAGTTTTAACATTTACATATACGAGAACACAACATTTATAACACAAATTTCAGGCAGCAACATTGTTAATTTATAGCACACCCATGCTCAAACAATTAACATAAATCACTTTTCCGAAATAGATATTTCATTCCTTATATAATTTCCAAATACACATTCAATACATAATCACAACTTGACATAAAATTATCTAACGAAGACATACCAACGCATGCTTTTAATCTTTCAAAGGATTTAATAACAGGGGCATGCAACGGGGACAACCTTAATTTCTCGATTGGAATTTAAACTGAACTTAAGGGTCTCTTGGAAAACGGGCCAAGAGAGAAGAAAACTCATACCTGATTGTAACGTTGTTCAACACTTGAACTTGCTGCTCAAAACTTCTCCAAATTCACGTCCAATCCCCAAAACTCACACCTTACCCGACTAGCGTATTACGTTTTGCTTAACGTTTTCGGATTGATTTCTCGTTTGTGTTTTGCGTGCAAGTTCTTCAAGTGTGAAGAAATTTTGTTTTCTGATTTTTTTCCTCACGTTTGGAATCCAGAAAGAAAGTGTGAAATGAGAGAGATATAGACGTGAAGGAGAAAGAGATAAACGTGAAAGATGTGAGTGGATTAGGATTAGGTGAAGTAGTTTAGACTTAGTCAACTAGGACTCTTTCAAACATTGAAAATATGATTAAATTAGTATAGTGAAATGACCATAATTCCCTTACAAAATCAGATTATAAACCTCAATTTAATCCACTTAAAATTTGTTTGTCGAGGTTCGAACCCGTGACGTCCCCATCGCGAAAATGGGTCCCTCCGGGTCGACCCAACCCAAACCGCCCCATTAATTAATTAATAAATAATAATAATACTAATAATCTGATTTTCATTTTTCTTAAATCAGAATTTAAATAGTAATTAATTAAATTAATTCACTAATATAAAAAAATCAAGTTAAATCATTGCTCCCAGCTAGGTTCGAACCCGGGTTGAGCAAGATTTTGCTCAATGGGCAATTTCGGCCCATTCTACCCAAAATGCCCCTCCACCTTATTAGTTAAATAATTAATTACATATTTAGGATAATTACGATACTACCCTTAGCCTAGAAAAAGACCATTTTACCCCTAGACCCTCCAAACTTAAGATTTCCCCTTTTTAAGTCCGGTAAAGACTCATCCGAGTAAATCTTCATATTCGGGAGCCCTACATGGATGGACCCAACCTTTCCTAGCTCAACTAACTCCCCAAGTTAGTTGGATTGTCTGGAGCAAGGGTTCAGAGGTCTGATTCTATGCGCATCAATCCGTGTGAACCGGTCTAATCGTAGGCATTCTAGACACATTAAGCATTACTTAGCATATCCATTTTTTAGGGTTGTTACACCGTTCCACTGCTTCATTTCAATCCATCTTCAGTTTCTTCATTGCTCGCATGGCTTTGTGCTCAACTGGCAAGTGAAAAGCCTTCCATTATACAAGTTAGTACGAGACATACCTATGAGGGTCTTGTATGTAGTCCTGTAGGCCCAAAGAGCATCATCAAGCCTCCTTGACCAATCTTATCTATTAGCATTTACCATTTTTGATAGAATTTGCTTGATCTCTCGAATTGACACCTCAACTTGCACACTAGTCTATGGATGGTACGGAGTGGCCACATTATGGCGAACCCCATATATCTCCAATAGCTTTTTGAACAACCTATTGCAAAAGTCAGATCCACAATCACTAATAATGGCCCTAGGTGTGCCAAATCTGGAGAAGATGTTCTTTTTCAAGAACGCGGTGACACTTTTCCCTTCATTGTTAGAAAGCGCTATACCTTTCACCTACTTTGACGCGTAGTCCACCGCCATAGGAATATATTTCATCCCATGAGAACTCACAAAAGGGCCCATAAAATCAATTCTCCATACATCAAATAACTCAATCACTAGAATATGATTAAAAGGGAGCTCTTGCCTCTACTAAATTCCTCCATCCCTTTGACACCTATCACATGACTTGGAGAACTCGTGAGAATCTTGGTGAATGGTTGGCCAATAGTACCCACACTGTAAAATCTTGTGGGCCGTCCAGATACCACTATAGTCCCCACCCACAAGAGAGGAGTGCCATGCCTCCACAACACTTAACATCTCAACTTTTGACATGCAATGGTGCAAAAGCCCATTAATACAACTCCGGTATAAGTAAGGCTCATCCCAAAAGGACATTTTCACATCATTCATGAACTTCTTCCTCTGATGGAAGGACAAGTCTGATGAAACTATATCACTGGCCAAATAATTCGCGAAATCGGCGAACCATGGAATCAAGTCATGAGTAGCGGCCAATGCATGCTCGTAAGGGAAGGTGTCATCAATTTCAGCCTTTTCACCCAACTGTCGCGTAACTTCATCCTCCAATCTAGACAAGTGATCAGCAACTTGATTTTTAGTTCCTTTTCTATCTTTTACCTCAAAATCAAACTCTTACAATAATAGCACCCATCTTATCAACCTTGGCTTTGCATCCTTCTTTGCCATCATGCACCTCAACGCAGAGTGGCTAGTGTTCACTATAACTCTCGTGCCAAGCAAATAGGAGCAAAATTTTTTGAATGCAATACCACCATAAGAAGCTCTTGTTCAGTTACAGTATAGTTCTTTTGTGCTTCATTTATGGCCTTACTTGCGTAATAGATGGGATGAAGGATTTTACCCCTTCTCAGTCCCAATACAATACCAAAAGCAACACCACTAGCATCAAACATCACCTCAAATGGCTTACTCCAATCTAGTGAAATAATAATGGGCGCATTCTCCTTCAGCTCTCCAAACGCCTTCGCACAAGATTCATCAAAACAAAATTTACATTCCTTATCAAGTAATTTTCACGGAGGATGTGCAACTTTTGAAAAATCCTAAATAAACCTCTGGTAAAAGCCCCCATATCCTGGAAAACTTTTCACACATTTTACAGAGATGGGTTGGGGAAGTCTATCTATAAATTCAACTTTTGCTCGATCAACCTCTGTCCCTTTCTTCGAGATGCGATGGCCCAATACTATACCTTCTTTCACCATAAAGTGACATTTTTTCCAAATTTAGCACAAGATTGCAATCTTCACATCTTTTTAGAACCTCGGCCAAGTGACTCAAACACCAATCAAATGAGTCGCCAAAAACCGAAAAGTCACCCATAAACACCTCAATAGTGTCCTCCACCATATCGGATAATATCGATATCATACATCGCGGAAGGTGGCTGGTGCATTACATAACCCAAAAGGCATTCTCTTGAATACGAATGTCCCATAAGGGAAAGTAAAGGTGGTTTTATCTTTGATCCTCTGAGGCAATAGAGATTTGATTATAACCCGAATAGCCATCAAGAAAACAATACCATCCTTTTGCTGCGAGTCTATCTAACATTTGGTCCATGAAGGTCATTGAGAAATGGTCCTTCTCAGTCCATGCATTAAACTTTCGATAATCCAGACAAACTCTTCACCTGGTCACCAGCCTCATTGGAACAGCTGGTTCCTCTCATTAGGCACTACTGTTATTCCCCCCTTTTTGAGCACACATTGACAGGGCATACCCAACTACTATCTACAATATGATATACCACTCGAGCATCCAACCACTTAATGATCTCATTCTTCACTACCTCTTGAATAAGCGGATTCAACCATATCTGGTGCTCAATACTTGGCTTTTTATCAGGCATGAGTTGGATTTTGTGTGAACAAATATCGGGAGGGATCCCAATAATATTCGCAATATTCCAACCAATTGCTCGTTTGAACCTCTTAGATACTTCCACCAGACACTTTACTTGTTGCACATTCAAATTAGATGCAATGATTATCGGCAAAGTGTCATCTCTACCCAAAAATAGATACCTCTGATGAGGTTGTAGAGACTTAAGCTCTAATTTTGGATCCTCCTCAATAGATTGTATCGCGGGTGGGGACTCGCGATGCTTCATATCTAACTCCAATTTCTTTGGTTTGGATCGATACTCGTTTCGTTCAAGTGCCGCAATGAAAGACCCATACTCTTTAATATGATAACTGTTAAAATTCATGATAATTGCTGCTAGTTACTCAACACCTAGGCGCTCTTTGATTTTTACCTCAGACGTACTCTCAACCCTATACAGTTTGGAGCTCACCACTCTGCTTCATGGACCTACAAATGTTGAATGTTGCTTTTTCATTGTTCAACCTAAACTTCATCTACCCTTTCTCCATATCAACCATGGAGCGACCAGTGGCAAGGAACGGCCTCCCAATAATAATAGGGACCTCAAAGTCTACCTCACAGTCAAGAATCACAAAATCGGCCAGAAATATAAATGACTCCACTTTTACAGGCACATCATGGAGTATCCCTATGGGCCTCTTCACTGTTCGATCGACCATCAATAACCGCAGTGTAGTGGGCTTTGGGTCACTCAAACCCAATTTCTTATAAATAGAAAGAGGCATGAGGTTTATGCTTGCACCTAGATCACACAGTGTTTTAGCAAAGTGATAATCAGATGGTACATGGAATAGTGAAAGGGCTTAGATCTTCCTTCTTCTTCACAAGAGACCTTGTAGCAATAGCACTACATTGCTGCATTTGCTCATAATCCTCAAAACTTACCGATCTCTTCTTTGTAACCATATCTTTCATGAATTTAGCATAATCGAACATTTATTCCGAAACTTCTATCAAAGGGACATTGATGGAAAGTTGTTTCAACATAGTGATAAAAGGCCAGTATTTACCATCCTCGCTCTTCTTCACCATTCTTTGAGGGAATAGTGGTAGAGGTCTAGGAATGGGGACAACTTTCTGAGGGACCTTTGCTTTTTTTACGATTTAGTCCACCAATTCTCCACTAGTGTCCACCACCACTTCATCTTTTCTCATCTCAGCTTCTACAACAGATGACATTGGTGGATCAATAGTTTGCTTACCTCCTCGCGTAGTGACCGCCATGAAATATCCATCATTTTTAGGATTTTAAATTGTAATGCTGAGGAGAGTGCCCGGTTGGCATGGGTTCACAGTAGTAGACAATTAGGCCATTTGTAACTCAAGATGCTTAATTGATACCATATATGCATCAACTTTTTACCCAACGTTAGCTAAATCGCCTATGAATTACTTGGCGTGCTCATCACTAGCATTAAACATCCTCATCATCTTCTGCAACATATCCTCAACTTGCGCCATACTACCTCCACCATCCCTAGGGGCAACTTCACGATTTTGAGGTGGAAAATAGGGCCCACTCCGATCATTTGTGTTACCATAGTTACCCCGGTTGAAGTTGTTGTTGCCATTGTAGATCCCATATCAAACATACTAGCCTTCTTTGTTGTAATTTTCATAATTCTGACCTTGATTTTCTTGACCTTGACGCTAATTATCTTGATTAGGTCCTTGGGTGTTTATTCAGAAACCCCCCGTCTTATCATTCACTACATAAGTATGCTCTTCATAATAGTACTTATCCGCTGGCGGTGGTGGTTTAGTCAAGTAGTTTACTGCATTTACCTTTTCTTCACCTCTAGTGACATGTTTCAATACCAACCCGAGCTATGTTGTCATTTGAGCCATCTCTTCATGAATCTCATCTATCGACGGATTGTCTGTAGCTTGCACTGCAAAGGTGTTTCTCTATAGTATCTAACTTTCTAGTACTTTAAGCCTTATTGTTGCAAGAAATTTTCTCCAACTTATCTACGATCTCGGCATAGGTGCACTCACCATAAGAATCCCCGCATTTGAGTACTGCTTTATTGTATCATCTTGACCTCGATAGAAGTACTATTTAAATAACTCATCATCAATGCAGAGGTTTGGGACACTCCTCAAAAACGCAGTAAACCTATCGCAAGAGATACTAATCGACTTTCCCGGTGGTGGAGGATGTCTTATTAAGCAATCACCAAGATTTACTAGGTTCTGCTAATTTTCCATTCTTCAAAATGTACGTTTAAGTTCAGGGTCCAATGGAATTAGCGATTCTCCTCGGCTCTGTGTATTTTGCATACGCTAGAGCTAGACCTCAGAAAAAAAAACAAAGGAAAAAATAAAATCAGGAAATCATTGACTAAACATCAGTAACTTTGTTATGGTTAATCAAAAAGCCACTTTTCCCGGCTGTGGCACCAAAATTTGATCCGCTCAAATTACACCTCCCTAAAGAAGTATAAGCGGTCGTATCAAGTAAATAACCCAACTATTAGGTTGGGGTCGATCCCACGAGGAAAATGGTTTAGACTTAACTTCAATGTACGATTACTTTGATTTAGTCATGTTCTTTCCGAAAACAAATAATTAGAGGGGGTTTTATGAAGAAAAAGTCCTTTAATATCTCTAAGTAAAACAAGTAACAGGAGTAAAGCTTTGATTTTTATCAAACTATGACAGAAACTAGGGTGTACATGTTCCCCATAGGTTCATAATGTCGTATTCCTAGCTATAACAATTCTACCCTAGTGTTTTGAATGCAAACTCATAAGTTTGGTATCTCTGCATTCTTTGTACGACATTTAGTGAATTTCACCCCGTACCTTGCTCCGGCTACGTGTGCTAAGCTACTAACACTTACGTTTACTTCATATTAAGCATCATATTCGATGTATGACTTAGTTATTACTTTGCACCAATCGAGATTAGCCTATTACATAGTATCCCACTAAATCTATGTTGATAATTCTTTTCCAATTAACTACCTCCTTGGTCTGGAAAGTAGCAATAACACGAGTTCTAATGCGTGCGCTCGTTAAAAATACTTCTAAGAGAAAGAATTATAAATACATGCAATAACCTATTTTAGAATTGTTATTAATCTAGGTTTACTTTGTTAATCACCCATTGTTCCCACAACCCTAGTTGTGGATTTAGTTGCTCTTGCATATAAGAACATAATTCATTGTTGTTAAACAATAAAACATTAACTTACTTTGATAATTCGAAGAAAATCCAGAAATTCAACTTGAAATAACAAGAAATGACTTGAAAACCCAATCCGGAAATTGAATTAATGCTAAAGATGTAAAACCCAATCTTCAAAAACAAACTAAGATTCAAAGTGATAGAATCAAGCCCCAGCAACGAGGTTTCTTCACCCTATTTGTAAAAATATAGTCCTAAATTAAAAGGAATTAAAATAAGGAAAGTTGTCCAAAAAACGCAGATGTAATCGACGACCCTTACAGAATCGATAGACCGTTGACTGCCTCCGTTAGTACAGACTTAGCATCTTTTTTTTTATCCTTCTACTGGCATATTCTCTGAATCAATTTATGGACCAATAGCACAGCCCATCGATGCGTCTATGGTTCATCGATGCCTTCCATCATTCCATACTTAGATTTTTTTTCAATTTCGGGTACTAGACTATCTCTTAACTTAACGACGATTCAACAGGATGGTCCATCGATCAATCAATGGACATTTGATCCTTCCGTAGCCGCACACTTGGTCAGATTTCCCCGAGTTTCTCATGATGCCTGAACTATCAGTCGACGAGCACCATATACAGTCTGTCGATGGAACGACGGACCGTTGATGGACTTCATGGGTAACCTCTGCAATAAATCTCAGCTCTCTTTTCTGTTTCGGGTATGGACACCTTTCGTGCAAAACAAAGATAAAAACATGTTAAAACTACTACAAAAAGGCTCTAGACACTCACCAATCTTAAGGAAAAAGCACTGAAAGTACCGTGAAGCTACGTTACACTATTCACCCATATGATTCTTACCACACAGACCACAAGATGGTCTTTCTCTTGGTGGATCAACATTTCTCCCGTTTTGAGGTTTAGGATTAGACACCCTATCATTGCGAGTCTTGGAGGAATTTGAAGGAACCTGGTTTGAAAACCTCTTCTTGAACTTAGGCTTGTATTGAATGTCAATCTAACTATTGGAAGAACCACTTTTGAAATTTCTTGCCTTCTTAGATTCCCTATTGCTCCTCCTTAGACGACTCTCCTCTACTTGTTGAGCATGAACCATCAACCTAGAAAGATCCATATTGTTATGGAGCATAGCTGCATGATATTCTTCTTCAAGATATTCATACACACCCGTTACATAACGGTTCTTTTCATATCTATCATTGGAAACCAAAGACGAAGCATATTTGGACAGCTTAGTAAACTTTAAGGAGTATTCCTTAACACTCATACAATTGTGGCGAAGGTTGATGAACTCCTCTAACTTAGATTCTCTTTGCTCCGTTGGGAAGAATCTTTCAAGAAAGGCCTTTTTGAAAATCTCTCAAATCAGGGACCACCTCCTAAAGCTCTACTATCCTTCAATTGATTGTACCATGTCTAGGCCACGTCCTTGAGTTGATAGGCAGCAAGTTTAGCCTTCTCAATAGTACTCACCCCCGTGGCAAACAAAATCTTGTAGACCTCATCAAGGAAGTCTTGGGGGTCTTCATCAACCTTGGATCCAAAGAACATGGGAGGATTTATCCTCGTAAAATCTCTCAAACGGCTAGCCATAGTACTGGCGTGTTGTTTCTCTCGTGGAACAACCTCCCTGTTAGCTTGTGCCATAATGGCCTGAGTTTGAGTGGTAATGGCTTGGACCATTTGGAACAAGACTGCCCTCACCTCACCATCCGTCATGGCCGGAGGATTGCCCAGAAGTTGTTCATTTGCAAGAGTTTGCACTTGAGGAGGAACTCGATTTCCTTGGGGAGTATCTCCAGCATTCACAATCTCTTCTCCTACTCGTCTCACGGCTTTACTTCTTGTGTTCATTGCCTAAAACCACAAGAAAGCAATTAGATTCTAAAAGACACATAGTGTCCAAAATCTAGAGGCACGACATAAGATTACGAAGAAAAGAGAATTTTCCTAATCATTACATAACCTCTCATCCATAATTGTGGCGCACTTCACAACCATGAACTAGACACTATATACATGTAGTTTTAGTAAAACATTGACCCTAGGTTATTCAACCTGGCTCTGATACCAAGTTTGTCACATTCGTAGAGCACCCCCCAGATGCGATCGGCATCGTCGTCCTGTGAGAGTACTCAGACAAGACATTAGCGTTCGTTATAACATATCATCAGTTAAAATGTTGAAAAATAAAAAACTATTGTATATACTAAGTGAGGTATACTTAGAACTCTCACATAGAAGCTTACTTAGGCTTTTTTTTAATCGCAATATGATATTCTAAAACTTGTCTCACATAAAAACCATCTAAAGAGTATGAGTTGGACTTAGCCAATAAAATGTTAATACGCCATATAGGCCTTACTATAATGAAATCCAAAAAAATAAAGGAATAAAGAGTATTCCTAAAACTACTAAACTCTTCATAATCTAGAATAATGAAAAGATAGCATCCCCGAACATAAGGAGCTACCAACACTTGGAGAAAGAGTTCCAAGCTTCTTCAATCGACCTTCTAAATGTTCAATGGCTGGACCTTAGATTTATAGTAATATAAAGTAAGGGGTTAGTATGCCACATGTACTAAGTATGGGTATATGTACATAAACATTTAAGGACATGCATGAAAAGTACCATATCTTTAGAAAGCATGCTGTCACTTGAAAGCCTTTGATGCACATACAATAGAGCATATTTAAGTAAGGATAACAACAACATAAAGTATGTTCATAACCATGACATATCGAGTATACATAGACCCTTCGTATAGGAAAGTTACATATACTTCTACTTTTATTGCACATAAGAATATATAAGCTAGAAAATAGTCTTTAAAGATTATGTCTTCTCATGACCATCTAACATGATTACCAAGATGGGCATATCCCAAACATCAATGTGAAGATAGCCACATATAGGCTTTATACAATCCGTGCTCATATGAAAGGAGATAGAATATAAGAGTGTTAAAGCTAAAACAACAACGTAAGATCGATATGGGCATCGCCTCGGACAATGAGGGCCTACCCCTACTTGGATGATCAAGGATCTAAGCCTTCTTCAAGTCCCCTTCCAAAACACTTCAATGACCGGAACCTAAAATGTTTAAGAAAAAGGAAGAACTAGGGTTAGTACGCCGCTTGTAGTAAGTACGAGACAATATGCACACACACTTTGAAATCATGCCAACGAAGAGGGAAATATATCAAAACATGTAATTTTATTCTTTGAAAAGCCTTATGCATAGTCAAGGAAAATTATACAAATTAAAAAGGAGTATTCATCAAGTCAAAGCAAATAACATACTTGTCAACATACTTTAACCCAATGTAACCCTACCATCAAGTAATTACATCACAAGCACGAATATGAGTTCATCATATCATAATAAAGCAAGACTACTACCCATGAATCCTCATAAAGAAAACAAGTCCAATAATCAAGCAAAGCTCCATAACCTTACTCAATCAAGTGACCCAACAAGAACCATGGCTAATATTCAACTTCACACTACATAACCTTTTTAAGGATATACAACATCATACTTTTAACAACATAGACCATTTAACAGTTCATAAGAATATCAATCACCAAACAATATCATTCATATGTAAAGTCATCATACTATCATCTTTTGCATTCATTATCATATACGTACATAATATAAACTTTTTAAAGTTCCCATCAAGGCAAACTAGTGCAAGACATAGGTAGAGTCCCATACTCCTACCTAGGCTAAGTCAAACCTCTCAAGTCGCCTTAGTTAGTTCATCTTCATTTATTCATTTTAATTTAAAAGAGACTCTTGCCTTAACCAACATAGACCACATGATCTAAGTGTGGAATCCGTTGTTGTAAGAAATTTCACCGATGGAAGACCGACCAAAGAAAAACCAAACATAAACGTAGTTTTCTAGGTTGATCCACTAGCTAGTCCTCCTATGAGGGCAACATAGTTCAAGAACTAAGAGATAGTATATTCCCTATTCATACCATTTGGTAATTGGGGTATCCTCTCATGGGATTCTATTGTATGAGTATTCCTCCTCAGGAAGTCAACACTCATGTAGAATTATAGGATGCATCTTCCTCTTTGTGGAAGTCATCACCTACTATTGTCAAGTTCAGTCGATGCTAAACTAATCCCCTTTATTGAAATGTCTTTAATTCTTTAGTTATCAATAATATCTTAGTTTAGGTCAATAGGGTCTACCCGTTGTATAATCATCATCATCAATAGCTCACTAAGAATTGTATGAGTATAAGTCCTTTCATTACAATTCATATAAGTGAGGTTCACACATTAGTATTTAATATCATAACAAGGCACATTGATAGTAGTCACCGTCCTTATACCACATACTCCTTAATCAACCTCATAACATAGTATATACATTTCAATTCAACATCATACCATCCTATCAATCCTAATACAAGGCATACCCCAATATAACATCATGACTTAACCACAATTAATCACAATTGGAAGTAAAGATAGAGATCATGAGACTTACCAAATCTCCTTCATAGTTCATCATTTAAGCCTTATTATAAACACTCAATTCAATACAATTTAAATGTTCCACATCATAATTCAATAATCAACAGGATAATAATACTAGAAGAGTCATTACACCATAATTCAATACTAAATCAAAGCTTAGGACAAGATACTTAAGTCTATTCTCACAACCATTACCACTTCTCAAGAACAAGTATGAAAGACTACAAATTACACTAATTTGTTCATTATTAGTGTAAAAACATCATCTAGTAGTTATTTAATCTACAATCAAGCCAATTAAATCAATCACAACCAAATTTACATCAAGATCAAACCTAGGGTTATGTGTTAAGGATCATGCTCTTCAAATAAGGTCAAACCATCACAAATTACCATAATAAAGTTAAAATACATGTTAATATATCCATTATATCCTAAAGAAACCATAAACAACTCATTTCATGACATCAAATTCGTAATTGAGTGAAACCCACTTGAAAATCCAACTTCTAGAAATCAGTTTTGAAGGAATCCTTTGAGGAAAGAGTCACAAAGGTGAATTTGATCCCATACTTTAAAGTTTGATGAATATTTTATGGTTATATCGTCCCTTTCAAGCCCCCAAAACCTCCCCCTAGCTTGTCTTTCATGCTGCCTTCCAATAGAGAGAGAAAGAAGAGAGAAGGAAGAGGATTTGTTTTTTTAGAGTTGTGTTTAATCTAATGAGGTTTGGGGTCTTTATATGGGGGCTTAATTAAATTAATTAGACTACCTTAAACCCCTAATTAATCACCTAACCCTCTAAATAATTTAATGAAACTAACTTAAAAGGTGCAATGAAATTCGACCCTCACAGACGAGACCCCAATCGATGGTTCGTCTGTAAGTCGACGGTCACTGTGCCCTTCTATGCTGCATATCTATCGATGATTTCAGAGACTATGCAATTGAGCCTCTTAAAAAAAATGGCTAACTGTTGGTCGACGGTTGGCATCGACGCCCCGTCGATCACTACACGAGCCGTCATTTGTGTTTCGTTGGTGCACACTGCCCAGACAGTGTTTCCTCTTGCGTGCTAGGTTCATCATCAAGGGCCCTTGGTGTGTCCTTCGGGAGTCGTACCCCGACTTTTTGACCACAAATCACCTTTAACACACGTTGTACATCCTTCCACCTAATTTCATGAATTTATGACTCCTAAGACCTAGACAAATAGGCTAAGGCACGGTATTATGTCCTTGAACCGAATTTCCAAAAGTCATGGACGTTTTGGTTTCTAAACCTCCTAAATGACTTATATCCATCAAAAATAGGTCTTAAAAGAATGTTTACTTCCCAGGGAACCTATGTTAGTCTTTAAGACTCGTCTTGGAATTGCGACATATTACAGGCACCCCCTAGAAGTTACACGACATAGTCGACCTCTAGGAGGTCTTATACAAGCCTTAGACATCTTTCATTGCATAATCCTAAAAATAGCAGAAAATTTAAAACATTTCATAGCACTGATATGCTAGAATACTAACTTCATATATATATAAAATATCATAATACGTAATTAGACTCTAAGTCTTTTTGCCATCTTAAGACACAACTCAATAGAATCGAATAGGGACATGACCCTTAACAACATAAAATAATAGCTAAACTATTGCATATTTGAATAAGAATATGACATAGGGAAATCCTTGAATCATAAGGATCCCTCTTCTTGATCTTGAAAGATCTATCAAATCTTTCAACTTAACATATATCTTCTAGCCATCACCATCCACACTTTGTGTAAAAAGATTAAGAAGAATGGTATTTGTACAAGAATGCACTAAGTTTTACAAACCATGCAAAAACATGCATTTTAAAGAGGACATTTCATTTGAAATCATGCAACATGATTTTTAGTTAACTTCATGAACATTGGCACAATAACGAAAACATAATTTATATACATTAAGTACACATGGATTCTATCTATAATAATGCATAAGCGACTTATTACATTTTGAGGCACATTAATTCCATACAACTCATTACTTCTTTTTTACCTTACTTCTTTCCTTAAAATGCATTACATTGAGGTCACGTAATATAGTGTTTCATAGATATGCTATATCAACACAACCACATATAATCATCAGGTCATAAGCACATTATAAGACATAAGCTTCACATAAGAACCATCACCTATGACAACCCCCAAGTCACACTAGTGCAATGTGTAGGTAGCATCCCATAATACTGCTTTCACCATGTTTTTCTAAGAAGTAACCCCAGACTAGGAATATCATACTAAACAAGTCGTAACATTTTAATTTATAACTAGACATAAGGCACATACTTCATAGCATCATATAATGACACTTTCCTTTACTACAACCTTAGTCGTAACGCATTTACTTTATACAATAAGTAAACCACCCCGATAACCTCTTCACAAGCATACTTATGCAATGTACACATGGAGTCCCATACCCCCACATATCCTAAATAAAATTCATTTAGAATCCATAAGTGCAATTCACATACATAATCATACTGCATTTCTTGAAACAACAAAGTCACTAATGATACATTCATAAAATTCATAAATACATAACATAAGTCTTACTCTCACGAAAATACTAATCTTATCCTTTATTGGAGTTCACTAGTGAAATGTAGGGGTAGGGTCCATAGTCTTACCTATACTAAGCAACCTCCTCAAGGAGTTATGATTAGAGTCCATAAGCTTATCTTAGTTCATTTCTTACTTCGGGAGACATAGCAATAACCGACATAGACCATGTGAGCTACGTGGAATATGATATTCTACTCCCACACCAAAAAGAGAGGGTAGTACTTGCCAAGGTAGGACCTTCAAACAAAATAACTATTCTACTGGATACACTTACCTAAAACCTACGCGGGCATGTAGTTATGAAACATGGATATTTGTAATAGAAACCTTGACTTACTAACGTGTAGGTTTGCATCTCATGAGACAACATCTGTGTTGGTAACCTGGACATGCTAAAAGTGAAGGTTCTCTTGTAGAAAATTGGACTTACTAAACATGAAGCCCCCACTCTCATTTGTTATGTGCACTTGGTGCTACGCTCAAACTCCCTTTCAAAGAATATTTAAGCCTTTAGTGTATTACTTTATTATATTAGGCTTAAGGAGCTTGATGTTTCATATATCATATAGCAAAGGATTCTAAGATAAGAACGACCTTTCATGATAGAGCCTAATTCATGTGAGAATATCCTTTCACATATTCATACAATCATGTTTGTGTGCATACAATGTGAGATTTGTCTTAACATAAACACCTCTACGCATACATGTTTATAACTTCATTAATCATATAATTACGTGCATAGTAATAGGAAAGGATATATAAGAGAACTATCCTTTCCTTAGTCGTCATGAATCTACCCCTACTCATAAACATGGATGAAGTCTGTGTCTGTACATTGGTCAACATGATCATATAATGGCTATAACACAATATTGAGGAAGCCACCCTCTAAAGATCACAACACATGCACAACATTCCTCAAGTCTCAAGTCATACACATGTAGAGTATTAAGCTTATTTACTATACACACTCATATTACATCATAGGAGACTAGAAAATATTCAACATTAGCATAGAAGACTCCCGAGCATGCTTTGATCACACATTCATGTAAAGGTTTCGTAGGTAAGGGTCATGCTACAAGAGTATTCATCATTATTATCCATGTAGACCACACCTAACCGTAACATGATCATCCACCTATATACAATATTACCCGCACATCTAGGTCAGGCAATTAGGGTGGAAGGTTATTCATATAACTTCACATAGCATCATTTCACTTTGACATGATACTATAATCAAGGCTACATCCTTATACTTCCTAAACATAGAACCATCACATCAGTTAATCTTGCATCTTATGCCTTCAAGGCCATGATCATAGCACATAAACATGTCCAATAATGTGAACATTGCTACCATAAGTGGACTACACTAATAAACACAACTCAATGTACAATCTAAGCTAATAAGAAGAAATAGGTCAACTTACCAAATCTCGAAGATAATTATCATCTTGATCAATTACCAATAATTAATAATCAATTTATATAAAGGAATATAGAATTAAGAAATTCATATAATCTAAATGCAATGTAATTATAATCTTATCAAGATCACGAGACCCATAACATATCATAATTTGAGAGGATAAAGTGACCATGGTTCTTCATGGAATTGGATTAGAAATCATGTTTAAACCATATACTAATCATAAAATCTTGACTAGAATGCTTTTGAAATGACTTTAACAATGAACTCATGGATAGATTGAAAGATGAGTTTTTACTTAGAATCATGTTTGAAAAAGCTTTGAAAGGACTCCTTAGATGAATGGTTTGTCTAAGGATGAAGGATTATCATACCTTATACATTAGAAATCCCACGAAAATCTGAGAAGAAAGCTCCAAAATCCACCTCCATAGCTTGTTTTTGAGCTTGATGTTTAATGGGGGCTTTGGGGGTTCTGGGAGAGTTTGACTTGAGAGGGAAATATTAGATTTGACGAATGAGTTCTAAGTTACATTTAAAGCTTATATACTAACGTAAAATGCCTAAAAACACTTAAATTAACCGTCTGTATTCTAATTAATACGTGTTCTAAATTTCCCATTCACCCCTTAAGTCGACAGCGTGCTGGCAGTGTAGGTTTTTGGTTCAAACGACGGTTATGGATGATGGGGCGTCGATGTAGTTACGGGCCATCATGCACTACGTCGTTTGGGACAAAGAATCCACCATCTATAGTCTGAGATCCTATGCCTATGGGTGGAGCAACGCCCCCAATCGACGGGCGTCATCCAAGGCACGTCGCGTCGCTTAATGGGCGTATTTTAGATACTGCCTAGGCAGTCCACTGCCAGCTTTTTGGTCCCCGTCAAAGACTCTTTGGGTGGTCCTTGGGGAGTCTTGACTGAAAGTTTCGACTTTAAATACTATCATATACATTTTAGGGACCTCTCGTATAAATTTGATCATCAATAAACACTTAAAACATACCTAGGGACACTTAACACACACTAGCACGTCTCAAGGCTAACTTTCGAACGTCTTGGATGTTCTTGGACGTTTGACCTCCAAACAACTTCAAATCAACAAGACAAGCTCTAAAAGACCTTATTAAAACATTATTAACCTTTTTAGGCATATGTGAGGCTATAGACAGCTTAATTAAATTTTAGGGTCGTTAAAATATCCCCTATTTGGCAACATTCGTCCTCGAATGACACTTGGAACATTTTAAACACTTATAAGGACTCAATGAAGCTAGATCAGCTCAAAGAATTCACAATGCCATCATACAATAGACAATGCACCCAATGAATAAGGAACACCAACTTCATGCAATCATGAAACTAAATCAATAGAATCACACATGGTTCATTCCATTCTTACATACTTCATCATACTCATTACCATTTGGAGTAACTACCTTCTCAAACTTTAGGCATGCTCATTATGTCATCATATAGTTATACATACAAGGGATTCACTTGCACGCATAGGCATAATCTAAATTTCAACTCATGAGAAATTAAGAAAAATTTACTTAGTTGCAAAAAATCATGAATCATGTAGGTTAACTACTATCTTATAACTTAGACGTAGTACCATTAATATCATATATAACATTACCATGTTTAACTTTTTGTTCAAGGAGGAACTTCCTTCTGCTAGTCATAACATACAAGCATGGCATCATAGAGTTCATATAAATGCAATGCACAAGTGTCAATTCATTAAGGAGGATCTCTTTACTCCCAAACAACATTATGATCATACTCTCTTCCTTTTGAAGTCAAAAATGGCAGCTCACACCAAACACACCACAATAATAGGAAATCATTTCATACAATTTCATATTCTAGCATGACATTAGCTTTCATAAACATGCATCATCTAGGAGAGTTGTTAGAATTCATAAAGTGTGAGCCTACAACAACATTTCCTAATTCATAAAAGTCACACATTTTAAAAGAACTCATCATTTCTTATATAAAAGAACTCAACACCTCATTATTACACCAAAACACCCTCATATCAAAAGTTCTATCAAGAATGTTCATCTAGCCATCTCATGAAGTTAAATGCACATTTATCATAATAGAGGCACAACAACATGAGAAACATGCAATTTTGATAAAAAATTCTTATTCATGCAATAATGACCTTTGATAACATGCAATTATATATTCATTTAAAACATGCATAACACATGGAGAACATGCAACTTATACTCATATGCAAGACTCCTATCATAACAATCTATTTAGGAACTCTTTGGTTTAAATATTGAGTAGGAATAGAAGGAAAAGATAGGAACAACAACAACCTTACTACTCTTATCTTCATGACCCACTTAGGAAAAACCATTTAAAGAGCAACTTATCTTATTCAAGGGAACTTGGAATTACCAATCTTTCTAGTCAATAATGTGCCCCATGGATCAAGATTAAGCGAACCCTTCTTAACATCACCTTTTTCCATCTCTCAAGAAGGAACCATTTCCCGCTTATATATTCACTCACACTCCACAAGGTGAGGAATTCAAGAGGTCACAAATGATTAGCTAGCTTACTCCCCTCCATAACCATCGCTCCAAGCGGTCCTCAACACAGGGAAATTCAAGGGAATTCAAAATCGGACCCTTAAAGCATTTATAAACTTACCATTTAGGCACATTATCCCCCACTTGGGGTAAGAGTAATTACTAATCTCATGCCCTTATACATCAAGGTCAAGAAAGTCAAGACCAAACCTACAAAGGTCATCACCTTTTCATGGAGTCTTCCATGCAACCATGCCTAGGTGAAATCTAAGAACTCCCTCAAATGGCCATAGTTAATATCAAACTTAAAAGACAATTAACAACTTCAAGGTGGGCAACATCAATTCTCTCATTCTTTGAGAGTTAAGGGGTACATACCACCCTCTAAATAACTTTAGGGCAAAAAATATAATCCCAAATCATGGAATAAAACCTTTCTTCCACTTTTTTCCCACTCTTAGAATAGGTTTATAAGGGAACTAATCAACTAGTCATAAGAGTTATCTCATTAACTAGCATACCCCACAATTTCCATGCTAAGTTCAACACCTATCTTCCCTCCTTAAGAGAAAGTCTAAACCAAAAACTCTAATCCACACAATGGAAACTATAAAGCATTATATATACTAGGGCAACATCCCTCTTTCACTATTTACCACCTTTCTCCAAAACACTTCAAGACTATTTCATAACATTTCACTAGCATCATAATAACCATAAAATGACCTATTATTCCAAATGGAACTCCATTACCATATATATTCTTAAAAAGCTATAACCATATCATATAAGAACTTCTCAACATATAACCTCAATTCCCATAAATTACCTATAGCCATAAATGGAATCACATTAGACATATCCAATTTCACCTTCACATATGCTCATCAAGCCACAAAACTAAAGTAAGCATCCAAAACTCACCTTTTGTCCCTCGAGCTTTGAGATATCATTGCTTCCAAGTAATCAGATCTAAAAAACAACCTAATAAAGAAACATAAGAGAGAGATAATATAGAGTCATGTTCTATGGAAGGACACAAGAGTACTGAAGAAAGTGAAAATCTATCGTCCTACAGCCTCTCGCTCATACATGTGTCACGAGTCACCACCGATGAACGAGACACTACTAGAAATGGAAATATGAGAATTTTGACCCTAAAACCATTTTCTATAACCTTATGCTCTGGTACAAAATTTGACACGACCGGGGAGAACCCCCTAGAAGTAACATGGCGTACTCGACCTCTCGGAGGTTTTAAATAAGCCCTTAAACATTTTTCATTGCATAATCATAAAAATAGCTGAATATTTAAAACTTTTCATAGAACATCATATGCTAGAATGATATATATATATATATA
>NC_028639.1:26613223-26614775 GCF_001406875.1 Solanum pennellii
TATATATATATATATATATATATATATCATTATACATAATAAGACTCAAAGTCTCTTTTCCATGTTAAGACACAACTTAATAGAATCAAATAAGGACACGACCCTTAACACCATAATATAATAACTAAACTATTGCATAATTGAATACGACCATGACATAGGGAAATCCTTGAATAATAAGGATCCTTCTTCTTGAACTTGAGAGATCTATCAAATATCTTCACTTAGGAGACATCGTCTAGCCATCACCACATACACTTTGTATAAAAATATGTTGAAGAATGGTAGTAGTACAAGAATGCACTAAGTATTGCAATCATGCAAAAACATGTATTTTAAATAGGACATTTCATTTGAAATCATCCAACATGTGAAGTATGGGACGACGGAGGCCATGAGGGTCCGTCGTGACCACGATGGTTCATCACGAGGTCCGTCGAACCAGACACATTTTGATAGATTTTCAGTAATTAGAATCCTTCTTGTATTAGGTTTTTGTTTTTATTATAAATAGTTCGAAAAACCTCGTTTTTTGGGTTAGACTTTTCAATAGTTAGACTTTTGGTTAACTTTTAGTTCTCTTGTTCAAGTATTGAATGATTAATTTCAGTTATTGATACACTTTTTCTGGAGTTGATTGTTGGTGCTTTTGTTGATAATCAAGTGAATTTCTGGATTTTATTCTTTCTCATTAAAGTAAGTGCATGAATTCTTATATTAAATATATGAATAGTGTGATTATGACCATGGGTAACTAAACTCCATAACTAGGGTTGTGGGAACCATATGTGAATAATGAGGTAAAATCTAACTAAAATAGCAATTCTAGAATAGTGTCTTGCATGTGTTGATAATTATTTCGTTTAGAAGTCTTTTTAACGGATGGCCAACGTTAGAACTCGCCTTAATTCTACTTGCCGGACCAAGGAGATAGATAATAGGAAAAGAATTATCAACATAGATTTAGTGTATACTATCTAATAGGCTAGTGTCGATTGGTAAGAGGTAATAACTTAGTCAAATATCGACTACAATGCTTAATATGACGTAAAGGTAAGGGTTAGTATAGCAACACACATAGCCGGACCAAGGTGCGGAGTGAAATTTTCTAGATGCCGGACTAAGGATCTAGAGATACGTAACTTATCACTTTACATGCAAGATACTAGGAAAGAATTGTTATAGTTAGAATTATCAAGTTAGGAACCTGTGGAGAACACTTAAACCCTAGTTACTGATACGCTCAAACTTACTTCTCAAAAGTAAAGCGGTCGTGTCAAGTAAATAACCCAACTAGTGAGGTTGGGATCGTTCCCACGAAGAAAATAGTCTAGACTTAACTTCAACCTGTTATTACTATTGTTTGGTCAATGACTTCCTTGGAAAGTAAAAACATAAAAAGGGGGGTTTATATTTCTAAATGAGTGAAAATAAATAACGAACATGAAAGAGACACTTCACAGCTTTGACAGTTGGATTTTAATCAATTAATCAAAGTAACTAGGGTTTACGTGTTCCCCACAGGTTCATAACTTGATAATTCTAACTATAA
>NC_028639.1:26616022-26619426 GCF_001406875.1 Solanum pennellii
TGGATATGATGCAGAAGTGTAGCCATTTGCGCCTCTAATTTTTGGACCGTAGCAAGCGGGACCAGTGCCGGTAGAGGGGCTGTGCGAGAGAAGCTCAGGGCAGTGCTACTACCCGGGATAGACTCGACCGGGGTAGTGTCAGTGGACGCCGCCTGTGTAGCCGTGCGGGCCTGGGCTACCGTATTAGCAAGATCATCAGCAAGTGGGGTCAGCTCTGGACGGGGCCCTCTGCGTGGAGCCAACTCATTGGCCTCGTCTCTGATGAGGGCGGCGTCAACAGTGCCCTGCGAGGTCTTGAGCTGATCTACGTGCCATATAGGCACACCTGCGGACCTGCAAAGAGCAAAGATCATGCACGGGAAAGGGTAAGTAGTAGGGACCTTGAAAGCCCTCTCGTGCATGACTGCCTGTAGAAGCCACGTGAAGTCCACCTCGAACCCGGCTTTCATCGCCACCATCAACGCTGCTCGATCCCATGTAACGATATTATCAGCAGCTGGGGGGGAAAGGCAGTGACGGACAATCAGCCACAAGAACTTCGCCGTGAAAGTGAGGTTGGCCTTCTTGATGGCCCCCTTTGGATCAGTTACCCAGTCGGCCCCCTTTCCAAAACTGACAGGTGCAGGGCCATCCACCTCTTGGTGGCCTCTCTCAGTGATGGCTCGTTCAGGAACTGGCAATCTTTAACTATCTGCCAGCGGTAGTCAAACTCGGCAGTGAGAGGGGTCCGAGTAGCATCAACACCCTCGCCGTATAGAAACCGGCGGATGGCAGGCAGGGAAATGTCAACCTGTACGCCCCGTACTCAGACTTGCTCCAGTGGGGCTTGTTTAGCGGGGGCAGCCCGCCTATCTATCTGTGATCGGAGAGTCGCTACGTAGGATGCGTAGAACTCTCGGACCATTTCTTCACTGTAACGTCCCAACGGACGTGCTGTCCACTCCAAGCGATGCCTGGTGAAGAGATTGTGGATCTCAGGCATCGTCGGGAGACTCCCTGTAAGGACCCGCCGCTCCAAGGTGAGTGTTCGAGTCATCACTCCTTTATCAGTCAGGAACTTGGCGTCGGAGTAGACTTGAAATTGCCCGTCGACACACCACCAGTTGGGCTGGTCAGTGGCTGGGGTGGGGGCCTGAGCTGGTGAACCTGATGTGGATTCCGAACTGTCAGCCTCATCAGACGAGGCCGACGCTACAGCGGTGGCGGGTGCGGGAACCTCAGCAGAGCAGGAGGCTTCCTCGGACCACGATACTCCTAAGGAGCCAGACGCTCCTTCTTCATTTGTGGCTGACCCAGAGGGTGTGCCGGTCAGTGTGCGCTCCTCATCACACTGGGAGGCAGTGACTACGCCGGACGCCACCTTTTTGGGTGTGGCTCTAGGAGCACGTGAAGCACGGGAAGGGTTGGAAGTGCCTGGGGGCACATACTCGGGGACACGCTCATCATCCGAGCCAATGACCATGCGGGCAGACGGGGCGACAGACTTCGATCGTCTGCGTGCGTAGATTCAGTCTTGCTTGGGTGCATAGTCGATAGTACCTGTAAAGGATCAATATTAGTATGAGAAGTGGCAAACAAGACAAGCAAAACCACAAAAACAATTAAAATAGTATGTCATTACTATGGTAACAGGGACACACGACGGGCATGGTGACGGCTCGTCGTGACTATGACGGACCGTCATGGGGTCCGTCGTGTTTTACTTAAACTACGTATATATGGAGAACCCTGAAGGAGAGTCACTGACTAGTATGACGGTATGTGCAGGACGGACCGTCACAGGCACGACGGTCCGTCGTAGGTGTCCGTCGTAGGACACTTGAAAAAAATATGGAGACATTTAGGAGAGGGGTCTCTGACCGTCATGACGGTCATGCAGGACGGACCGTCGTGGGTATGACGGTCCGTCACATGTGTCCGTTGAAGGACACTTGGAAAAAGTGAGAGACCCTTAGAAACAGGGTCTCTGACAACCAGAACGGTTGTGCAGGACGGACCGTCGTGAAGACGACGGTCCGTTACATATGTCCGTTGGAAGAGGGTTCTAGGGCTTTTGGAACGAACCTTACGACGGTCCGTCGTGGGTACGATGGTCCGTCGTGGGTACGACGGTCCGTCGTCGGGGTCTCGTTCTGTATATCAGTGAAAGAACTGGGGGTACCCATGCATCCCCGAAGAACCCTGGTAAAACTTGTAGTTTTTTGGACCTACATTTGTCTAACCCAACTACCTAGGAAACTAGCAATGCAAAAGCACCTATGTCTAGGGTTGTAAACACAGAAATTTCGAACATTTGTAACCTAGGTTAGACAGAATCTTATAAAAGAAACAAACATATGACGAAGAACTAAGCTAATAGTAATAAATAAACAAAAATGCAAGATAAATGAGTAGAAATTAGAGACACATACCTTAGAATTGGAGAAAAATAAGGTGGGCAAGTACTCGGTGACCAAGAAGACACCCACAACAGCAACTCCGACTAATAGATGATAAACTTTAGGGCTGGTGAATTTTGGGGGAACAATGATCGAGGGAGAGAATGTGGAAGTTGAAAAGAGAGGGAAATGGGAGGTAAAATGAAGAAATGGGGTGAAATGAGGGGTTGGGGGGTTTAAACGGTCTGATTTTGAAAAAGACTCCAGCCGGGTCGGGACGGGTACGACTCATTAATCACGCGACGATTCCCGACGACGGTCCGTCGCAGTTGTGACGACCCGTCGTTGGTTCCGTCGTGTGTGCCCTAGTTTGAAAATAACAGAAAGACGTACCTGGTACGACGGAGGCATACGACGATCCGTCTCAGGCGCAACGGTCCGTTGATCTGTCCGTCAGTGACTGTTGCAGAGTAATTTTCTGCAGAATTTCCTGGTGATGTGCCTTGCAAATTCAAAACTCATTAGTAGAAAAAGGCTACCATTACTAAAAAGAAAAACTATAAGTATTGGGTTGCCTCCCAACAAGCGCTTGATTTAATGTCGCGGCACGACTGAGGACGCTTGATTACTCAGACTTCATCAAGATGGTATGCCTCTTCCTCTCCGTGTATTTGGCATACAAGGAGGGTGGCTCTGCATAAATCAAAAACAATAAAACAAAGTAAAATCAAGAAAATATCAACTAAACAATAGTAATAAGTTCAAGTTAATCTAAAAGCTACTTTCCCCGGCAGCGGCGCCAGAATTTGATACGCTCTAACTTACTTCTCAAATAAGAAGTAAAGTGGTCGTGTCAAGTAAATAACCCAACTAGTGAGGTTGAGATCGTTCCCACGAGCAAAATAGTCTAGACTTATCTTCAACCTGTTATTACTATTGTTTGGTCAATGACTTCCTTGGAAAGTAAAAAAATAAAAAGGGGGGTTTATATTTCTAAATGAGTGAAAATAAATAACGAACTTGAAA
>NC_028639.1:26620339-26622139 GCF_001406875.1 Solanum pennellii
ATGACGGACCGTCATAGGCACAACGGTCCGTCGAGGGTCTTCGTTCCAAAACACTTCAACTCTTGGAATCTGGGTACTGGGATTACTTCTCTGAACTTCATGACGAACCTGCCGGACAGACCGTCATTGACACGACGAACCGTCACAAGCTGCGTAACCCCACACTTGGTCAGACTTCCCCATCTTCCTTCAGCAGCTGCACTACGCTGCCACCTACGGACCGTCACAGGCACGACGTACCGTCATAAGCTCCGTAGGTGGTCTCTTCTGCATTTCTTCGCTCAAAATCTCTGCATTCATTTTTGGACAGATTTCCTGCAAAACAAAGAGAAACTTATATAAAAATTAGCACAAAAAGGCTTTTGGACACACTAAACTTAAGGAAAAAGTATTAATAATACCGTGAAACCACGCTATATCAACACCCTCAACTTAAATTCGTTGTTTGTCCTCAAGCGACGCACTATGACTCAATACACAATCTTTGTACAATAGTATCCATGTTTTATCTTTTGCAATCATTTGGCTATCAATCCCGATTAATATCATCATATCTATGCATGCTATCACTATTAGGCTTGAATTATGTGGGATCAGAACATGACACAGACTCACCATGCACTAACACCTATCCTCTTCAATTTCTCTCCGAGGTGCTAATATTTCCGATATTGCAACTAGTGTCCTCACATCAAAACAAAATCCTCATTTTTCACACAATGATTTCAGTTTGAGTATAAGGATTATTTATCAACACTCGCTCTCAGAACAAAGTCACACTCATTCATACCTATTGCCATAAGCTTGCCCTTATTTTCACTGCCTTAAGTTCGCTATACAACCCTTAGGATCAGGATAGGACTTTTTTAGCTAGTAACATAGGCTCAGGGTCAGGTAGGGTATATTTAGGTATACTTTAGTGACTTTTGGCCCTCCTTGACATCTCGGCTAAACCTTCCACTTTCTATCATTCTATCTCGCCCAGTTTCTCATATTCTTTCACCTTAGTATTTTCTCTTCTTTCTTCATTTGTGTAAGTGACTCTCTTCTTTTCATGCTTGTATTGNGACTCTCTTCTTTTCTTGCTTGTATTTCTTGTATATTTTTCTTTTTCTTTACCTTTCTTTCAACTAATTCTTGAGTCACTTTACTTTTGTTCTTTCTTTCTATTTGTTCTTTCAACCCCACTTTCCAGAGCATTCCTCATAATAGCCACCCTCAACTCATGGCTTTGCCATGAGTCAAGGTACACAATACCCAAAGTTGGGTCAGGGACATAACGAAGGTTTTTAACTGCATTAGCCACCCTCAACTTATTCTTTTGGCATAAGCTGAGGTCCACATGTACAAGGAGGGACCAGGGCCAACACATTATTCCCAGAAAAGATCAGTTGGGGTGAAAAATAAAGGTCTAATTTAAGCTCAGATCATTTGGATTAAAGAAGGATAAATTTAATATGGTTTTCTTTTATTTAGGCTAAAAGTGGGCGATATTGAATAAGGGCCAATGATCCTTTCCTAATTGTCTATTACAACTTACTTTTAGCTGGACTAACTAGGCAAGTTCTAGCTCAGTACCAATAGTGGACTTATTAAAATTTTCCTCACACACACTTGACATCTCATCACTATACCAGATTATCAGACACCTAGTTCGAATTTAAGACTTAGGGTAATGAAATGGTGTAACTCTATGTCATGAGTAGAGCCACACATTTATCAGTTACTATGCCTAGTCATGCATCATTTTCCAGTTTATCATGATATCATTTTAGCCATCATGCTCCAGAATTAAACTAT
>NC_028639.1:26624882-26625739 GCF_001406875.1 Solanum pennellii
AGGGCCATCCACCTCTTGGTGGTCTCTCTCAGTGATGGCTCGCGCAGGAAATGTCCATCTTTAAGTATCTGCCAGCGGTAGTCAAAATCGGCAGTGAGAGGGGTTCGAGTAGCATCAACACCCTCGCCGTATAGAAACCGGCGGATGGCAGGCAGGGAAATGTCAACCTGTACGCCCCGTACTCGGACCTGCTCCAGTGGGGCCTGTTTAGCGGGGGCAGCCCGCCTATCTATCTGTGATCGGAGAGTCGCTACGTAGGATGCGTAGATCTCTCGGACCACTTCTTCACTGTAACGTCCCAACGGACGTGCTGTCCACTCCAAGCGATACCTGGTGAAGAGATTGTGGATCTCAGGCATCGTCGGGAGACTCCCTGTAAGGACCCGCCGCTCCAAGGTGAGTGTTTGAGTCATCACTCCTTTATCAGTCAGGAACTTGGCGTCGGAGTAGATTTGAAATAGCCCATCGACACACCACCGGTTGGGCTGGTCAGCGGCTGGGGTGGGGGCCTGAGCTGGTGAACCTGATTTGGATTCCGAAATGCCAGCCTCATCAGAAGAGGCCGACGCTGCAGCGGTGGCGGGTGCGAGAACCTCAGCAGAGCCGGAGGCTTCCTTGGACCACGATACTCCTAAGGATCCAGACGCTCCTTCTTCATTTGTGGCTGACCCAGAGGGTGTGCCGGTCAGTGTGCGCTCCTCATCAGACTGGGAGGCAATGACAACGCCGGACGCAACCTTTTTCGGTGTGGCTCTGGGAGCACGTGCAGCACGGAAAGGGGTGGAAGTGCCTGGGGGCACATACTCAGGGTCACGCTCATCATCCGAGCCAATGACCATGCGGGCAGACGGGGCGAC
>NC_028639.1:26625809-26627510 GCF_001406875.1 Solanum pennellii
TAAATACTAGAGTGGTAGGTGAAGCAAACCTGTGGCGCAAAGCGCCGTCGATCAGCAAGCTGGTGGGTCCGGTTTCCCGGAACCCACGTCCTCTGCAATCTGGACACCCTCAGTAGTGTCCTCAGCAACAACCCCACTATCAGTAGTGCCTCCTGTTATCTCCACAGTTCGGGCGCTAGACGCCCCAGCCGCTAACTCTGATGCTCTCATCTGGTGCACCTCCTCCTCAGCAAGTGAGGCTCTCCTCGAAGCCTCCATCTCTCGGCGCTCCTTCTTCCGTGCTCGCGCCTCGTCCTCTACTCGAGCCCTACGCCTCTTGGCATGCTCTCGAGGGGGAGGTGGTGGAATCTCTGAGGTGGCGAATAGGTCCTCAAGCAGTGTGTCCTCAGCAGGCTCGACAGAAGGGGCCTCGGACTCCGGCACCCTAGCCTCTAAGATCGTGTCGATATCTGCACGAAGACAGTCAACTGCAGCCTGAAGAGTCGACACATCCACCGGAGGGGCTGGTTGGGCTAGCACCCTCAACTCAAAGGCGTCCAAGCGCTGGGCTACGGTATCAGTAAGATCATCAGCAAGTGGGGGCAGCTCTGGACGGGGCCCTCTGCGTGGAGCCAACTCATTGGCCTCGTCTCTGATAAGGCCGACGTCAACAGTGCCCTACGGGGTCTTGAGCTGATCTACGTGCCATATAGGCACACCTGCGGACCTGCAAAGAGCAAAGATCATGCACGGGAAACGGTAAGTAGTAGTGACCTTGAAAGCCCTCTCGTGCAGGACTGCCAGTAGAAGCCACGCAAAGTCCACCTCGAACCCGGCTATCATCGCCGCCATCAACACTGCTCGATCCCATGTAACGATATTATCAGCAGCTGTGGGGGAAAGGCAGTGACGGTCAATCAGCCACAAGAACTTCACCGTGAAAGTGAGGTTGGCCTTCTTGATGGCCCCATTTGGATCAGTTACCCAGTCGGCCCCCTCTCCATCAACTGACAGGTGCAGGGCCATCCACCTCTTGGTGGTCTCTCTCAGTGATGGCTCGCGCAGGAAATGTCCATCTTTAAGTATTTGCCAGCGGTAGTCAAACTCGCAGTGAGAGGGGTTCGAGTAGCATCAACACCCTCGCCGTATAGAAACCGGCGGATGGAAGGCAGGGAAATGTCAACCTGTACGCCCCGTACTCGGACCTGCTCCAGTGGGGCCTGTTTAGCGGGGGCAGCCCGCCTATCTATCTGTGATCGGAGAGTCGCTACGTAGGATGCGTAGATCTCTCGGACCACTTCTTCACTGTAACGTCCCAACGGACGTGCTGTCCACTCCAAGCGATGCCTGGTGAAGAGATTGTGGATCTCAGGCATCGTCGGGAGACTCCCTGTAAGGACCCGCCGCTCCAAGGTGAGTGTTTGAGTCATCACTCCTTTATCAGTCAGGAACTTGGCGTCGGAGTAGATTTGAAATAGCCCGTCGACACACCACCGGTTGGGCTGGTCAGTGGCTGGGGTGGGGGCCTGAGCTGGTGAACCTGATTTGGATTCCGAAATGCCAGCCTCATCAGAAGAGGCCGACGGTGCAGCGGTGGCGGGTGCGAGAACCTCAGCAGAGCCGGAGGCTTCCTTGGACCACGATACTCCTAAGGATCCAGACGCTCCTTCTTCATTTGTGGCTGACCCAGAGGGTGTGCCGGTCAGTGTGCGCTCCTCATCA
>NC_028639.1:26631055-26644899 GCF_001406875.1 Solanum pennellii
AGACTTCCCCATCTTCCTTCAGCAGCTGCACTACGCTGCCACCTACGGACCGTCACAAGAACGTCGGACAGTCATAAGCTCTATAGGTGGTCTCTTCTCCATTTCTTAGCGCAAAATCTCCGCATTCATCTTTGGACAGATTTGCTGCAAAACAAAGAGAAACTTATATAAAAATTAGCACAAAAAGGCTTTTGGACACACTAAACTTAAGGAAAAAGTATTAATAATACCGTGAAACCACGGTATATCAGTTACTTTTATTAATTGATTAAGCTCAAAGATTTGAATCTGTTAGTTGTTCACTTTAATGTAGTTAATTATTTTCATTAATTTAGAAGTAAAAACCCCCCTTTATTGTCTTTTGTTTTCTAGGGAAATAATTGACTAAATAATAGTAATAATAGAATAAAGTTAAGTCTGAACTATTTTCCTTGTGTGAACGATACCAACCTCATTAGTTGGGTTCTTTACTTGATACGACAGCTTTACTTCTTATTTGAGAAGTAAGTTTGAGCGTATCAAATTTTGGCGCCGCTGCCGGGGAAAGTAGATTTTAGATTAACTAAAACTTATTACTAAAGTTTGAACAATATTTTCTTAATTTTACCTTTTATTGTTTTTGATTCTTGCAAAACTAACTTCCTTGTATGCAAAATACACGGAGAGGAAGAGAAACCTTGTTTCCCTACGATCACGAATTAGAGCGTACACTACGCAATATGAATCAAAACTTGGGTATTAGCGATGACGATCAAAAATAGAACATCCCAGCTCCAGTTGATGTTCATGGTCAGTTATTACCCGATGATCCTAGTGAAAATCAACAAAGGGGACAAAATCCCGCTCCACGTCCTCAAGAATACTACAGAGGTTATGATAATATTGCAGACTCTAACGGGCCACTTGTCTTGCCCCCTCTACCACAAGGCCACACCTTTGTGTTAACTAGTAGTCTGATGCAAATTCTCACTGCTAGAGGTTTGTTTTCAGGGCTACCTTCTGAGGACCAACATGCCCATATATCTAAGGTAAGGGCAGTGAGTAAAAGTTGTGTAGGGAGGCCTGATTTGATTTGGATGTAATAGGGCTAAGAGTATTTCCTCTCTCACTGACGGGAGAAGCTGCTATTTGGTTCATTGAGCTCCCTTATAACTCAATTTTCACTTGGAACCAACTAAGGGACGTTTTCTTAGCACGTTACTACCCGGTCTCCAAGAAACTAAACCACAAAGACAGAGTGAAGAACTTTGTGACACTACCAGGAGAGTCAGTTAGTAGTTCTTGGGATAGATTCACTTCATTTTTGAGAAGTGTGCCCAATCACCTCATAGATGATGAGTCACTGAAGGAATACTTCTATCGGGGACAAGATGATAATAATAAAGCGGTATTGGATACTAAGCGGGTGGTTCTTATGGGGAGTGTCCTTATGCCGAAATTGCCGAGAAGTTAAAGAAAATCTCCCGGAATAATAAAGCTTGGAGTACTAGGAAGTCAGATACTGGGAGAAATACCTTCGCAGTGCAATCCACTCACAGCCCAGCCACAGATGANAAACTAAATCACAAAGACAGAGTGAACAACTTTGTGGCACTACCAGGAGAGTCAGTTAGCAGTTCTTGGGATAGATTCATTTCATTTTTGAGAAGTGTCCCCAATCACCGCATAGATGATGAGTCACTGAAGGAATACTTCTATGGGGGACAGGATGATAATAATAAAGCGGTATTGGATACTATAGCGGGTGGTTCTTATGGGGAGTGTCCTTATGCCGAGATTGCCGAAAAGTTAGAGAGAATCTCCCGGAATAATAAAGCTTGGAGTACTAGGGAGTCCGATACTTGAAGAAATACCTTCACTGTGCAATCCACTCACAACCCAGCCATAGATGAGATTCGTGAAGAGATGGCACAGATGAGAACTGAGCTTGGGTTGGTATTAAAACATGTCACTGGGGGTGCAGAAAAGATAAATGCAGTTAATTACTTGTCTAAACCACCACCACCAAATGATGAATGTTATTATGAGGAGGATTCCGATGTAGTAAATGAGCATACGGGGGGTTTCTGACCGAGTGCCCAAGGCTCAAATCAAGAGAATTGGCGCCAAGGTCAAGGAAACCAAGGTCGGATCTATGGTAACTATAATACTAATTTTCATTATGTCCAAGATGGAAATTACAACCACAACAACAACTTCAACAGGGATAACTATGGTAACAGAAATGATAGGAATGGGCCCTATGGTTCTCTTCAAAATCGTGAAGTTGCCCCTAGGGATGGTGGAGGTAGTATGGCGCGAGTTGAGGATATGTTGCACAAAATGATGAGGAGGTTCGATGCTAGTGATGAGCACACTAAAGAGTTAAGGAGTGATTTAGCGGGTATTGGGCAGAAAGTCGATACACATGAAATATCGATTAAGCAGCTTGAGTTGCAAATGACCCAATTATCTGCGACTGTGAACACATAGCAACCGGGCTTTCTTCTTAGTAACACTGTCCAAAATCCAAAAAATGATGGACACTTTATGGCAATCACACTACTCGCGGTGGTAAGCAAACCATTGACCCACCTATGCCGTCTAATAGGGAAAAGGTGATAAAAGATAATGATAAAGTGGTATACGTTAGTGGTGAAGTAGAAGATAACACTAGAAAAGATGCTGAAGTGCCTAAAAAGATAACTCCCATGCCTACCACCACCCCCATTTCCTCAAAGATTAGTGAAAAAGACCGAGGATGGTAAATATCGGCGTTTTATAACAATGTTGAAGTAGCTTTCTATCAATGTTCCTTTGGTAGAAGCTTTAGAACAAATGCCCGGTTATGCCAAGTTTATGAAAGATCTGGTTACAAAGAAAAGATCGGTCACTTTTGAGGATGATGATAGAATGCAGCATTGTAGTGCTATTGCTACAAGATCCCTGATACAAAAGAAAGAAGATCTGGGTGCGTTCACTATTCCTTGTACAATCGGGTTGTTACATTTTGCGAAAGCATTATGTGATCTGGGGGCAAGCATAAATCTCGATTTACGAGAAGTTGGGTTTTGGGTGATCCAAAGTCCACTGCGATGCGGCTACTGATGGCCGATCTAACAGTAAAAGGGCCTATAGGGATACTCCATGATGTGCTAGTAAAAGTGGATTCATTCATATTTTTGGTAGATTTTGTTATCCTTGATTGTGAAGTCGATTATGAAGTGCCTATTATTCTTGTGAGGCCATTCCTTGCTACGGGTAGAGCTTTATATGATATGGAAAAAGGGAAGATGAAATTTTAGTTGAACAATGAAGAAGTGACCTTGAACATTTGTAGGTCCATGAGGTAGAGTGGTGAGCTCCAATCGGTATCTTCTATATCCTACAAAGTTGGTAAGTCATCCAAGACACAAATAGAAAAACGTCTAGGTGTAGAAGCATTAGCGGCAGTGATAATGAATTTTGATAACGATTGCATTGAAGATTATGGGTCATTAGTCGCGGCTCTTGATCGAGGTGATGTTTGGTTTAAACCTATGAAATATGAGTTAGACATGAAGAATCGCGAGTCTCCAACCGCGAAACCATCTATAGAAAAGGCTCCAAAGTTAGAACTAAAAGCTCTCCCACCTCATCTCAGGTATGAATTCTTAGGAAATGATGACACTTCACCGGTAATCATTGCATTAAACCTGAATGAACAACAAGTTGAGAGTTTGGTGAAAGTGCTAAAAAAGTTCAAAAAAGCTATTGGGTGGACTATTGCGGACATTATTGGGATCCCTCTTGGTATTTTTTCTCATAAAATCCAACTCATGCCCGATCATAAGCCAAGTATTAAGCACCAGAGACGCTTAAATCCACCTATGCAAGAGGTTGTGATGAAGGAAATCATTAAATGGTTGGATGCCGGAGTAATATATCCGATCGCCGATAGTAGTTGGGTATGCCCTGTTCAGTGTGTACATAAGAAAGGGGGAATGACTATGGTCCCCAATGAGAAAAATTAACTAGTTCCAATGAGACCGGTTACTGGATGGAGGGTGTGTATGGATTACCGTAAATTAAATGCATGGACCGAAAAACACCATTTTCCTATGCCCTTCATGGATCAGATGTTGGATAGAGTTGCCGGAAAAGGGTGGTACTGTTTTCTTGATGGATATTCGGGGTATAATCAGATTTCTATTGCACCAGAAGATCAAAAGAAAACCACCTTTACTTGTCCATATGGGACCTTTGCGTTCAAAAGAATGTCGTTCGGGTTGTGCAATGCACCCGCCACATTTCAGAGATGTATGATGTCGATATTCTCCGACATGGTGGAAGATACTATTGAAGTTTTTATGGATGATTTTTCTGTGGTTGGTGAATCATTCTAGCGGTGTTTCAGCCATTTATCTGAGGTCCTTAAGAGATGTCAAGACTGCAATTTAGTACTAAATTGGGAAAATGCCACTTCATGGTGAAAAAAGGTATTGTTTTGGGCATCGCATTTCAGAAAAGCGCATAGAGGTTGATCGAGCTAAAGTCGAGGTAATAGAGAGACTTCCCCCACCTATCTCTGTAAAAGGTGTGAGAAGTTTTCTTGGGCATGCAGGTTTTTACCAGAGATTCATCAAAGATTTTTCAAAAATTGCGCATCCGTTGTGCATACTGCTGGAGAAAGATTGTAAATTTTACTTTGATGAATCCTGTCTTAAAGCATTCGGCGAGCTAAAAGAAAAATTGGTGTCTGCACCTATCATTATTTCTCCAGATTGGAACATTCCATTTGAGGTGATGTGCGATGCTATTGGGGTTGCTCTTGGTGTGGTATTGGGACAAAGAAGGAACAAAATCCTTCTTCCCATTTACTATGCTAGTAAAGTCCTAAATGAAGCCCGGAAGAAATACACAGTAACTGAGCAAGAACTCCTTGCAGTAGTCTTTGCTTTTGAAAATTTTCACTCCTATTTTCTAGGTACTAGAGTTATAGTGCATACTGACTATTCAACATTGAGATATTTGATGGCAAAGTAGGATGCAAAACCGAGGTTGATTCGTTGGGTATTACTGCTACAAGAATTTGACTTTGAGGTGAGGGATAGAAAAGGGACCGAGAATCAAGTTGCCGATCACTTGTCCCGTCTAGAATATGAAGCTATGAGAGAGTTAGGGGATAAGACTGATATTGATGATACTTTCCACGATGAGCATGTATTGGTTGCCTCACAAGACTTGATTCTATGGTTCACATAATTCGCGAAGTATCTGGCTAGCGATATTATTCCATCGGACTTGTCCTTTCATCAATGAAAAAAGTTCATGTACGATGTGAAGAAGTTCTTTTGGGATGAACCATAATTTTATAGGAGCTGTGCCGATGGGCTTATTCGGCGTTGTGTGCCAGAAGTTGAGTGTTTTAGAGGCATGCCATTCCTCACCCGTTGGTGGATATCATTGCGGTATCCGAACCGCTCATAAGATATTACAATGTGGTTACTATTGACCAACTCTTCATCAAGATGCTCATGAGTTTGCTAAAGCATGTGATAGATGCCAAAGAGATGGCGGCATTTCAAGAAAGCAAGAGCTCCCTCTAAACCCCATTCTTGTGATTGAGTTATTTGATGTTTGGCGTATTGACTTTATGGGTCCTTTTATGAGTTCTCATGGAATGAAGCATATTTTAGTAGCGGTTGATTATGTATCTAAATGGGTGGAAGCTATCGCACTCGCAAACAATGAAGGGAAGAGTATCACTGCGTTCTTGAAAAAGAACATATTCTCTTGATTTGGTACCCCCAAGGGCAATTATTAGTGATGGGGGATACCACTTTTGCAACAAATTGTTCAAGGGATTATTGGAGAAATATGGGGTTTGCCATAATATGGCCACTCCTTACCATCCTCAAACTAGTGGGCAAGTTGAAGTGTCAAATAGGGATATCAAATAGATATTATCAAAAACAGTGAACGCTAGTAGAACGGATTGGTAAAGCAGGCTTGATGATGCTCTTTGGGCCTACCGGACAGCACATAAGACTCCCATAGGTATGTCCCCATACCAACTTGTATATGGGAAAGCTTGTCATCTTCCGGTTGAATTGGAGCATAAAGCCATGTGGGCTATGAAGAAGTTTAAAATGGATTGGAACGAAGTTGAAGAACAACGGTTAACTGGGTTGAATGAACTCGATGAATTTTGCCTGAAAGCTTATGAAAGCTCAGCCCTCTACAAAGAAACGATGAAGAAGTACCATGACCTAAAAATTGAAAAATGAGAGTTTATGGTTGGGGATTTTGTGCTTTTATACAATTCTAGGTTGCGCGTGTTTCCGAGCAAGCTCAAGTCCAAATGGACTGGCCCGTACTTGGTTACCCAACTATTCCTCAGGGAGCAGTGAGTTGGAAACCAAGGAGGGTGTGCGGTTTAAGGTCAATGGGCAACGAATAAAAATCTATTTTGGGCATGCTGAATCGGCGAATGAAGTGATCGAGGCATACCATCTTGATGAAGTCTGAGTAATCAAGTGTCTTCAGTCGTGCCGCGACGTTAAATCATGCGCTGGTTGGGAGGCAACCCAATAAGTATAGTTTTCTTTCTATTAATGGTAGCATTTTTTACTAATAGGTTTTAAATTTGCAGGCACAACACCAGGAAATTTTGCAGAAAATCACTCCGCAACATGCACTGACGGATACATCGACGGACCGTCACGCATGCGACGGACCATCACATAAATCCGTCGTGCCAGGTACGTTTTTTATTTATTTTCAAAATTAGGCCATCCGCGATGAAACCCATGACAGACCGTCACATATGCGACGGAACGTCGTCGGGGACTCGTTGCGTCATTAACCAGCAACCCGACCCGACCCGGCTTGGAAATTTTAAAAATTGTCAACCTTTAAAACCCCCAATCCTTCATTTAAACCATTTCTTCCCTCTTTATCCCATTCCCTCCCTTTCAAACTTCCTACCTTTGTCACCATCTTATCTATCAACTCCGTATCACTTCACCAAATCCCCAATTCCCAAAATCTCCTTTCTACTGGTCGGAGTCTGCAGCTGTGGTTGTGCTCTTGATAACCAAGTGCCTCACTTGGTTGTTTTTCTCCTCTTCTCAGGTATGTGTCTCCTATCTTTACCCATTTACATTACATTTTTGTTTTTCAATTTCTATTAGCCTATTTCTTTTTGGCGGGTCTTTGTTCTTTGTTCAAATTTTATCTGACCAAGGTTCATCTTGTTAAAACTCGAGAAATTGGTGCTTTAGCATTGGTAGTTCGCTAGGTATTTTGGTTAGAAACATGTAGGTTAACATTAAGTATTCCGTTTGAGTCACTGGAAATGATTGGGGCATCCTAGTTCTGTCACTGAATGATAGAACGAGACCCCGATGACGTACCGTTGTACCCACGACGAACCGTCATAGGGTCTGTTCCAACACCCCACTATTCGTTTTCTCTAAGTGTCCACGAACGGACACATGCGACGGACCGTTGTTCCGTCCTGCACAAACGTTCTGGTTGTCAGAGTCCCTATTCCTAAGGATCTCCAACTTTTTCTAAGTGTCCTCTGACGGACATCTAAGACGGACCGTCATTAACACGATGGTCAATCCTGCACAACCGTCATGGTTGTCAGAGACCCTTATCCTAAGGGTCTCCATTTTTTTCCAAGTGTCCTCTGACGGACATCTACGACGGACCATCATTACCACGACGGACCGTCCTGCACAACCGTCATGACGTTCAGAGACCCTTGTCATAAGGGTCTCCATCTAAGTGTCCACAAACGGACATCTACGACGGAACGTCGTACCCTCGACGGTCCGTCCTGCACAACCGTCATCACGTTCAGATACCCCTCCCCTAAGGGTCTACATACTTTTTCTAAGTGCCCCACGATGGACATCGACGAAGGACCGTCATTATCACGACGGTCCGTCCTGCTTATCCGTCATAAGTGTCAGAGACTTTCCTTTAGGGGTCTCCACATAAACATCGCCTAAGTAAGACATGACGGACCCCATGATGGTTCGTCATACTCACGACGAGTCGTCACCTGGTCCGTCGTATTTCGCTGCTACTACAGAGATGTCATTAAAGCTTTGCTCTTATGTTTATTTTGTGTCGTTTTTGCTTGTCTTGTTTGCTCCTTATAGTACTTATAATGATTCTTTACAGGTACTATCTCTAATGGCACCGAAACAAGATCGAGTTTACGCACGTGGGCATTCAAAGTGTGTCGCCCCGTCTGCCCGACTGGTTATAGGATTTGATGATGAGCATGATCTCGAATACGTGCCCCCAGGCACTGCCACTCCAGCACGAGCTGCACGTGCAACCAGAGCTACGCCCAAAAAGGTGGCGTCCGGCGTAGTCACTGCCTCCCAGTCTGAGGAGGAGCGCACACTGAGCGGCACACCTTCTGGGTCAGCTACACAAGAATAAGGAGCGTCTGGTTCCTTAGGAGTTTCGTGGTTGGAGGAAGCCTCTGGATCCGCAGAAGTCCATGCACCCACCACAGCTGCACAATCTGCCTCGTATGATGAGGCTGACAGTCCTGATTCCACTCCAGGCTCACCGACTGGTGCTCTAGCCCCGGTTGCCGACCAGCCCAACCGGTGGTGTTTCGACGGGAAATACCAAGTGTATTCAGACGCCAATTTTCTAAATTATAAAGGCGTCATGACACAGACCCTTACACTGGAGAGGCGGGTCCTTACGGGAAGTCTCCCCACCATGGCAGATATCCACAATCTCTTCACCAGACACCGGCTAGAGTGGACAGCTCGTTCTTTGGGCCGCTACAGTGAGGAGTTGGTCCGAGAGTTTTACGCCTCTTATGTGGATACTCTCCGATCACAGATCGATAGGCGGGCTGCCCCTGCCAAACAGGCCCCTCTTGAGCACGTCAGAGTACACGTCATACAGGTCGACATCTCCCTGCCACCCATCCGCCGGTATATGTACGGTGAGGATGTTGATGCCACCAGGACCCCTCTCACTGCCAAGTTCTACTACCGGTGGCAAATTGTTAAAGATGGCCAATTCTTGCGTGAGCCATCGCTGAGAGAGACCACCAAGAGGTGGACGGCCCTGCACTTATCTATTGATGGAGAGGGTGCCGACTGGGTAATGGAGCCGAATGGAGCCATCAGGAAAGCTAACTTGACCTTCACGGCTAAGTTTTTATGGTTTATTGTCCGCCACTGCCTCTCCCCCACGGCTGCTGATAGTATAGTTACATGGGATCGCGCAGTTCTGATGGCAGCGATGATAGCCTGGTTTGAGGTTGACTTCGCGTGGCTTCTACAGGCAGTCATGCACGAGAGGGCTTTCAAGGTCACCACTACTTACCCTTTTCCGTGCATGATATTTTTATTATGAAGGTCCGCAAGTGTGCCCATCTGGCACATTGATCAGCTCAAGACTCCGCAGGGCACTGTTGATATCGGCCTCATCAGGGATGAGGCCAATGAGTTGGCTCCATGAAGAGGGCCCCGTCCAGCAGTGCCTCCACTTGGTGAGAATCTGGCTGATACTGTAGCGCATGCTCAAACGACTAGGCAGGCTACTTCAGTAACCACTGACACTATCCCGGTCGAGTCTATCCCGGGTAGTAGCACTGCCCCTAGCTCCTCTCACGCAGCCCCTTTCCCCTCTCTGGTCCCGCTTGCTAAGGTCCAGAAACTAGAGGCTTAGATGGCCACACTTCTACATCACATCCAGCCTTGGATAAAGAGGTCTATTGCTGAGACGGAGGAGCGCTTGGAGCGTACGATGGCAGAACACACAGAGCGGAAGATCGCTGAGGTTCATCAGCGCTTAGACGCTTCTGAGTTGCGGGTGCTAGCCCGGCCAGCCACTCAGGTGGACATGTTGATATACCGTGGTTTCACGGTATATAATACTTTTTCCTTAAGTTTAGTGTGTCCGAAAGCCTTTTTGTGCTAATTTTGATATATGTTTCTCTTTGTTTTGCAGGAAATCTGTCCAAAGCTGAATGCGGAGATTTTGAGCGAAAAAATGCAGAAGAGACCACCTACGGAGCTTATGACGGTCCGTCGTTCCTGTGACGGTCCGTAGGTGGCAGCGTAGTGCAGCTGCTGAAGGAAGATGGGGAAGTCTGACCAAGTGTGGGATTACGAAGCTTGTGACGGTCCGTCATGGCTATGACGGTCCATCCTGCAGGTTCGTCGTGAAGTTCAGAGAAGTGATCCCAGTACCCAGATTCCGAGATTTGAAGTATTTTGGAACGAAGACCCTCGACGGACCATTGTGCCTATGACGGTCCGTCATACTTGCCGTCGAGGGGAATGAAGAAAGCAGCAGAAGAAATTGCACCAAGTACGGGACGACGGTGACCACGACGGTCCGTTGTGACCACGACGGTCCGTCGCGAGGTCCTTCGACCCAGCCGTGTTTTGGCAGATTTCAAGCAATTAGAATTCTTGTTTAATAAGGTTTTTGTTTTTTTATAAATAGTTCGAAAAACCTCGTTTCTGAGGTTAGACACCTGAGATTCTTGATAATCATTAGACTTTTTGTGAGATTATTGATTACTTTGAGAATTCTTGCAAGTGATTTTTGGTGATTAATCAAGCAACCTTTTGGATTTTATTCTTTCTCATTGAAGTAAGTACATGAATTCTTATTTAATATATTTGAATATTGTGTTTATGGTTATGAGTAACTAAACTCCATAACTAGGGTTGTGGGAACCATAGGAAAATAATGAGATAACCCCTAGCTAAAATAACAATTCTAGAATAGTGTCTTGCATGTATTAATAATTCTTTCGCTTAGAAGTCTTTTTAACGGATGATAAACGTTAGAACTCGCCTTAATGCTACTTGCCGGAGCAAGGAGGTAGATAATAGGAAAAGAATTATTGACATAGATTTAGTGTATACTATCTAATAGGCTAGTATTGATTGGTAAGAGGTAATAACTTAGTCAAATATCGAATACGATGCTTAATATGAGGTAAAGATAAGGGTTAGGAAAGCAACACACGTTGCCGGACCAAGGTGCGGAGTGAGATTTTCTAGATGCCGGACCAAGGATTTAGAAATACATAACTTATCACTTTGCATGCAAGATACTAGGAAAGAATTGTTATAGTTGGAATTATCAAGTTATGAACCTGTGGGGAACACGTAAACCCTAGTTACTTTTATTAATTGATTAAAATCCAACTTTCAAAATTGTTAAGTGTCTCTTTCAATTTCGTTAGTTATTTTTACTCATTAGGAAATACAAACCCCCTTATTATGTTTTTACTTTCTAAGGAAGTCATCAACCGAACAATAGTAATAACAGGTTGAAGTTAAGTCTAGACTATTTTCCTCGTGGGAACGATCCCAACCTCACTAGTTGGGTTATTTACTTGACACGACCGCTTTACTTCTTATTTGAGAAGTAAGTTTGAGCGTATCAAATTTTGGCGCCGCTACCGGGGATTATAGCTTTTAGATTAACTTGAACTTATTACTATAGTTTAGTTGATATTTTCTTGATTTAACTTTGTTTTATTGTTTTTGATTTCTTTTCAGAACTATCCTCCTTGTATGCCAAATACACGGAGAGGAAGAGAACCGTTGTTTCACTACGATCACGAGTTAGAGCGCACACTGCGCAATATGAATTGAAATTTGGGAATAAATGATGAGGATCCGAACCAGAACATCCCAGCTCCGGTTGATGTTCATGGTCAGATGTTAGCCGATGCTCCAGGTGAACATCAACAGAGGGGACAAAATCCCGTTCCACGGCCCCAAGTATACTACAGAGGCTATGATGACATAGCAGGTTCGGATGGGCCACTGGTTTTGCCTCCTTTACCCACAGCCCACACTTTTGTGGTAACTAGTAGTCTGATGCAAATGCTCACTGCCAGAGGTTTGTTTTCAGGGCTACCTTCTGAGGATCCACATGCCCATATAGCTAAGGTAAGGGAAGTGTGTAAAAGTTGTGTGGGCAGGTGGATCTTATGGAGAATGCCCTTATGCTGAGATCGTCGAAAAATTAGAGAAAATCTCCCGGAATAACAAAGCTTGGAGTACTAGGCAGTCTGATACAGGGAGAAACACCTTCGCAGTGCAGTCCACTCATAACCCAGCCACAGATGAGATTCGGGAAGAAATGGCTCAGATGAGAACTGAGCTTGGGTTTGTACTAAGACATGTCACTGGGGGTGCAGAAAAGATTAATGCAGTCAACTACTTGGCTAAACCACCACCCCCTAACGATGAATGTTACTATGCGGAGGATACTTCTGCAGTAAATGAACAGATGGGGGGTTTCCGACCAAGCGCCCAAGGCTCAAATCAGGATAATTGGCGCCAAGGTCAAGGGAACCAAGGTCGGAATTATGGTAACTACAATCGCGAGGGTCATTATGTCCGAGATGGAAGCTACAACCGCGACAACAACTAAAACAGGGGTAACTATGCTAATAGAAACGACAAGAATGGGCCCTATGTCCCTCCTCAAAATCGTGAAGTTACTCCTAGGGATGGTGGAGATAGTATGGCGCGAGTTGAGGATATGTTGCACAAAATGATGAGGAGGTTCGATGCTAGTGATGAGCACATTAAAGAGTTAAGGGGTGATTTAGCTAGTATTGGGCAAAAAGTTGATACACATGCAATTTCGATTAAACAGATCGAATTGCAAGTGGCCCAATTATCTGCGACAGTGAACACACGGCAACCGGGCACTCTTCCTAGCAACACTGTCCAAAATCCAAAGAATGATGCGCACTGTATGGCAATCACTACTCGGGGTGGTAAGCAAACCATTGACCCACCTATGCCATCTACTGAGGAAAATGTGAGAAAGGATAATGATAAGGTGGTAAAGGGTAGTGGTGAAGCAGAGGAAAGTAATGGAAAAGATGCAGAAGTACCCATCAAGGTAATTCTCATGCCTAGGCCACCACCACCCTTCCCTCAGAGATTAGTGAAAAAGACCGAGGATGGTAAATACCGGCGTTTCATAACAATGTTGAAGCAGCTTTCTATCAATGTCCCTTTGGTAGAAGCTCTAGAACAAATACCCGGTTATGCCAAATTTATGAAAGATCTGGTCACCAAGAAAAGATCGGTCACTTTCGAGGATGATGATAGACTGCAGCATTGTAGTGCTATTGCTACTAGATCCCTCGTACAAAAGAAAGAAGATCCTGGTACGTTCACAATTCCTTGTACAGTTGGGTCATTACATTTTGCGAAAGCATTATGTGATCTGGGGGCAAGTATAAATCTCATGCCCTTCTCAATTTACAAGAAGTTGGGTTTGGGGATCCAAAACCCACTGCGATGCGGTTACTGATGGCTGATCGGACAATGAAACGGCCTATAGGGATACTCCATGATGTGCTAGTAAAAGTGGGGTCATTCATCTTTCCGGCTGATTTTGTTATTCTTGATTGCGAGGTCGATTTTGAAGTGCCTATTATTCTTGGGAGGCCATTCCTTGCTACAGGTAGAGCCTTAGTTGATATGGAGAAGGGACAGATGACATTTCGGTTGAATAATGAAGAAGCGACCTTCAACATTTGTAGGACCCTGAGGCAGAGTGGTGAGCTCCAATCGGTATCTGCCATATCCCACAAAGAAAAGATGAAGAAGGAGACTTAACAGAAAAATGCAAAACAAGAGTTTAGGGTTGGGGATTTGGTGCTTGTAGACAGTTTTGGGGTGCCTTGTCTTCCGGGCAAGCTCAAGTCCAAATGGACTGGCCCTTACATGATTACCCAAGTATTCCCTCATGGAGCAGTTGAGTTAAAAACCAAGGAGGGAGTGTGGTTTAAGAGGAATAGAGATACAATAAAACTCTATTTTGGGCATAAAGCATCGGGGAAT
>NC_028639.1:26645919-26780217 GCF_001406875.1 Solanum pennellii
TTTTTCTCCATTTCTACGGTATGTGTCTCTAATTTATACTCATTTATCTTGCATTTTTGTTACTAGTTAGTATTAAGCTTAGTTCCTCATAGTATTTTGTTTACTTTATACGATTCTGCTTGACCTAGGTTACAAATGTTCGAAATTGCCATTTTGACAACCCTAGCCATAGGTGATTTTGCATTGCTAGTCTCCTAGGTAGTTGGGATAGAAAAATATAGGTCCAGAACACTACAAGACCATGTGGGTTCATCGGGGTTGCTTAGGGTACCTTTAGTTCTGTCACTGTCATTCAAAACGAGACCCCGATGACGGACCGTCGTAGCCACGATGGACCATCGTAGGGTTCGTTGCACAAGCCCTAGCACCCCTGTCCTACCGGACACATGTGACGGACCGTCGTCTTCACGACGGTCCGTCCTGCACAACCGTTCCGGTTGTCAGAGACCGTATTTCTAAGGGTCTCTCATTTTTTTTCCAAGTGTCCTTCAACGGATACATGTTACGGACCGTCATGGCTATGACGGTCTGTCCTGCACGACCGTCCTGATGGTCAGAGACCCCTCTGCTAAGGGTCTCCAATATTTTTCTAAGTGTCCTACGACGGACACCTACGACGGACCGTCGTACCCTTGACGGTCCGTCCTGCACGACCGTCATGATTTTCAGAGACCCCTCTGCTAAGGGTCTCCAATATTTTTCTAAGGGTCCTACGACGGACACCTATGACGGACCGTCGTACCCTCGATGGTCCGCCCTGCACGACCGTCATGATGGTCAGAGACCCCTCTGCTAAGGGGCTCCCATATTTTTCTAAGTGTCCTACGACGGACACCTACGACGGACCGTCGTACCCTTGACGGTCCGTCCTGCACGACCGTCATGATGGGCAGAGACCCCTCTGCTAAGGGGCTCCCATATTTTTCTAAGTGTCCTACGACGGACACCTACGACGGACCGTCGTACCCTTGACGGTCCGTCCTGCACGACCGTCATGATGGGCAGAGACCCCTCTGCTAAGGGGCTCCCATATTTTTCTAAGTGTCCTACGACGGACACCTACGACGGACCGTCGTACCCTTGACGGTCCGTCCTGCACGACCGTCATGATGGGCAGAGACCCCTCTGCTAAGGGGCTCCCATATTTTTCTAAGTGTCCTACGACGGACACCTACGACGGACCGTCGTACCCTTGACGGTCCGTCCTGCACGACCGTCATGATGGGCAGAGACCCCTCTGCTAAGGGGCTCCCATATTTTTCTAAGTGTCCTACGACGGACACCTACGACGGACCGTCGTACCCTTGACGGTCCGTCCTGCACGACCGTCATGATGGGCAGAGACCCCTCTGCTAAGGGGCTCCCATATTTTTCTAAGTGTCCTACGACGGACACCTACGACGGACCGTCGTACCCTTGACGGTCCGTCCTGCACGACCGTCATGATGGGCAGAGACCCCTCTGCTAAGGGGCTCCCATATTTTTCTAAGTGTCCTACGACGGACACCTACGACGGACCGTCGTACCCTTGACGGTCCGTCCTGCACGACCGTCATGATGGGCAGAGACCCCTCTGCTAAGGGGCTCCCATATTTTTCTAAGTGTCCTACGACGGACACCTACGACGGACCGTCGTACCCTTGACGGTCCGTCCTGCACGACCGTCATGATGGGCAGAGACCCCTCTGCTAAGGGGCTCCCATATTTTTCTAAGTGTCCTACGACGGACACCTACGACGGACCGTCGTACCCTTGACGGTCCGTCCTGCACGACCGTCATGATGGGCAGAGACCCCTCTGCTAAGGGGCTCCCATATTTTTCTAAGTGTCCTACGACGGACACCTACGACGGACCGTCGTACCCTTGACGGTCCGTCCTGCACGACCGTCATGATGGGCAGAGACCCCTCTGCTAAGGGGCTCCCATATTTTTCTAAGTGTCCTACGACGGACACCTACGACGGACCGTCGTACCCTTGACGGTCCGTCCTGCACGACCGTCATGATGGGCAGAGACCCCTCTGCTAAGGGGCTCCCATATTTTTCTAAGTGTCCTACGACGGACACCTACGACGGACCGTCGTACCCTTGACGGTCCGTCCTGCACGACCGTCATGATGGGCAGAGACCCCTCTGCTAAGGGGCTCCCATATTTTTCTAAGTGTCCTACGACGGACACCTACGACGGACCGTCGTACCCTTGACGGTCCGTCCTGCACGACCGTCATGATGGGCAGAGACCCCTCTGCTAAGGGGCTCCCATATTTTTCTAAGTGTCCTACGACGGACACCTACGACGGACCGTCGTACCCTTGACGGTCCGTCCTGCACGACCGTCATGATGGGCAGAGACCCCTCTGCTAAGGGGCTCCCATATTTTTCTAAGTGTCCTACGACGGACACCTACGACGGACCGTCGTACCCTTGACGGTCCGTCCTGCACGACCGTCATGATGGGCAGAGACCCCTCTGCTAAGGGGCTCCCATATTTTTCTAAGTGTCCTACGACGGACACCTACGACGGACCGTCGTACCCTTGACGGTCCGTCCTGCACGACCGTCATGATGGGCAGAGACCCCTCTGCTAAGGGGCTCCCATATTTTTCTAAGTGTCCTACGACGGACACCTACGACGGACCGTCGTACCCTTGACGGTCCGTCCTGCACGACCGTCATGATGGTCAGAGACCCCTCTGCTAAGGGTCTCCAATATTTTTCTAAGTGTCCTACGACGGACACCTACGACGGACCGTCGTACCCACGACGGACCGTCCTGCACATACCGTCATGCTAGTCAGAGACTCTCCTTCAGGGTTCTTTATATATACATAGACTAAGTATAACACGACGGACCTCATGACGGTCCGTCATAGCCACGACGAGCCGTCATCTGGCCCGTCGTGTGATACAGTTTCAATATCACCGACACACACTATTTTCACTGTTTTATTTCTTATGGGTTTGCTTGTCTTGTTTGCCACTACTCATACTAATATTGATTCTTTACAGGTACTATCTACTATGGCACCCAAGCAAGACCGAACCTACGCACGCGGGCGATCAAAGTCTGTTGCCCCGTCTGCACGCTTGATCATCGGCTCTGATGATGAGCGGGACCCAGGGTATGTGCCCCTTGGAACTTCCACACCCTCCCGTGCTGCACGTGCTCCCAGCGCCACACCCAAGACGGTGGCGTCCGGCGTAGTCACTGTCTCCCAGTCTGATGAGGAGCGCACACTGAGCGGCACACCCTCTGGGTCAGCCACAAATGAGGAAGGAGCGTCTGGCTCCTTAGGAGTATCATGGTCCGAGGAAGCTTCTGGCTCTGCAGAGGTCCCCGCACCCGTAACTGCTGCAGCGTCGGCCTTGTCTGATGAGGCTGACAGTTCAGACTCTACATCCGGCGCACCAGCTCAGGTCCCCACCCCAGCCTCTGACCAGCCAAACCGGTGGTGTGTCGACGACTAGTTTCAAGTTTACTCTGACGCCAAGTTCCTGACTGATAAAGGAGTAATGACTCGAACACTCACCTTGGAGCGGATGGTACTTACAGGGAGTCTCCCAACGATGTCGGAGATCCATAACCTCTTCACCACGCATCGCTTAGAGTGGACAGCACGTCCGTTGGGACGATACAGCGAGGAAATGGTCCGAGAGTTCTATGCATCCTACGTAGCGACTCTCCGATCACAGATCGATAGGCGGGCTGCTCCCGCTAAACAGGCCCACTTTAGCAGGTTCGAGTCTGGGGCGTGCAGGTTGACATTTCCCTGCCAGCCATCCGCCGGTTTCTATACGGCGAGAGTGCACATGCTACTCGGACCCCCATCACTGCCGAGTTTGACTACCGCTGGCAGATAGTAAAGGATGGACAGTTCTTGCGCGAGCCAGCACTGAGAGAGACCACCAAGAGGTGGATGGCCCCGCACCTGTCAGTAGATGGAGAGGGTGCCGATTGGGTCACTGAGCCGAAGGGGGCTATCAAGAAGGCCAACCTCACGTTCTTATCAAAGTTCTTGTGGCTGCTCGTCCGTCACTGCCTTTCCCCCACAGCTGCTGATAACATCGTTATCTGGGATCGAGCAGTGCTGATGGCGGCGATGATAGCCGGATTCGAGGTGGACTTCGCACGGCTTCTCCAGGCAGTCATGCACGATAGGGCATTCAAGGTCACTACCACCTACCCCTTTCCGTGCATGATCTTTACACTTTGCAGGTCCGCAGGCGTGCGCATATGGCACATAGATCAGTTGAAGACCCCGCAGGGTACCGTTGACGTCGGCCTCATCAGAGACGAGGCCAATGAGTTGGCCCCACGTAGAGGGCCCCGTCCAGAGCTGCCACCACGTGCTGATGATCTTGCAGATACGGTAGCCCAGGCCCGCACAGCTACACAGGCATCCACTGACACTACCCCGGTCGAGTCTATCCCGAGTAGTAGCACAGCCCCGAGCTCCTCTCGCACAGCCCCTCTACCGGTACTGGTCCCGCTTGCTAGGGTCCAAAAATTAGAGGCACAAATGGCCACTCTTCTGCATCATATCCAGCCGTGGATGCAGAAGTCGATTACCGAGTCTGAAGCGCGTCTAGAGAGGAAGATGCAGCAGTTTACAGAGCGGAAGATTGCTGAGGTCAACCAGCGTCTGGACGCCTTTGAGTTGAAAGTGTTAGCCCGACCAGCCCCTCTGGTGGATGTGTCGACAGTCTTCGTGCAGACATCGACACGATCCTAGAGGCGAGCGTGCTAGAGTCTGAGGCCCCTTCTGTCGAGCCTGCTGAGGACACCGTGCTAGCGGCCCTGATTACTACTTTAGAAGTTCCACCACCTCCCCCTCGAGAGACTGCCAAGAGGCGCAGGGGTCGAGCCGAGGATGAGGCGCGAGCAAGGAAGAAGGAGCGCCGAGAGATGGAGGCTGCGAGGAGAGCCTCACTTGCTGAGGAGGAGGCGCACCAGATCAGAGCATCACAGTTAGCGGCTGGGGCGTCTAGCTCCCGCACTGTGGAGACAGCATGAGGCACTACTGATGGTGCGGTTGTTGCTGAGGACACCACTGAGGGTGTCCAGATTGCAGAGGACGTGGGTTCCGGGGAACCGGACCCACCATCTTGCTGATCGACGGCGCTTTGCGCCACAGGTTTGCTTCACCTACCACTCTAGTATTTACATTTTTATGCATTGGGGACAATTGCATGCTTTTTTGTTGGGGGTGGGGTAAATGGATAGTGAGTGTTAGGGTGAAGTCTGAGTAGCCCAATTCACTATCCTCTTTTGGGGTTTTCTTGCCTGTGTTCTTTTTCCCCAAAAGACTGATTACTTTTTCTGTTGAACCGGCATGTCTATATCTTTTGTACATAGTTTAATTCTGGAGCATGATGGCTAAAATGATATCCTGATTAAATGGAAAATAATGCATGACTAGGCATAGTAACTGATAATTGTGTGGCTCTAAGCATGAAATAGAGTTACACCATTGCATTACCCTAAGTCTTTAATTCAAACTAGGTGTCTAATAATCTGGTATAGTGATGACATGTCAAGTGAGTGTAAGGAAATTTGAATAGTCCACTATTGGTACTGAGCTAGAACTTGCCTGGTTAGTCCTGCTAAAAGTAAGCTGTAATAGACAATTAGGAAAGGATCATAGGCCCTTATTCAATATAGCCCATTTCTAGCCTAAATAAAAAAAACCAAATGAAATTTATCCTTCTTTGATCCAAATGATCTGAGCTAAAATTAGACCTTTCTTTTTCACCCCAACTGATCTTTTCTGGGAACAATGTGTTGGCCCTGGTCCCTCCTTGGACATGTGCACCTCAGCTTATGCCAAAAGCATAAGTTGAGGGTGGCTAATGCAGTAAACAACCTTCGTTATGGCCCTGACCCAACTTTGGGTATTGTGTACCTTGACTCATGGCAAAGCCATGAGTTGAGGGTGGCTATTATGAGGAATGCTCTGGAAAGTGGGGTTGAAAGAACAAAGAGAGAGAAAGAACAAAAGTAAAGTGACTCAAGAATTAGTTGAAAGAAAAGTAAAGAAAAAGAAAAATATACAAGAATTACAAACAAGAAAAGAAGAGAGTCACTTACACAAATGAAGAAAGAAGAGAAAATTGAGCAAAGGGAAAGAATATGAGAAACTGGGCGAGATAAAATGATAGAAAAGGGAAGGTTTAGCCGATATGTCAAGGAGGGCAAAAAGTCACTAAAGTATACCAAAATATACCCTACCTGACCCTGAGCCTATGTTACAAGCTAAAAAAGTCCTATCGTGATCCTAAGGGTTGTATAGCGAACTTAAGGCAGTGAAAATAAGGGCAAGCTTATGGCAATAGGTATGAATGAGTGTGACTTTGTTCTGAGAGCGAGTGTTGAAATGTAATCCTTATACTCAAACTGAAATCATTGTGTGAAAAATGAGGATTTTGTTCTAAAGTGAGGACACTAGTTGCAATACCGGAATTGTTAGCACCTCGGTGAGAAATTGAAGAGGATAGGTGTTAATGCATGGTGAGTCTTTGTCATGTTCTGATCCCACAAAATTCAAGCCTAATAGTGATAGCATGCATAGATTTGATGAGATTAATCGGGATTGATAGCCAAATGATTGCAAAGGATAAAACATGGATACTATTGTACAAAGATTGTGTAGTGAGTCATAGTGCGTCGCTTGAGGACAAACAACGAATTTAAGTTGAGGGTGTTGATATACCGTGGTTTCACGGTATTATTAATACTTTTTCCTTAAGTTTAGTGTGTCCAAAAGCCTTTTTGTGCTAATTTTTATATAAGTTTCTCTTTGTTTTGCAGGAAATCTGTCCAAAGCTGAATGCGGAGATTTTGAGCAAAGAAATGCAGAAGAGACCACCTACGGAGCTTATGACGGTCCGTCGTGCCTGTGACGGTCCGTAGGTGGCAGCGTAGTGCAGCTGCTGAAGGAAGATGGGGAAGTCTGACCAAGTGTGGGATTACGAAGCTTGTGACGGTCCGTCATGGCCATGACGGTCCGTCCTGCAGGTTCGTCGTGAAGATCAGAGAAGTGATCCCAGTACCCAGATTCCGAGAGTTGAAGTATTTTGGAACGAAGACCCTCGACGGACCGTTGTGCCTATGACGGTCCGTCATACTTGCCGTCGAGGGGAATAAAAAGAGCAGCAGAAGAAATTGCACAAGTATGGGACGACGGAGTCCACGACGGTCCGTCGTGACCACGACGGTCCGTCGCGTGGTCCGTCGACCCAGCCGCGTTTTGGCAGATTTCCAGCAATTAGAATTCTTGTTTAATTAGGTTTTTGTTTTTTTATAAATAGTTCGAAAAACCTCGTTTTTGAGGTTAGACACCTGATCGTTAGACTCTTAGATTGTTAAAACTCCGTATTGGTAAACATTGTATTGTGAGATTCTTGATAATCATTAGACTTTTCGTGAGATTATTGATTACTTTGAGAATTCTTGCAAGTGATTTTTGGTGATTAATCAAGCAATCTTTTGGACTTTATTCTTTCTCATTGAAGTAAGTACATGAATTCTTATTTAATATATTTGAATATTGTGTTTATGACTATGAGTAACTAAACTCCATAACTAGGGTTGTGGGAACCATAGGCAAATAATGAGGTAAAACCTAACTAAAATAACAATTCTAGAATAGTGTCTTGCATGTATTAATAATTCTTTCGCTTAGAAGTCTTTTTAACGGATGACCAACGTTAGAACTCGCCTTAATGCTACTTGCCGGACCAAGGAGGTAGATAATAGGAAAAGAATTATTAACATAGATTTAGTGTATACTATCTAATAGGCTAGTATTGATTGGTACGAGGTAATAACTTAGTCAAATATCGAATACGATGCTTAATATGAGGTAAAGATAAGGGTTAGGATAGCAACACACGTAGCCGGACCAAGGTGCGGAGTGAGATTTTCTAGATGCCGGACCAAGGATTTAGAAATACATAACTTATCACTTTGCATGCAAGATACTAGGAAAGAATTGTTATAGTTAGAATTATCAAGTTATGAACCTGTGGGGAACACGTAAACCCTAGTTACTTTGATTAATTGATTAAAATCCAACTTTCAAAACTGTTAAGTGTCTCTTTCAATTTCGTTAGTTATTTTTACTCATTAGGAAATACAAACCCCCCTTTTTATGTTTTTACTTTCTAAGGAAGTCATCAACCGAACAATAGTAATAACAAGTTGAAGTTAAGTCTAGACTATTTTCCTCGTGGGAACGATCCCAACCTCACTAGTTGGGTTATTTACTTGACACGACCGCTTTACTTCTTATTTGAGAAGTAAGTTTGAGCGTATCAAATTTTGGCGCCGCTGCCGGGGAAAATAGCTTTTAGATTAACTTGAACTTATTACTATAGTTTAGTTGATATTTTCTTGATTTTACTTTGTTTTATTGTTTTTGATTTCTTTTCAGAACTATCCTCCTTGTATGCCAAATACACGGAGAGGAAGAGAACCGTTGTTTCCCTACGATCACGAGTTAGAGCGTACACTGCGCAATATGAATCGTAATTTGGGAATAAATGATGAGGATCCGAACCAGAACATCCCAGCTCCGGTTGATGTTCATGGTCAGATGTTACCCGAAGCTCCGGGTGAACATCAACAGAGGGGACAGAATCCCGCTCCACGGCCCCAAGCATACTACAGAGGCTATGATAACATAGCAGATTCGGATGGGCCACTGGTTTTGCCTCCTCTACCCACAGGCCACACTTTTGTGGTAACTAGTAGTCTGATGCAAATGCTCACTGCCAGAGGTTTGTTTTCAGGGCTACCTTCTGAGGATCCACATGCCCATATAGCTAAGGTAAGGGCAGTGTGTAAAAGTTGTGTGGGGAGGCCTGATTTGGATCTAGATGTAATAGGGCTCAGAGTGTTTCCTCTCTCACTGACGGGAGAGGCTGCTATTTGGTTCACTGAGCTCCCATACAACTCCATCTTTACTTGGAACCAACTAAGGGATGTCTTCTTAGCACGCTACTATCCGGTCTCCAAGAAACTAAACCACAAAGACAGAGTGAATAACTTTGTGGCACTACCAGGAGAGTCAGTTAGTAGTTCTTGGGATAGATTCACCTCATTCTTGAGAAGTGTTCCAAATCACCGTATAGATGATGAGTCACTGAAAGAATACTTCTATCGGGGACAGGATGATAACAACAAAGCGGTGTTGGACACTATAGTAGGTGGATCTTATGGAGAATGTCCTTATGCTGAGATCGCTGAAAAATTAGAGAAAATCTCCCGGAATAACAAAGCTTGGAGTACTAGGAAGTCTGATACAGGGAGAAACACCTTCGCAGTGCAGTCCACTCACAACCCAGCCACAGATGACATTCGGGAAGAAATGGCTCAGATGAGAACTGAGCTTGGGTTGGTACTAAAACATGTCACTGGGGGTGCAGAAAAGATTAATGCAGTCAACTACTTGGCTAAACCACCACCCCCTAACGATGAATGTTACTATGCGGAGGATACTTATGCAGTAAATGAACAGATGGGGGGTTTCCGACCAAGCGCCCAAGGCTCAAATCAGGATAATTGGCGCCAAGGTCAAGGGAACCAAGGTCGGAACTATGGTAACTACAACCGTGAGGGTCATTATGTCCGAGATGGAAACTACAACCGCGACAACAACTTTAACAGGGGTAACTATGCTAATAGAAACGACAGGAATGGGCCCTATGTTCCTCCTCAAAATCGTGAAGTTACTCCTAGGGATGGTGGAGATAGTATGGCGCGAGTTGAGGATATGTTGCACAAAATGATGAGGAGGTTCGATGCTAGTGATGAGCACATTAAAGAGTTAAGGGGTGATTTAGCTAGTATTGGGCAAAAAGTTGATACACATGCAATTTCGATTAAACAGATCGAATTGCAAGTGGCCCAATTATCTGCGACAGTGAACACACGGCAACCGGGCACTCTTCCTAGCAACACTGTCCAAAATCCAAAGAATGATGTGCACTGTATGGCAATCACTACTCGGGGTGGTAGGCAAACCATTGACCCACCTATGCCATCTGCTGAGAAAAATGTGAGAAAGGATAATGATAAGGTGGTAAAGGGTAGTGGTGAAGCAGAGGAAAGTAATGGAAAAGATGCAGAAGTACCAATCAAGGTAATTCCCATGCCTACGCCACCACCACCCTTCCCTCAGAGATTAGTGAAGAAGACCGAGGATGGTAAATACCGGCGTTTCATAACAATGTTGAAGCAGCTTTCTATCAATGTCCCTTTGGTAGAAGCTCTAGAACAAATACCCGGTTATGCCAAATTTATGAAAGATCTGGTCACCAAGAAAAGATCGGTCACTTTCGAGGATGATGATAGACTGCAGCATTGTAGTGCTATAGCTACTAGATCCCTCGTACAAAAGAAAGAAGATACTGGTGCGTTCACTATTCCTTGTACAGTTGGGTCATTACATTTTGCGAAAGCATTATGTGATCTGGGGGCAAGCATAAATCTCATGCCCTTCTGAATTTACAAGTAGTTGGGTTTGGGGGATCCAAAACCCACTGCGATGCGGCTACTGATGGCTGATCGGATAGTGAAACGGCCTATAGGGATACTCCATGATGTTCTAGTAAAAGTGGGGTCATTCATCTTTCCGGCTGATTTTGTTATTCTTGATTGCGAGGTTNATTCATCTTTCCGGCTGATTTTGTTATTCTTGATTGTGAGGTCGATTTTGAAGTGCCTATTATCGTTGGGAGGCCATTCCTTGCCACAGGTAGAGCCTTAGTTGACATGGAGAAGGGACAGATGACATTTCGGTTGAATAATGAAGAAGCGACCTTCAACATTTGTAGGACCATGAGGCAGAGTGGTGAGCTCCAATCGGTATCTGCCATATCCCACAAAGAAAAGATGAAGAAGGAGACTGAACAGAAAAAAATGCAAAACAAGAGTTTAGGGTTGGGGATTTGGTGCTTGTAGACAGTTCTGGCGTGCCTTGTCTTCCGGGCAAGCTCAAGTCCAAATGGACTGGCCCTTACTTGATTACCCAAGTATTCCCTCATGGAGCAGTTGAGTTAAAAGCCAAGGAAGGAGTGTGGTTTAAGAGGAATAGAGATAGAATAAAAATCTATTTTGGGCATAAAGCATCGGGGAATAAAGTAATAGAGGCAAACCATCTTGATGAAGGCTGAGTAATCAAGTGTCCCCAGTCGTGCCGCGACATTAAATCAGGCGCTTGTTGGGAGGCAACCCAATACTTGTCGTTTTTTTTAGTAAGGATAGCATTTTTCTACTAATGGGTTTTTAAATTCGCAGGCACATCACCAGGAAATTCTGCAGAAAACTACTCCGCAGCAGCCACTGACGGATACATCGACGGACCGTTGCGCATGCGACGGACCGTCGTATGCATCCGTCGTCCAGGTACGTTTTTCTGCTATTTTGAAATTAGGGCACACACGACGGAACCTACGACGGGTCGTCACAACTGCGACGGACCGTCACCGAGGAACCGTCGCGTGATTAATGAATTATACCCGACCCGACCCGGCTGGACCCTTTTTCAAAATCTGACCGTTTAAACCCCCCAACCCCTCATTTTCACCCCATTCATTCATTATTCCTCTCATCTCCCCTCTCTTTTACACTTCCACATTTCTCCCCACTAATCATTGCCCCCACAATTCTCCAAAGCCTTAAAATTATCATCTACTAGTCGGAGCTGCTGCTGTAGGTGTCTACCTTGCCACCGAGTACCTTTGAATCTGTTTTTCTCCATTTCTACGGTATGTGTCTCTAATTTATACTCATTTATCTTGCATTTTTGTTACTAGTTAGTATTAAGCTTAGTTCCTCATAGTATTTTGTTTACTTTATACGATTCTGCCTGACCTAGGTTACAAATGTTCGAAATTGCCATGTTGACAACCCTAGCCATAGGTGATTTTGCATTGCTAGTCTCCTAGGTAGTTGGGATAGACAAATATAGGTCCAAAACACTACAAGACCATGTGGGTTCATCGGGATTGCTTAGGGTACCTTTAGTTCTTTCACTGTCATTCAGAACGAGACCCCGATGACGGACCGTCGTAGCCACGACGGACCATCGTAGGGTCTGTTGCACAAGCCCTAGCACCCCTATCCTACCGGACACATGTGACGGACCGTCGTCTTCACGACGGTCCGTCCTGCACAACCGTTCCGGTTGTCAGAGACCCTATTTCTAAGGGTCTCTCATTTTTTTCCCAAGTGTCCTTCAACGGATACATGTTACGGACCGTCATGGCTATGACGGTCCGTCCTGCACGACCGTCCTGATTGTCAGAGACCCCTATGCTAAGGGTCTCCAATATTATTCTAAGTGTCCTACGACGGACACCTACAACGGACCGTCGTACCCTCACCGGTCCGTCCTGCACGACCGTCATGATTGTCAGAGACCCCTCTGCTAAGGGTCTCCAATATTTTTCTAAGGGTTCTACGACGGACACCTATGACGGACCGTCGTACCCTCGACGGTCCGTCCTGCACGACCGTCATGATGGTCAGAGACCCCTCTGCTAAGGGTCTCCAATATTTTTCTAAGTGTCCTACGATGGACACCTACGACGGACCATCGTACCCACGACGGTCCGTCCTGCACATACCTTCATGCTAGTCAGAGACTCTCCTTCAGGGTTCTTTTTATATACATAGACTAAGTATAACACGACGGACCTCATGACGGTCCGTCATAGCCACGACGAGCCGTCATCTGGCCCGTCGTGTGATACAATTTCATTATCACTGACACACTATTTTCACTGTTTTATTTCTTATGGGTTCGCTTGTCTTGTTTGCCACTACTCATACTAATATTGATTCTTTACAAGTACTATCTACTATGGCACCCAAGAATGACCGAACCTACGCACGCGGGCGATCAAAGTCTGTTGCCCCGTCTGCACGCTTGATCATCGGCTCTGATGATGAGCGGGACCCTGAGTATGTGCCCCCAGGCACTTCCACACCTTCCCGTGCTGCACGTGCTCCCAGAGCCACACTCAAGACGGTGGCGTCCGGCGTAGTCACTGCCTCCTTGTCTGATGAGGAGCGCACACTGACCGGCACTNCTGGGTCAGCCACAAAAGAGGAAGGAGTGTCTGGCTCCTTAGGAGTATCATGGTCCGAGGAAGCTTCTGGATCTGCAGAGGTTCCCACACCCGTCAGTGCTGCAGCGTCGGCCTCGTCTGATGAGGCTGACAGTTCAGACTCTACATCCGGCGCACCAGCTCAGGCCCCCACCCTAGCCTCTGACCAGCCAAACCGGTGGTGTGTCGATGGCCAGTTTCAAGTTTACTCCGACGCCAAGTTCCTGACTGATAAAGGAGTAATGACTCGAACACTCACCTTGGAGCGGAGGGTACTTACAGGGAGTCTCCCAACGATGCCGGAGATCCACAACCTCTTCACCAGGCATCGCTTAGAGTGGACAGCACGTCCGTTGGGACGATACAGCGAGGAAATGGTCCGAGAGTTCTACGCATCCTACGTAGCGACTCTCCGATCACAGATCGATAGGCGGGCTGCTCCCGCTAAACAGGCCCCACTGGAGCAGGTTCGAGTCCGGGGCGTGCAGGTTGACATTTCCCTGCCAGCCATCCGCCGGTTTCTATACGGCGAGAGTGCAGATGCTACTCAGACCCCCATCACTACCGAGTTTGACTACCGCTGGCAGATAGTAAAAGATGGACAGTTCTTGCGCGAGCCAGCACAGAGAGAGACCACCAAGAGGTGGATGGCCCTGCACCTGTCAGTAAATGGAGAGGGTGCCGATTGGGTCACTGAGCCGAAGGGGGCCATCAAGAAGGCCAACCTCACGTTCATAGCAAAGTTCTTGTGGCTGCTCGTCCGTCACTGCCTTTCCCCCACAGCTGCTAATAACATCGTTACCTAGGATCGAGCAGTGCTGATGGTGGCGATGATAGCCGGATTCGAGGTGGACTTCGCATGGCTTCTCCAGGCAGTCATGCACGAGAGGGCATTCAAGGTCACTACTACCTACCCCTTCCTGTGTATGATCTTTGCCCTTTGCAGGTCTGCAGGTGTGCCCATATGGCACGTAGATCATCTTAAGACCCCGCAGGGCACTGTAGACGTCGGCCTCATCAGAGACANACCCCGCAGGGTACCGTTGATGTCGGCCTCATCAGAGACGAGGCCAATGAGTTGGCCCCACGTACAGGGCCCCATCCAGAGCTGCCACCACTTGCTGATGATCTTGGAGATACGGTAGCCCAGGCCCGCACAGCTACACAAGCATCCACTGACACTATCCCGGTCGAGTCTATCCCGGGTAGTAGCACAGCCCCGAGCTCCTCTCGCACTGCCCCTCTACCGGTACTGGTCCCGCTTGCTAGGGTCCAAAAATTAGAGGCACAAATGGCCACTCTTCTGCATCATATGCAGCCGTGGATGCAGAAGTCGATTACCAAGTCTGAAGCGCGTCTAGAGAGGAAGATGCAGCAGTTGACAGAGCGGAAGATTGCTGAGGTCCACCAGCGTCTGGACGCCTTTTAGTTGAGAGTGTTAGCCCGACCAGCCCCTCCGGTGGATGTGTCGACTCTTTAGGCTGCAGTCGACAGTCTTCGTGCAGACATCGACACGATCCTAGAGGCAAGGGTGCCGGAGTCTGAGGCCCCTTCTGTCGAGCCTGCTGAGGAAACCCTGCTAGCGGCCCTGTTTACTACTTCATAAATTCCACCACCTACCCCTCGAGAGACTGCCAAGAGGCTCAGGGGTCGAGCAGAGGATGAGGCGCGAGCAAGGAAGAAGGAGCGCCGAGACATGGAGGCTGCGAGGAGAGCCTCACTTGCTGAGGAGGAGGCGGACCAGATCAGAGCATCACAGTTAGCAGCTGGGGCGTCTAGCTCCCGCACTGTAGAGACAGCAGGAGGCACTACTGATGGTGCGGTTGTTGCTGAGAACACCACTAAGGGTGTCCAGATTGTAGAGGACATGGGTTCCGGGGATCCGGACCCACCATCTTGCTGATCGACGGCGCTTTGCGCCACAGGTTTGCTTCACCTACCACTCTAGTATTTACATTTTTATGCATTGTGGACAATTGCATGCTTTTTTGTTGGGGGTGGGGTAAATGGATAGTGAGTGTTAGGGTGACGTCTGAGTAGCCTAATTCACTATCCTCTTTTGGGGTTTTCTTGCCTGTGTTCTTTTTCCCCAAAAGACTGATTACTTTTTCTGTTGAACCGGCATGTTTATATCTTTTGTACATAGTTTAATTCTAGAGCATGATGCCTAAAATGATATCCTGATAAACTGAAAATAATGCATGACTAGGCATAGTAACTGATAATTGTGTGGCTCTAAGCATGAAATAGAGTTACACCATTGCATTACCCTATGTCTTAGATTCGAACTAGGTGTCTGACAATCTGGTATAGTGATGAGATGTCAAGTGAGTGTGAGGAGAATTTGAATAGTCCACTATTGGTACTGAGCTAGAAGTTGCCTGGTTAGTCCTGCTGAAAGTAAGCTGTAATAGACAATTAGGAAAGGATCATAGGCCCTTATTCAACAAAGCCCATTTCTAGCCTAAATGAAAGAAACCAAATGAAATTTATCCTTCTTTGATCCAAATAATCTGAGCTTAAATTAGACCTTTGTTTTTCACCCCAACTGATCTTTTCTGGGAACAATGTGTTGGCCCTGGTCCCTCTTTGGACATATGCACCTCAGCTTATGCCTAAAGCATAAGTCGAGGGTGGCTAATGCAGCAAACAACCCTCGTTATGGCCCTGACCCAACTTTGGGTATTGTGTACCTTGACTCATGGCAAAGCCATGAGTTGAGGGTTGCTATTATGAGGAATGCTCTGGAAAGTGGGGTTGAAAGAACAAAAGAGAGAGAAAGAACAAAAGTAAAGTGACTCAAAATTAGTTGACAGAAAAGAAAAGAAAAAGAAAAATATAAAAGAAATACAAGCAAGAAAAGAAGAGAGTCACTTACACAAATGAAGAAAGAAGAGAAAATTGAGCAAATGGAAAGAATATGAGAAACTGGGCGAGATAAAATGATAGAAAAGGGAAGGTTTAGCCGATATGTCAATGAGGGCAAAAAGTCACTAAAGTATACCTAAAAATATACCCTACCTGACCCTGAGCCTATGTTACAAGCTAAAAAAAGTCCTATCGTGATCCTAAGGGTTGTATAGCGAACTTAAGGCAGTGAAAATAAGGGCAAGCTTATGGCAATAGGTATGAATGAGTGTGACTTTGTTGTGAGAGCGAGTGTTGAAATGTAATCCTTATACTCAAACTAAAATCATTGTGTGAAAAATGAGGATTTTGGTTCTAAAGCGAGGACATTAGTTGCGATACCAGAATTGTTAGCACCTCGGTGAGAAATTGAAGAGGATAGGTGTTAATGCATGGTGAGTCTGTGTCATGTTCTGATCCCACAAAAATTCAAGCCAAATAGTGATAGCATGCATAGATTTGATGAGATTAATCGGGATTGAAAGCCAAATGATTGCAAAGGATAAAACATGGATACTGTTGTACAAGGATTGTGTAGTGAGTCATAGTGCGTCGCTTGAGGACAAACAACGAATTTAAGTTGAGGGTGTTGATATACCGTGGTTTCACGGTATAATTAATACTTTTTCCGTAAGTTTAGTGTTTCCGAAAGCCTTTTTGTGCTAAATTTGATATAAGTTTCTCTTTGTGTTGCAGGAAATCTGTCCAAAGCTGAATGCGGAGATTTTGAGCAAAAAAATGCAGAAGAGACCACCTACGGAGCTTATGACGGTCCGTCGTTCCTGTGACGGTCCGTCCTGCAGGTTCGTCGTGAATTTCAGAGAAGTGATCCCAGTACCCAGATTCCGAGATTTGAAGTATTTTGGAACGAAGACCCTCGACGGACCGTTGTGCCTATGACGGTCCGTCATACTTGCCGTCGAGGGGAATGAATAAAGCAGCAGAAGAAATTGCACCAAGTATGGGATGACGGTGACCAAGACGGTCCGTTGTGACCACGACGGTCCGTTGCGAGGTCCGTCAACCCAGCCGGGTTTTGGTAGATTTCCAGCAATTAGAATTCTGGTTTAATTAGGTTTTTGTTTTTTATAAATAGTTCGAAAAACCTCGTTTTTGAGGTTAGACACCCGATAGTTAGACACCTGAGATTCTTGATAATCATTAGACTTTTCGTGAGATTATTGATTACTTTGAGAATTCTTGCAAGTGATTTTTGGTGATTAATCAAGCAACCTTTTGGATTTTATTCTTTCTCATTGAAGTAAGTACATGAATTCTTATTTAATATATTTGAATATTGTGTTTATGGCTATGAGTAACTAAACTCCATAACTAGGGTTGTGGGAACCATAGGCAAATAATGAGATAAACCCTAGCTAAAATAACAATTCTAGAATAGTGTCTTGCATGTATTAATAATTCTTTCGCTTAGAAGTCTTTTTAACGGATGATCAACGTTAGAACTCGCCTTAATGCTACTTGCCGGACCAAGGAGGTAGATAATAGGAAAAGAATTATTAACATAGATTTAGTGTATACTATCTAATAGGCTAGTATTGATTGGTACGAGGTAATAACTTAGTCAAATATCGAATACGATGCTTAATATGAGGTAAAGATAAGGGTTAGGAAAGCAACACACGTAGCCGGACCAAGGTGCGGAGTTAGATTTTCTAGATGCCGGACCAAGGATTTAGAAATACATAACTTATCACTTTGCATGCAAGATACTAGGAAAGAATTGTTATAGTTGGAATTATCAAGTTATGAACATGTGGGGAACACGTAAACCCTACTTACTTTGATTAATTGATTAAAATCAAACTTTCAAAACTGTTAAGTGTTTCTTTCAATTTTGTTAGTTATTTTTACTCATTAGGAAATACAAACCCCCCTTTTTATGTTTTTACTTTCTAAGGAAGTCATCAACCGAACAATAGTAATAACAGGTTGAAGTTAAGTCTAGACTATTTTCCTCGTGGGAACGATCCCAATCTCACTAGTTGGGTTATTTACTTGACACGACCGCTTTACTTCTTATTTGAGAAGTAAGTTTGAGCGTATCACATGTCGACCCTTAAGGCTGCGGTTGAGAGTCTGCGATATTGATATGATCCTAGAGGCTAGGGTGCTTGAGTCTGAGGCCCCTTCTGCAGAGCTTGCTGAGGACACAATGCTGGCTGCTTTATTTGCCACTTTTGAGATTCCACCACCTCCCCCTCGAGAGCAAGCCAAGAGGCGCAGTGGTCGAGAGGAGGATGAGGCTAGGGCAAGAAAGAAGGAGCGTCGTGAGATGGAGGCTGCGAGGAGAGCCTCGATTGCTGATGAGGAGACGCGTCAGATTAGGGCTATAGAGTCAGCTGCTAGGGCATCTAGCTCCAGAGATGTGGAGACAGCGGGAGGAACTACTAATAGTTTTGTATCTAATGAGGACACTACTGAGGGTGTCCAGACTACATTGGTAGTGGGTTTCGGGGAAACGGACCCACCATCTTGCTGATCGCCGGCGCTATGTGCCCCAGGTTTGCTTCACCTACCATTCTCGTATTTCAGTTTTTCTTATTCATTGGGTACAATTGCATATCTTTTTGTTAGGGGTGGGGTAAATGGAAAGTGAGTGCTAGGGTGAAGTCTGAGTAGCCCAATTCACAATCCTCTTTGGGGATTTTCTTTCCTCTATTCTTTTTCTCCAAGAGACTGATTCTTTTTATTGTTGAACCAACATGTCTATTTCTTGTGTACATAGTATAACTCTAAAGCATGATGGCTAAAACAAAAATGATATCCTGATGTAATGAAAATGATGCATGGCTAGGCATAGTAATTGATAAATTTGTGGTTCTAAGCATGACATACAGATACACCACTGCATGACCCTAAGTCTAAGACTCGAACTAGGTGTCTGATAATCTGGTAGAGTAATGAGACGTCAAGTGAGTGTGAGGAAAATTTGAATAGTCCACTAATTGTACTGAGCTAGAACTTGCCTGGTTAGTCCTGCTAAAAGTAAGCTGTAATAAACAATTAGGAAAGGATCATAGGCCCTTGTTCAATACAGTCAATTTTTAGCCTAGATAAAAAAAACCGAATGAAATTATTCCATCTTTGATCCAAATGATTTGAGCTTAAAATAGACCTTTCTTTTTCACCCCAACTGATCTTTTTTGGGAATAATGTTTTGGCCCTCGTCTCTCCTTGGACATGTGCACCTCAGCTTATGCCAAAAGCATAAGTTGAGGGTGGCTAATGAAGTAAACAACCTTTTCGTGGCCCTGACCCAACTTTGGGTATTGTGTACTTTGACTAATGGTAAAGCCATGAGTTGAGGGTGGTTATTATGAGGAATGCTCTGGAAAATGTGGTTGAAAGAACAAAGAGAGAGAAAGAACAAAAGTAAAGTAACTCAAGAACCAGATGAAAGGAAAGTGAAATAAAAAAAATAATAAATACAAGCAAGAAAAGAAAAGAGTCACTTACACAAATGAAGAAAAAAGGGAAATAGCAAGGTGAAAGAATATGAGAAATTGGGCGAAATAAAACAATTAAAAGTGGTACGTGTAGCCGATATATCAAGGAGGGCAAAAAGTCACTAAAGTATACCTAAATACACCCTACCTGACCCTGAGCCTATGTTACAATCTAAGAAAGTCCTATCGTGATCCTAAGAGTTGTATGGCGAACTTAATGCGTGATAATAAGGGCAAGCTTATGGCAATATGTATGAATGAGTTGTGAATTTGTTCTGAGAGTGAGTGTTGAAAAGTAATCCTTATACTCAAACTGAAATCATTTTGTGAAAAATGAGGATGTTGTTTTGAAGTGAGGACACTAGTTGCAATACCAGAAATAATAGCACCTTAGTGAGAAATTGAAGTGGACAGGTGTCAGTGCGTGGTGAGTCTGTGTCATGGTCTGGTTCCACATAATTCAAGCCTAATAGTGATAACATGCATAAACATGATGAGACTGATCGGGATTAATAGCCAAATGATTGCGAAAGCTAAAATATATACAAAAATAGCAACATTACATGCAAACATGGATTCATTTTAACTCACATAGTAAAATTATTACACATACGATTTTGGACTTACAACACAAAGTCGACTATTGCACTAAAACTTAGAGTTTCTTAAACAAAACCAGCCTTAGGAGGAGTATATCTAACCACTTAGATAACATCTTGTTGTCCTTTAGATTTGAAATTGTATGGATTTGTTGGATTGGTCCACGCCCTGTCCATTTGTACCCTATCTCATTTGGCAATTGAAACCTCACTACCCTGGTTTGATAGTCTATGGTAGCATTACACTTATGGAGAAAATCCATACCTAAGATATTCAATGCTTTTCATTGGCGAATATCTGATTTACATATTAGTAGGTTGTTGCACATCCTTGAAACCTACTAGCAGCTTCGCATTGATAGAATAAGGAACTCCTTTCAAAACTAGTCTCATCAAAGCATACAACATAAATAAACACATAAGTCATATAAGTCAGCAACCAACATGATTACTCCAACATATTAACTTCATACTAGCGCATAAAACCATACACATGAAAAACTAGTTTAAGCTACGCACCCGAGACATCACCAGGAGTGTATTCCCCTACAACCCTAGACTTGAGTGCGAAGAATCGTTGCCTCCTTGGAACATCTTCACTTGGACCATTCGGCTGAACTTTCTTCTTACCTTTTTCTCGAGATCTCATATACGGACAATCCTTCATCGTGTGACCCAATTTTCCAGAACTGTAACAAGCGTTAGAGCCCCTTCTACACTCTCCTCCATGAAGTTTGCCGCACTTCCTAAAAGGTGGCTCTCCTGTGGTGTATCTATTTCACTGTTTCTCTTAACTCTAGGCTCGGAATCCCTATCATAACGACCCTTGGATGAACTTGACTCCCATTGGTGGGAGAGTCCCTTCTTAAACCTGGGCTTATCCCTGATTTCAGTACTACTCTTCCTTGAAAATTCTTCTCAGCTTGCCTTGACCTGTTCCTTGCCCTAGTATGCTTCCTCTTCTTGCTTTTCTCCACTTGTTGGACATGGACCATAAGCCTGGAAAGGTCCATGCTTTCATGCAGCATAAATGCCCTACACTCCTCCTCGAGATCCTCAGCAATCTTAGATCTAGTGTAAACGGGAGGATTCACCCTCGTGAAGTCCCTTAACCTGCTAGCCATGGTGTTGGAAGGTGGGTTCTCCATGGGAACACCTTGTTGCTCCACTTGGCCTTTCATATCTTGATCTTGTAAAGTGATGGCTTGGGCCATCTGTACCAAGGCTGTTCTCCCCTCTCCATCTTTCAATCCAATTGGGTTAACAGGCATCTCCATCCTAGCAGCTGGAGCCTGGGGAGGGACATGATTTACCCCAGCAGTTTCTCCTCCAATCTCTCCGCCTGCGTTTCTCCTCGTATTTATCTTTCTGAATCTCAAGAGTTGATGTTATATACGCTCTTAACACCAAGAAATAAGACATTAGAGAAGGCATGATAAGATCAGAAGAAGGGAATTTTTCTATGCATCATGCAATCTCTAATTTAGGATAGTGGTGCACTTCACTACCATGACTTAGAAACTATTCGATGTGGTTGATGTGAACTTATTATCCTCAGAATTTAACCTAAACCTCTGATACCAACTTTTTCACGACCGAAGTCTAGAACCTAACAGAAACTGGCATCATTGACCTATCAGCGGTCACAGACAAGCCTACATACATCATCTTTACATCATCTAGATAAATTTTAGCGGAAAATTTGAAATTTTTGTTTTGTTGAAGTATACTTAGACTTCATAATCGGAAACGTCGTATTCGAATAAGATCATCTACATAATGTCATAATCGTTCACAACAACCATATAATACCAAGATACTCAAATGAATGAAATAGTTCATAACTGCATTAAATGTATACTTGACAAAATGGCACCAATACAATGTATGAAACAAGTGAGAAAGAAATGCTAGTTGAACATCCTCTACTAGCTCATGCCTACATCTAAGCTAGAGTATAAAAGATAGGCATCCTCGAAAGCAAGATGGCCTACCAAGTCCAGATGAATGCTCCACGTCCAGATAAATTCAGCGTAGTCTCATAATGCTCTAGCGTTCACCTACACCTGCACCTAAAAGTATAGAGTTGTATGGGATTAGTACACACTTGTACTAAGTGTAGATATATGAAAACACACACCTTGGATATGCATGATTAAGAAGAGCTCTCTTCTAACGATATGAATTATGGAAAGTCAAATCAGTGGACTTGCCAAAATTGGATTGGGAAAGTCATGCTATGAGAGTAACATGCATCATCATACGTAACATATTGCACACAGCACATAACATATTGCTTATAAGCACATAACATATTTCATGTAATTCGTCCATATGCCATGAGACCTATGAATCATAGACTTGATATTAAGACTTCCAGAAATGAGGGCTCAACATATGGGACCTCAACTAGGGAGCCTTCTTTAGCAAACACAGAGTCCGCTTCATTCATTCATACGTACTTCATTTTCATTCGTTCGTAAGCTAGTGTAAACACCAGCCACACCTAGGATGTATTTTAAGACTTTCATCGGGTTCGTTGTGCAATGACCAAGAATGACCTAGTGTCATTACTTAATTCTAGCTCACCTCTTGATTATCCTATCCTAACACCTTTGGTATCGTTCATTTCATTATGTGCATTACTTGAGGTTGGCCTCATTCTTTCTTTGGGAACTTTAAACTTAACCAACATAGATCATGTGAGCATCATGTAATCTAGTGTTTAACCCCACACCAAAAAGAGGTGGAATCACCGGCCAAGGTGAAGCAAAATATGCTAGCGTATATAGGGAATCAAACCTGCTAGATCTCTATATTCGCAGTATAGGTTCAAAGACTAGGAGATATAAGGGGACCGATACCCGTCTTGATGGACAGTCTCATCTCATGAGATTACACGAACCTTTGCCTTCCCGAAAGAAGGAATCGTGACTCATAGCTAGCCTATCGGTGCTCAGTATAAAATTCCATTACATTCATCTCATACATCATAGAAGGTGGCTTCTAGCATGAGGCATCATATCTCATTAGATGATTTCTCATCTCATCATTATGTATTAAGTGTTAATTGTCCTTACACTTACATATAGAGTGTGATTGAGACTTGCCTCTTAATTTTCAACACTCTCTTAGGTGAGTACTTTTGATGACCTTATATTTGGCGTAGGTACAACTTGTCTCACTTCCACTAGCCTCATATTGTGATCCCACCCTGTTCTTTTTGAACATTTTTACATTTTATTTACTCACCTTTCATTAATTGTTCATCGTATAACATACATATGCTCTCTTGGAGTTTACATTGAGGGACATTGATTCTAGACGTAGATACAACTTGTCTCACTTTTACTAGCCTATCCTCATGTAGTCACAATTTCTTTGCTTGTTCATTGTTTAGCATAAATATACCAACTTAGTCATTTCTTTTAGTGTCATTGATTTTAGGCGTAGATGCATCTTGTCTCACTTGCACTAGCCTATTGTCATGAAGTCATTCTTTTCTTTACATAGTAACTATGAATTCATTCTTAACACTTTCTTTTGGAGTATGCTTGAGATTTGACTTTACATCATTCTACACTCCCCTTACGTGAATGTTCATTTTGTCATATGCCAATGCACTTGGCCTTTTTGTATGTTTCAAACTCTTACTTAAACCTCCTAGGTTCACTTCATTTAATTACATAAATCTTAGGTTCTCTTACTTTTAAACGTAACCTGGACTTATGGATCCATACATACAAGCCATGAGGCTTCCTTCATAATTCGTCTAAGTGGCTCATACTTATCCAAGATTATGTGGTACAAGACTTATGCATACTGTTGGTATGCCAAGATCTTGATTTCGATCCTAGAGGCAGTATTAATTATTTATATGTTCACGTACGACTTATGTGTCAATATGGAATTGGGTAAGGAACCCGATTTCGAATCCCTTGAGCAACACTTGATATTATATTAAACTTGGCACTTGCATTTTTCAGATTTGGGGGACCCTAGGTCGATCCCCATCACCCCCATAATATTTTCTTTCTTTTCCCTCCTCTGTTTCTCATTTAAAGCAAAGTGGTTGTGGAATCAATCCCCCACAAGCTCATTCTTTTTCTCTTAATTTTTCTCATAACTTTCTCACGTATCAAAGAGGTTGTGTGTTTAATCCCCACTCACCTCATTTTATTTTTCTCCTTTATTTTTCTCCTAACACTCTCATCTATTCAAGAGGTTGTGGGTTAAATCCCCACTCACCTTATTTTATTTTTCTCCTAAATCTCTCATCTATTCAAGATGTTCTGGGTTCAATCCCCACTAACCTCACTTTATTTTTCTCCTAACTCTCTCATCTATTCAAGAGGTTGTGGAATTAATCCCCACTCACCATATTTATATTTCCTTTTGTTTTCTCATGAAATTTGTATGTAATTTGAATTTGGTGAGGTCTTAAGTTCAATCTCCAATGACCTCACAATGTGTAAAAATTTTTAAAACATAGCTGATTTTAATATTTTTGGCCGAGACCAACATTTCTAGCAAGCTCGAAATTTGGTCTTTTTCAATCTATCTTTCTCTCTAGATTTTATGTTGATTGTTGTAGTAATTCGGGTGACATTTCTCCAGCAAAATTACCCTTAAATGATCATCACAAGTTTAACTTTTTATACACTAAAACAAAATATTTTTCACTTGACAAATTTCAGGCAGCAAGATAGTTAATTAACAGCACACACATGCTCAAACAGTTGACTTAATAAACTTTTCTGGAATACACCTTTCATTTCTCACATAATTTCGAAATACACATTCAACACCTAATCACAACCAGACCTAAAATTATCTACCAGAAGACATACCAACGCATACTTTGAATCTTTCGAAGGATCTAATGAAAAGGGCATGCAACAGGGACAACCTTAGTTTCTCGATTGGAATTTAAACTTAACTTAGGGGTCTCTTGGGAAAGGGACCAAGAGAGAAGAAAAACCATACGTTAATGTCGTTCAACACTTGTTTTAATGCGGCCTATTCCCACGACACCACTGCCTAAACACAAAAATCCAAAACCCAATCCGTCAAGAAGAATGTTGTTGATTTTTTATTTTAGCTTAGCTTTTCGTTTGAGTTTTTGTGTGTAATTTCTTCAAGAGTGAAGAACTACTATTTTCAATTCTTTTGCGGATGAAAAACGTGAGAATGAGAGGATTAGGATTAGGAGAGTTAGGTGGAGACTTAGTAAAACTAGGACTCCCCATTATTATGATTATTTATTATTATTATTATTATTATTATTATTATTATTATTATTATTATTATTTTATTAAAAATCTGATTTTCCTTTAATTAAATAAGCAAATCAAATACTAATTAATTTAACAAATTCACTAAATACAATAAATCAATTAAATCATTGGTTCAACCAAGGGTCGACCCAGATGGAGTAACATTTTGCTTAAAGGGTCAATTTCGACCACCTCCACCCTTATTTCCCCTTAACCATATAAATTAATTAATTAATTAGGGTAATTACAATACTACCCTTAGCCTGGAAATAACCATTTTACCCCTAAACCCTCCAAACTTAAGATTACCCCCTTTTAAGTCTGGTTAAGACTCATTCGGGTAAATCTTCATATTCGGGTGTCCTACATGGCTAGACCCAGCCTTTTGTAGCTCAACTAACTCACCAAGTTAGTTGGCTTGGCTGTTGCAAAGGTTCAGAGGTCTGGTTCTACGCGTATCAATCCGTGTGAACCCGGTCTAATCGTAGGCATTCTAGATACATTAAGCATTACTTAGCATTGTCATTTTAGGGTTGTTACATACACATACGTCATTTAGACATAATACCTTCCAATCACGTCTTAACAATTTCATAAGAGTACCACATGCATACCATTTAAATCATCACCTTACTTTTCATGATATGCCTTCAAGGCCATAATCACAGTACACATATTCATACATATATCCACATATTTCACAAAAACACCGCCACCAACGGTCGACCATACCCCTCAAGAGAATTTTATCATAAGAGATAAACAATATAACCAACTTCCATTCAACCATGCTTTAATCACCCATTCTAAATTTCTCCAATAATACATCACAAAATAGCCCTTACGACAATGGCTACTCATATTATAACATAAAGAAATACAACTATAACGTTTACAACATTATCAAGATATTTATATGAAATCCACTTTATAACCAAAAAGTTGGAAATTTACATAAACATCGTTTCATTGTGGTTTTGACATGAAATCATCATCTAACACTACAAACAACTCATTTTAATCATTAAAATGTTTTCATGCAAAGACCCATACTTAGAGTCAAGGAATAAAGAAGTTGGAGTTTGAAACCCTTTTTGAAATCTCTTTGAAGTGGCTCCTTGAATGAAATAAGGATAAAGGATGACTACCATACCTCAATGAGAAGAAACTCACGACATTTTAATGAAGAAAACATCCGCCACCTTCACCTTTAGCCCTTCCTTGAGTTCTAGCTTCAACGGACTTTGTGAGAGTATTTCTTGAGGGAGGGGTTTTGGGTTTTAGAAAATGAGGTCAAAATTTAGGTCTAGGACCTTAAACCAACTTAAAACACCCTAAAGGCCCTAAAATAATAATCCTAGATTCATCAAAGACTTGGGGTAAATTAAAAAAACACCACAAGCTTCGCATAATTTCTTTATAACTTTCCAGGGACCATATCGACTTCCCCTAGCTAACGGGCGTCGCCTAGTCGATGTCCTTTAGGTTCTAGGGCGTCGATTGTCCAATTCTAGGTAGATTCTTCACTAAGTGTTGGGGTCCTCTTCTAGGTCCCCTCGTGGGTCCTAGGTGGATTCGTATCCAGATGTTTAACACCTATACATGGTAATCTATGTCCTAAAACGAACACATAAAACTTACCAAAACATATAAGGACACAAAAGAACATTCCAAGGCACATATTCTGAACGTCATGGACGTTCTTGGACGTTTGACCTCCAAACGTCACCAAACTACACACACTTCCTATTAAAATTAAAATTGATCCTTTTTAACACATAATTAACTCATGAGACACAAGCGAAGCTCTAGTTCAACCTTGTTTGTTTTAGGGGAGTTACGTTCTCCCCCACTTGGAACAACATTCGTCCTCGAATGACATTTAACACTTTTAAGGACATCAAGGACTCAAATAGAAGCATATAACGGTTCAATGCACAAAACTCACAAGGAGCACCAACTTCATATCATTTTTGGAGGAACTAACTTCTCCAACATTAAGCATGATCATACACATCAGTTATACACACATTGAAACCATTAATAATGACACTGTAATTTTGTTTAAATTTTGAAATTTCTTATAGTGGATATCAAAACATTCACACTAAAGCATGCATAACAATTCAATAATTCATCTTTTAAGTAATTTATCATAAAGTCATGACCATATGAGAGACAAGATCATATAAACTCATCTTGCAACATAAACATAAACTCATGGAGAACACAATGCAAGGAGAACAATGAAATTCCTTTTCAACTAGACTCCTAAACACCATGCAAAGCGCTACTATGACATTCTAACTCTCAAGATTGAATACGGATAGAAAGGAAAAGATAAGGATATCAACTACCTTGCTAATCAACTCATGCTCCCCCAACTTAGGTCGAACTCATTTTAAACAAAACAAGACAACCCTAAGGAATTGTGACTCAGTTGGGCTTCATTCCAGATTAGCTCCTTTACACATTTTCATTACTTCTTGTTAGGATCTTTACTAAGCATCTTCAAGATCTCATACCTCATAATCCCACTATACCTCTCATAAGGTGGGAACTCGTACTAACCTAACTCATGAACACCAAGACTAACCATCAACTTCACTAGTCAAGAATAACACCCTCCTCTTAAGACTAAAGCTTAGAAAAACTCTCTTAGACCTCACCTCATTTGACTCTTAGGCACCACGTAACTCAAACTCATGGAATAAACTCCCTCTTTCTCTTGCCACCCATTGAATTAGATTGATTTGGCAGCCAATAACCTTTCTATACAAATCCCACCATTTGCTAGGTAAACATACTATCTTTCCACCTTAGAGTAAACCTCCACAAGAACTTCAATCCAATCACTAGGACAACCACATTCATTTAACACTCCTCAAATTTTCACCTTCACTTTCTATTATCAATGCACATAGCTTACAAAAATAACTCATTATCCCCAAAAAGACATCATTTAACCATTATAACACTTATCATGCTACAACTACATCACTATAAAACTTAATATCATAATACTTCCAACCCCATAAATCACACACATCCATAAATGGCATACTAAACAGTTTTCCAAATCGACCATCTCATACACTCACCTAGTCAAAAACCACATAAGCATAAAAACTCACCTTTTTTCCCTCAACCATTCAACATCACCCCGTCCAACCAATAACATCTAGAAGACCACCAAACAAGGGAAATATAAGAGAGAGATCAAATGGAGTTAAGCTCTATGGAAGGACACATGTGTAATGAATAAAGTGAAATTCTATCATCCTATACCCTCTCGCTCTTATATGTGTCGCGACTCAAAACGATGAACAATACTCTACTAGACGTGACTTGTGAGACTTTCGACCCTAAACTATCTCCGATAAACTTATGCGCTGATAATAAGCTTTTTCCAACCAACAAGTACCCCCTACAAGAAGGAAGAAACCCTTCAGTCGGAACATGGCGTACTTGACTCCTTCGGAGGTCTTGTACTAGCCTAAAGCTAGCATTCATTACCTAAGACATGAAAAGTAGTTTAGAATTAAAGCTTTTCACAATATTAATAGTAATAAAAATAATATCTTTTATAAATACTAAAGGGTAGTCTCATCGTCACAAGCCAAATTAAACACACAACATAAATATCTTAGGGACACGACCTTTTACAGTGAAACACATAATAAGTCTTATACAAGAACTGAAGAAATAAAGACTATGTCCTCGAAAATATGAGGACATATTTAGTCTTGAGAGAGTTGATTCCCATGTTTACTTATAATTTTAAACTTCCCTCAAACCTATACTGATAGAGTATAGAAAAGTATGGGGTTAGTCCAAACATCGTACTATGTCATTATGCAAAATCATGCAAAAGATGACATTTTAGTAGAAGTAAACTTTCATGATAATTCATTAAAACATTCATGTATATAAAAGTAAATTAGCATACAAATCATCATTTAACACATAGAATAGAACTTCCATAATTTTAGCATCAAAGTGCACCTTACAGTGAACCCATTTCTTACAAACTCACAGTTAACTCATTTACCTTGAAGTTAAGGTTATCCTAAGGCTTACTAAGGTGGGACATGAAGGAACAACCCATACAATCCCTTCAATGTACACCTAAGTGATCCTACAATCCCTTCAATGCACACCCAAGTGATCCTCAAAGTTACCCATTATAAGCTTACTTCGCACGGGCAACAAGTCAACAGTATACACCAAAACAGTAAAGAAACATACTTACATTTAAGAACTTCACAAAAGCTCCTTTCTCCAAGTGGAATTCAAAGTTACACAAAGTGAAATGTGGAAGTAGCATCCCATACTACTACTCCCACTTTGTGCTCCTTGAGGATTCAATGAACTTAGGCACACCACATGCATCATTCATAAACTTCATGATAAGAGAAATTACTTTAACATATTCTTGACATTAAGACATGCTTTCTTAACATGAAACATGCTTTCTTAAAATTAACATTAAGTCACATAACTCATTTACATCACATAATAACTCATTCATACATTTCATATAAAGACACACCAAGACACCCTTTTCAAGTGCCTACTCTTGCAATGGATAGATAGTGTCCTATACCACAACCATCCCTAAGTAGTACTCTCTTTATAAGACTTAGTTCATTACATTCTTATGTGGGGGATAAATTTAACCGACATAGACCATGAGATCTATACATGGAATCCCGATATTAACCCCTATCTATAAGGGATCCCCACTTGCCTGGGGTAGGGTCATTCTCTTAGCCTTTACATGGAATCTCGAATAGCTATACCTATGCGGGTGCATAGTTAAGGGATAAGGAGATTGTTTCTAAGTACTTATCTTTACTAACAAGGATTACTCATCTCAAAAGGAATTGATTACAACATCCAAACTCACAAAGTGTAACCACCCCTTCTTCATATCCTCTAGTGCTATTCGTTTACTATAGGTCAAAGGATAGATAATTAGCACCACATATCAACTCACGAAGGGTACTTATTCTTAGAGGTCACAATGGAACACCACATCTCAACTCACAAAAGGAATCTGACTTCCAACCTATCATACAAAGCTCTTGGGAATAGTTAGATTGCTAGTAAACACTTCATGTCAACTCATAAAGACTGTTCACCCCAAAACTCCCCATTACATTACTAGATTCTTATAGTAATACTAGGGAGTGGTATAGATACTTCATCTTCAGTCACGAAGAGTGTCCACCCTACAATCCCCCATTGACGTTCATTAGATTCATTCATTCATTTCAAGTGCGTTAGTATGCGTACATGTGAGCACACCTTTCACATAACCATCATATTCATAACTTTACTTCTAACATGATTAGACATTCATTCATTAAAGTTCACACGCCATCATATATTCACACCTTATCATGCTTCACACCATATCCTGCTTCACACATTATCATGATTCATATATACACATACTTCATTTAGACATAATAACTTCAAGTCATGTATTAATAATTTCATAAGCGTACCACTTGCATACCATTCAAATCATCACTTCACATCACATGCTATGCCTTCAAGGACATAATCACAATACACAGTCATACTATAGCAATTTATTTCACATAAACACCGCCACCAAAGGTGGACCATACCACTCAAGTGCATATCATCATAAGAGCAAAACAATATAACCAACTTACCATTAATCCATGCTTTTATCACCCATTATAAATTTCTCAAATAATTCATCATAAAATATCCCTTGGGACATGATCTAATCGTAATATAGCATAAAGAAATACAACTCTAACTTTAATAACATTCTTAAGATATTTACATTAAACCCACTTGATAAGTAAAATTTGTAAATATACATAAACATGGTTTAATTGGGGTTTTGACATTAACATCATCATATAACACTAAAACAACTCATTTTAATCATTAAAATGTCTTCATGCAAAGACCCATACTTAGAGTCAAGGAATAAAGAAGTTGGAGTTTGAAACCCTTTATGAAATCTCTTTGAAGTGGATCATTGAATGAAATAAGGTTCAAGCATGACTATCATACCTCAATGAGAAGAAACCAATGAATATGAAGAAAACTTCCACCACGTTCACCTTTAGCCCTTCCTTGAGTTGGAGCTTCAATGGAGTTTGGGAGAGTCTTTCTTGAGAGAGGAGTTTTTTTAAGAAATGAGGTCTAAATTTAGGTATAGGACTTTAAACCAACTAAAAATACCATAAATACCCTAAAATAATCATCCTAGGTTCATAAAAGACTTTGGATGAATTTACAAAAACGCCCCAAGCTTGGCAGAATATCTTGACAGCTTTTCAGGGACCCCATTGACGACCCCTATCCATTGGGAAATGCCATGTCTACGGCGCATCCTTGTAGGGTGTTGATTGGTACTGAGGTTTCATCCTTGGGGTTAAGATCCCACCACTAAGGGTGGATCTACGCCCCTATTTGATGAGGCGTCACTAGGACGACGACCCGTAGGTGGTAGGGCGTCTATTTGCCAGTTCTTGGAAGATTTTGCCTATGTGTTGAAGTCCTCTTCTAGTGCCCCTCGTGGGTCCCAGGTGGATCCATACCGTAGGTTTAACCCCTATACATGGTAATCGAGGTCCTAGGTTCCCCTCACATCATTTTCAACTAAAAGGAACACATAAAACTTGCCAAAACATATAAGTACACACAAGCACATTCCATGGCACATCTTTCGAAAGTTATGGATATTCTTGGATATTTGACCTCCAAACATCACCAAACTACACACACTGTCTATTACCATCAAAATTGATCCATTTGAACACATAATTAACTCATTAGACACAAGCGAAGCTATAGATCAACCTAGTTCGTTTTAGAGGCGTTACAAGGAGTTATGATTAGAGTCCATAAGCTTATCTTAGTTCATTTCTTACTTTGAGAAACATAGTAATAACTGTTATAGACCATGTGAGATATATGAAATCCGGCGTTCTACTCCCACAACGAAAATAGAGGCTACTACTTGTCAAGGTAGGACCTTTATACAAAATAATTATTCTAGTGGACCCACTTAGCTAAAACCTATGGAGGCACATAGTTATAGAACATGGAGATTGCTACTAGAAACCTTTACTTTCTAACGTGGAGGTTTCCATCTCATGAGAAAACATCTATGTTAGGAACTTGGACTTGCTAAACGTGAAGGTTATCGTTTGGGAAGTTAGACTTACTAAACGTGAAGCCCTCACTCTCATTTGTCATGTTAACTCGGTGCTAGGCTAAAACTCCCTTTTTGAACATGTTTAAGCCTTTCGTGTATTAGTTCATAATATTAGGCTTTAGGAGATTGCTCCTTAATACATCATATAGTTCAAAGGATCCTAAGATGAGAATGTCCTTTAAAAATAGAACCTAATTCATGTGAGAATGTCCTTTCATATATTCATACAATCATGTGTGTGTGCATATAATGTGAGATCTACAATCACATATATAAATATAGGCACAAATGTTTATAACTTCACTAATCATATATTTACATGCTTAGAAATAGGTAATGCTGTATAGGAGAAATATCCTTTCCTTAGTCATCATGAATCTACCCTACTCATAAAACATACATGGAGTGTGTGTATATTGGTAAACATGATTACATAATAATAATGTCTATAAACACAACATTGAGGAAGCCACCCTCTAAAGATCACAACACATGCAAAACATTGCTCAAGTCTCAAGTCATGCATATGTAGAGTATTAAGGACTATAGACTATACACACTCAAATTACATCATAATATACAAGAACATATTCTATATTATCATAGATGTCTCCTAGCATACTTTGATTCCACATTCATGTAGAGGTTTCATAGGTAAGGGTCATGCTACATAAGTATTCATCATCATAAACCATATAGACCACACCTAACCCTAACATGATCATCCACCTACATACAACATCATCCGCACACCTAGGTCATGCAACTAGTGTGGAAGACTATTCATATAACTTCACATAACATGAATTCACTTAGACATGATACTAGAATCAAGCTTACACCCTTTAACTTCCTAAGCATGGAAATCATCACATCAACTCATGTTGCATCTAATTCCTTCAAGGCCACAATCATAACACAAACATGTAAAAGAATGTAAACACCGCCACCATATGTGGACCATACCAATAAAAATAATTCAATGTACAATCTAAGCTAATAAAAGGAAATAGGTCAACATACCAAATCTCCAAGATAATTATTATTTTGATCAATTCCCAAAAATTCATAATCAATTCACTTAAAGAAATATAGAATTGAGCAATTCATCATAATCTAATCACCATCTTACAAAGATCACAAGACCCATAACATATCATAATTTGAGAGGATAAAGAGATCATGGTTCTTCATGGAATTGGAGTAAAAATCATTTTTAAACCATATATTAATCATAAAATCATCATTAGAATGCTTTTGAAATCACATTAAAAATGAACCTATGGCTAGATTGAAAGATGAGATTTTTTACTTAGAATCATGTTTGAAAAATCTTTGAAATGACTCCTTAGATTAATGGTTATCTAAGGAAGAAGTATTACCATACCTTAAATATTAGAAAGCCTACAAAATTAGAGAATAAATCTCAAAGAATCCACCTCTAGTGCTTGTTCTTGAGCTTGGTCTTCAATGGGGGTTTTGGGATAGTTTAATTTCAGAGGGAAAATTAGATTTGAAGAATGAATTGTAAATTTGAGTTAACTCTTATATACTAACATAAAATACCAAAAAACACATAAATTAACATTCTATAGTCTAATTAGGACGTGGGATGAATTTCTCATTCACCCCTTAAGTGGACAACATGCAGGCAGGGAAGGTTGCAGGCTCAAAAGACAGCCATGGATGATGGGGCTTCAATGGAGTGACGGGCCATCCTACACTCCGTTGTTTGGGACAGATACTTAACCATTTGGGGACTGAGCTCCCACTCCTAAGTGTGGAGCAACTACCCTAATAGTCGTGGCGTGTCCAAGGCACGGAGCGTCACTTAATGGGTGTAGTTTGGACACTGCCTTGGCATTCCACTGCTAGCTTTTGAGTCCCCCTAAAGGACCCTTTGGGTGGTACTTGGGGAGTCGTGCCTGGACATTTCGACTTTAAATAAAATCGTATACAAGTTAGGAACCTCTCAAATAAATTTGAGCATCAAGCAACACTTTAAAAATACCTAGGCACACTAGAAAACACTAGCACGTCTCAAGGATTACTTTAAAACGTCTCAGACGTTCTTAGACGTTTGACCTCCAAAAAACATCGAATCAACCATAAAAGCTCTAAAACACCTTAGGAACAACATTATTAACCTTTTTAGTCACATGTGAGGCTCTATACACCTTACTTCATTTTGAGGGTCATTACAGAAGACGCCGGTTATGACTAGAGGTGCTCTCTGATCGTGACAGTTTGTATGTGATGATGATAGACTATGAATAGTCTCTACAGGTTGATATAGTGTCTTGTTTAGGCAGACCAAGTTTTCCCTACTTTAAAAAAAATGATAAATGAGGTATTCTAAAGTATGTCTTGAACCAGTAAACCTAAGAATGGTGCCCCGTCTTGACGAGTCTAGAACCCTAAGTCAATCTGTATACCTTGAATATAAAAAAAAGGTTTATAATGAAGTGAATTGGATAGACCTAATTTAATGACCCAAAAGTACCCCCTAGAATATAGGGTAACCCTTAGGTACGACAATTGCCTACATGACCCTTCGTGAGTCTTGTACTAGCCTACTAGCTATCATTCATTGCATAAGACATTAAAAATAGTGCGGAATTAAAACTTTTCATGACAATTATAATAATAAGGAAATATCTGTTACAAATACTAAAGATTGATCTGATATTCACAAGCCAACTTAAAGACACGACATAAATATCTAAGGGACATGACCCTTTACATCATACGAAAGTACCTAATAAATCTTAATGATAGAAACTAAGAAATAGAACTATGTCCTTGAACATATGAGGACATATTTAGTCTTGAGAGGGTAGATTCCCAAGTTTTGCCTTCTAGACTTTTTCTTGCCTCCAACCTATACATATAGAGTATAGAAAAGTATGAGGTTAGTACAAAACAATGTACTAAGTATGGCATATGCAAAAACATGCAAAAAGGGACATTTTTGTAAAATAAGCTTTCATGCCCAGTAAGTAAAACCTTCATGATTATATAGTTAAAATAATAAAAAGGACCATCATTGATCACTTAAAATAGAACACTCATAATTTTAGAAACAAAATATGTCTTTACGGTAACTCAAGCACATTACAGTGAACACAATAAAAGCTTATAGTGAACCCATTCAACAACAACACAGTAAAATTATTTCCTTTGAAGTTTCCCTAACCAAGTTATCCTAAGATGCACTAAGGTAAGACATGAAGAAACCACCCATACACCTCCTTGAATACACACCTATGTGAGCCTTAAGACTACCAACCATAGGCTTACCTCGCACGGGAAGCAAGTCCACACTCTAGACTAGACATTAGCAGAACATCCATACACTAAGGACTACATATAAGTGCCCTACTCCAATGGGACTTGTAAGTTACAATAAGTTCCTAAGAACATCATTATTAGCAATTTTAACACAAAATTAACTCATGGAGAATTTACGAAGCTCTAGTTCACCTCAGTTCATTTTAGGGTATTACATTCTCCCCCACTTGGAACAACATTCTTCCTTGAATGACACTAAACACTTTAAAGAACTTCAAGGACTTACTAGAATCATATAACACACCAAATACACTCTAAAACATTTATATTCAATGCACAAAACTTAGAAGGAACACCAACTACACATTGACATGCAAGTTTCTAGGGAACACAGGCAACTTTTGGAAATAATTTCCACACTGCAAAACACATTGTAATTATTTATTTAGGGAGTAAATAACTTCTAAAACATTAAACATGCTCATAAACATCATATTTAAATCCATTGAAAACATTATTCATGAAATGCAAATTTTACGGTGAGCATCACTCTCACACAGTGAAACATGTATTAATTTCAACAATTTCTCCTTTAAGCAATTTATCAAGAATGCATGAACATAAGAAAGAAAATAACATATAAAATCATCTTATAACATAAAGAAAACAACCATAAAGGGTTAAGACTTACCGGGACTATCAAATCCAGATTAGTTCTCCCTCCTAGCCCCCATCCCATAAGGAGAGTTCTTCTTTGGAGCATTAGGATCTAGAGCACCCTGAGGAGCTTGATTGACCTCATTCCCTTTTTCCTTGATGTTAGGGCAGTCCCTCATCTTGTGATTATTACTAGCACATGCAAAACAACCATCTGTTCCATTTAGACACTAACCCAAATGTTTCTTCCCACAAGTATCACACCTAGGCCTCTCGAAAGTATGGCCACCACCTTGGGAATTTTGGTAAGAAACTCTATCCTCGTTCCCCGTGGAAGACTCTTGGTGATAGAACCTCTTCTTAGGTTTTGGTTGACTATATTCATCAAACCTAGGCCTCTTACCCTCTTGCCTTATCTCCCTAACTTTGGACTCCTCAATTTGTTTTGCATACACCATGAGTCTAGAGATATCCATGTCATTAAGGATCATTGTCGTGCGTCACTTCTTTTCCACCAAGCTAGACACCCCTATCACAAATTTGTTCATCCTAGCCCTAGGGTTGGCTACTATGGTCGGGGCATACCTAGAGAGTTGGGTGAATTTGAGAGAGTACTCTTTCACACTCATTCCCCCTTGATGATGGTTCATGAATTCAAAAAATTTCTTCTCCCTCAACTTAAAGGAAAGAACCTATCAGGAAAAGCCTATTTGAACACTTCCCAATCTACCGGACTATCCTTTAAAGGACTCTCATCCCTCAATTACTCAAACAACACTTGAACCACATCCTTGAGTTGGTAAGAGGCTAGCTCCTCTCTCGCCCTAGAGGTCACACCCATAGCATCCACCACTTTGAATATCTCATTTATGAAGCTTTGTAGATCTTCATCCACCTTAGTGCCATGAAAAATAGGAGGGTTCATCATCATAAAATCCCGAATTATAGAAGCGGGAGTGCTCATATTAGGTTGAGGTCCACCCCCTCGGTTAACTTGGGCAACCAAATGATTAGTGATGACTTCAACTTGAGTCGTCATGAGTTGGGTCAAATTCATTAGGGAAGCCCTCAACTCCGCATTAGTTATTTCCTCTTCAACAAAGGGAGCTTGAGGAGCTTGAGGCATAAGGGGCACTTGAGGTCCTTGGGGTCCTTGAAGTTCCGGAGGGGTAACCACCTCATTCACATTCTCTAGGCCAACTATAGGGCCTTGGTCAACACGGGGAGGGATCCTCTCATTAGCTAAACCTTCCTCCTTCCTCCTAGTGGATGATCTCCTAGTATTTATGTCATATAAACACAAAGAGAAGAGGTTGAGCAAAGAAATTTTATAGAAATCAATTCTAAGGCACGAAATTAGAATAATGAAGAAATTAAAACTTTTATAATGTTATAGCCTCTCACTCATGGATGTGTCGCGACTAAAAACAATGAACAAGACTCTAATAGACGTGGCTTTTGAGACTTAAGACCCTAAACTATTTCCCATAACTTATGCTATGACATAAAGTTTGTAACGACCCAAAAGCAACCCGTAGAAGATAGGGTAACCCTTAGGTCGGACAATCGCATACTTGATCCTTCGGGGGTCTTGTACTAGCCTACTAGCTATCATTCATTGCATAAAATAAGAAAAGTAGTGCGGAATTAAAACTTTTCATGACAATTATAATTAAAAGGAAATATATTTTATAAATACAAGAGTGATCTCGTCTTCACAAGACAAATTAAAGAAACGACATAAGTATCTTAGGTACACAACCCTTTACATCAAATGCAATAGTTAATAAGTCTTAATGATAGGAAATAAGAAATAGAACTATGCCGGACATACTTAGTCTTGAGAGGGTATATTCCCAAGCTTTTCCTTCTAGACTTCTTCTTGACTCCAACTTGTACTTATAGAGTATATAAAAGTATGGGGTTAGTACAAAACAAATTACTAAGCATGGCATATGCAAAAACATGCAAAAAGGGACGTTTTTGTAAAATATGCTTTCGTGACCAATAAGTAAAACCTTCAGGATTATAGAGTTAAAATAGTATAAGGATCATAATCAATCACACAAAATAGAACTCTCATAATTTTAGAACCAAAAGATAACTTTACAGTAACTCAAGAACATTACAGTGAACACAGTGAAAGCTTACAATGAACCCATTCAACCGCAACACACTGAACTCATTTCCTTTAAAGTTTCCCTAACCAAGTTATCCTAAGACTCACGAAGGTAAGATATGAAGTAACCGCCCATACACCCCCTTCAAGACACACCCGAGTGACACTTAAGACTACCAACCATAGGCTTACGTCGCACAGGAACCAAGTCCACACTCTACACTAGACATTCGAAAAACATCCATACACTAAGGACTTCATGTATGTTCCCTACTCCAATGGGACTTGTAGGTTACACTAAATTCAATGTGAGATTATCATCCCATACTACTACTCCAACTTAGTGATCCGTTATGATTCCCTTGGATCAATCACACTGCATTTAGTCATTCATAACTTCATTACATAAAACTTAACTTTAAAATACTTCGTTCACTTTAGACCTTATGTCTTCTAATTTCATTTCCAATACATGATATCTCATTAATACACTTCATATGAAATACCAAGACTCCCCTTTTAGAATGTATACTTAGTGCATTGGATAAGTAGCGTCCCATACCACCACCTACCCTAAGTAGTACACTCTTTTAGGGGACTTAGTTCATCACAATATAACATATTCATACATTAAGACCAAAAGCACACCAAGACTCCTCTTTCAGAATGTCTACTTAGTGCGATTGATAAATAGCATCCCATACCACACCTACCTTAAGTAGTACATTTTTTAGGAGACTTAGTTAATTCATTCTTTTATGGGGGACAACTTTAACCGACATAGACCATGAGAGATAGACACTGAATCTCGATACTACCCCTATCGGATGAGGGTTCCCCACTTGACTAGGGTAGGGTCATTCTCTTAGCTTCTACATGGATTTTCCAATAGCTACACCTATGCGGGCACATAGTTAAGGGATAAAGAAATTGCTACTAAGTAACTCATTCTATACTAACAAGGAGTACTCATATCAATAGGAACATTGAAATACAACATCTCAACTTATGAAGTGTAACCGTCCATTCTTCATATCCTCTTCGTGCTAAGCATAACTCCCCATAGATTCTCAACGTCTTATGAGATAGGTTAAGGATAACTAGTGTCCACTACCTCTCAACTCACGAAGGGAATCCATCCTCCCACCTATCTTATAAATCTCTTAGAAGATAGTGAGGTTGCTACTAAACACTTCAACTCAATTCACAAAGAGTGTTCACCCCAAAACTCCCCTTAATCACATTTACTAACTTCATTCATTCATTAAAGTGAGAGCGTGTGTGCACATGTTAGCACACCTTGCACATAATCACCATTTAATTAACATTGATTTCTATATATGCTTACACCTTTATTCATCAATTCTGACACACTAGCATGAACATACACACATACTTTATTGAGGCATAATATAAACAAGACATACAATTCAAGCTTCATAATGTATATCAATATGAACCTCATCATTTCACTTCATTTTACACATTAGACCTTTAAATTCATACTCACAACACATAAAATACACATTCATATTAATCAAGTAAACACGGCCACCAAGAAGCTAAACTATACCACTCAAGAGAATTTCATAATAAGAGTCAAATAATATAAACAATTCACCATTTGACCAAGATTAAACCACCAATAATTTCTCAATATTTAATCATTATATGTCTCTTAGGGCAGTATCTAGTCCACAATAACAACATGCAGAAACAAAAGCTCAAACAGTACACAAGCATATTCATTTAACCCATTTCATAAGCTAAAGTTGGAAATATGCATAAGCATGAGTTCATTAGGGTTTTGATATTAAAATCATCAAATAATAATATAAAAAACATATTTTAATCAATAAAACAAATTTATATGAAGACCCATGCTTAGAGTCAACGACAGAAGAAGATGAAGTTTAAAAACCCTTTTTGAAATCTTTTAGAAATAGCTCCTTCAATGGAAGAGAGTTCAAGGATGACTACCACAACTCAATGAGAATAAATCCACTAATTTTTCATGAAGAAAACGACCACAACCATCCCTCCAAGACTTTCCATGAGTTCAAGCTTCCAAGAGGTTTTGAGAGAGTTAGAGACAGGTTTTGGGTTTTTGAAAGTGAAGTCTAAAATTAGGTCTTAGTGTTTGAACAATCTTAATGTGACTAAAAGACCCTAAAAATATCATACAAGGTTCATAAAATACTTGGGGTGAATTTCCAAAACACCCCAAGCCAAGGAAACAAATGTGATAGCTTTAACAAGTGGCATCGACGACCCCATGCTAGTGGGCGTCGTCTGATCTATGTCCCATCTTGCTGGGGCGTTGATTGCTTCAGAGGCTATTTTTTGGGGGTATAATCTCCCACTAAATGTTGTACTACGCCCAAAAACTATGGGGCATCGTTGAGGCTACGGTCAGTAGACTGTGGGCATCGATTGCCAAGTTTTTGGCAGCTTCGTATCCAAGACTTTGGTCTTCTTCTAGGACCCCTCGTGGGTCCTAGGTTGGGTCATACCCAGATGTTAAGCCCATATATATAGTATTATAGGTCTTAGGAACATCACACATCAATTTGAATTAAAACGAACATGTAAAATTTGCTAAAACACATGAGAACACACACACACTTTCTAAGGCACACCTTCCGAACGTCATGGACGTTCATGGACGTTTGACCTCCAAAAGTCACCAAACTTCACACACTTTATAAGAACATTATTAATATTAATTTTAACACAAAATCAACTCATGAAAAATTTAAGAATCTCTAGTTCATCTTATTTTGTTTTAGGGTACTACACCTAACATGTTACCCATTTCATGAATGAGTTATCCTAATGAAACTTTATTGGCAGACCCTTGTGGATCCCTTCTTCGTAGTGCTATAATGAGTTTGTAGGTCTTAGGTATGTTACATTCTCAAATACTCTTATGTGAATGAACTAACAATATGAGGACCAAGGTAAAGCACTGAATGGATATGCTTAAGATAGTAGCTCAACTTTAGTATGAGACTAGAGTACAAAGAAGCCTTTTGATATCCCTTAAACATAGTGCCTACATGGGATGTGTTCGACTTCTACCTTTGGCAAGTAGAACACCTTCCATGGTGTGGGGTATTATGATACCCGATTCGATACCTAGCTAGTATGGTCTATGTCGGTTAATGCCTATTTTAGTCATGTGGGAGATACACTTTAGTTAGTGGAGGTTCTGGAACGTGTAGGCATTAGAATGGGATGCTATCTACACATGGAACGAGTAGGCTTGGGAGGTACTAGAGTGTATTCCCTAGTTCTTCAAAGACCATTATGTGAAGTCCCTTAAATTTATTAATGTCTCCTTTAGTATATCTAGTAATGAATGTTGACTAGTTGGGTTCTGTTGGAATGAAAATATGCTTACTTGGGGTAGCCTTGAGGATCATCTAGGTTTGCATGAAAGGGTTGTATGGGCGACCACTTCATGTTTTTGTTAGGTGGGTCTTAAGATAATATTATGTAGAGGGTCTAAATGGTTAAAGGAGTTACATAATGAATATGGTCATATCTTGTGAATTATGGGAATATTATCTTGTATGTTGATGAATGACTTGTATGATGTCCTCTATACTTTGTTTATGAGACTTTATCAAAATAGCATGAAAAGTATATTTCAACTAAAATGTCCCTTTTCACATGATTTCTTTCATGGTTATCATACTTAGTGCTTAATTATACTAATTCCATATTTTCCTCTATTTCTACAAAGTAAAGGTGTGGCCAAGTGAGGTGATCTCTAGAAGTTGAAGCTTGGGAGATAGATATTCTCTCAAGAGTTGGGTATGTCCTCATATGCCTAGGATAATGCTTCTTATTCTAGATTCTTTCCCATTTAGACATTGTACTTTTCTTTCAATGTAAGGCTCGCGTCCCTAGTTTGAGATTCTTAAAGTTTTGGGTCTATGTTGGCCAATATGAGACTAGTGATTCCGTTGCTATAAAGACTTCTTTTGAAAAGTGTTGGATCCTAAACATTATGATTCCTTTGAAAAGGTTTAAAATTTCCTCACCATTTTATGACAATGCGATGAATGAATTCTAAGGGCATGTATAAGACCTTCGACAGGTCAAGTACGCCTTATTACGACTACGGGATGCTCCCAGGTTGTTAGAAACTTTGTATCAGAGCATAAAATTATGATATAGTCATTAGGGTTCAAAGTATCATGAGTCCACATATAGTAGAGTCTTTTTCATCTATCATACTCATGACACATGTATGAGCTAGAGGATATAGGATGATAGAAGTTTTAGTATCTTCATTACTCTTGTGTTGCATCATAAATTTTTGATCTATATATGTCTTTTTCTAACCCCTTTTCTTGTGTTTATAGGATATGAATACAAGAAGGACGCCCCCAAAAATATTGGAGGAAGGAGTAGTGAATGATGGAGTCCCTATAATTGATCAACGGTATTAAAGTTCATGTGGTTTTCCCAATCATAAATAATGATGAGGTTAGAGGGGCTCTTTTTACTCTAGCCCGAGCCATGACGGCTCAAGCAAATCGAGACGTGGGGCCTAGGGTGAATGTTCTTTAGAGTACCATGACCTATAGGTTGAGGGACTTTGTAACGATGAATCCTCCTACATTTCTTGGTTCTAAGGTGTGAGAGGATCCCCAAGCTTTATTTGATGAGGTTTAGAGGATAGTTCATGCTATAGGTGTATCTTCTAGGGAGAAGGAAGAGTTGGCTTCATACCAATTCAAGCAGGTTTTTTAAGTGTGGTACAAATAATGGAAGGAAAATAGGCCGGTTGAATTGGGTCCTATAAAGTGGGAAGTGTTTAAGGAAAAATTCATAGGGAATTAGTTTTTGCTGAGAAGAAAGAGGTTCAGATTGAGGAGTTTATTAACCTTAGACAAGTTAATATGAGTGTGGAGGAGTATTCTTTGAAATTTACTTTGTTTTCTAACTGTGATCCATCTTTCGATTCTATGAGTAGGTTCTTCACCAGTGTTTTTGATCTTTTGATGGAAAAGTGTCGTACGACAATGCTCCATGATAAAATGACTCTATCTAGGCTTATTGTGTATGATCAATCCATTATGGAGTCTATCATAGAGTGGAGGGGTAGAGATGTGAAGAGAGGAAGAGGGGAATGGCCGATGAGCAAGGTCAACCTATGTTTAAGAAGAGGGTTCCAAATCAAGATGTTCCTAGTGCTCCCAAGGCTTACTATTAAAGAGGTGGTAGGTCCTAACTTTATTAAACTACTTTCTCAAATTATGGGATGAAATATTTTGGGAAGTGTCTAGCCGGTACTAGTGAGTGTTATGGATGTCGAAAGAAATATCACGAGGTCAGATATTGTCCTACTATTGATACTAGAGGAAGAAATGTCAGGAAAGCTCCTTATAATGGTCCGTTTGTTGGTGAGCAAAAGAAGATTAGTTTCTATGCTAGAATATTCGAATGAAGGTCCCGGTAAGTTATATTTTTTGTGATAGCTATGTGAGTGAATATATTGAATAATTGGGTAAATGATATTTTTTTTGTATTCTCTTCTATTCTAATCAAACTTGGGATTTAGAAAACCCTAGTAGAATACTTTTTATAATGATATGCATAATGTTGGTCTTATTGTGTCTACGTAATGCTTATGATCTCCTTGTTGGTTTACTTGGTATGTGTGAGGTTATGGAGCTTCACATATAAATTGCACTAGTAGGCTTAGATTGGGTTATGAATAAGGTCTTAGATGAATTGATGAAATGAACTCTAAATATGAAATGTAGACTATTGTTTCATTTAGGGATAATAATAGTATTGACTTGTATTTTGTCTTGAAATGTGCATAAAGACTAAATGTGTTATGAATAAGATGTGAAAAATGAAATGAGTTCTTATATAAGGTCGATGAAGTATGTTGGCCTTATGGCTAAGGTTAAATGCATGTGTTGTATCTTATTGAATGTGAAGTGCCTAAGTCTAGGGTGACTTCATAAGAACAGCTGCTGTGAATAGTATTAGGGGATGCTACTTGCACAGTGCACTAGTATGACTTGGGGTTGTATTAGGTGGTAGTTCTTATGTTAATGTTGTGTTTCATGATATTCTATGTACTTATGAATGGATATGATTTAATTGATGGAGGTTCTATAAATGTTCACCATGGTGACCTTAAGGTACACCTTGGTATGAATGGTGGAATGGGACACTACTCATGCATTGCACTAAATATTACTTAAGGAATGTCTTGGGTGAATGAGTTAAGGTAAAAATAAAGGTAATTCTCTGAAGATATTGAATGTGTGTTAAATGTGATATATGGCTTTATGTGTTGTTATGAATAGTATCCATGTCAATATGATGTATGTAAACTATATTGTGCTTATTCTATCCAATGTTTATGAAGTATCTTTAAAAGACATGGTGCATGATTTCTAACTAAATGTCCTCTTTAAAAGAATGTTTTTTGCATGGTTATTGTACTTACTGAATTCTTTTACTAACACCATCTTCTTCATCATTATACACAAAGTGTAGGAGGTAATGGCTAAAGGATCCTTCCTAGAATGAAGATCTTGGATAGATATTCACAAGTTTAAGAGTGTCCTAAATGATTCAAGGACCTTCATGTCAAAAGTTTAGTTAAGTTCATGTAATTGGTATAGAATATTCTTTTATGTTGTTTATGGTCATGTCCCTATTCTATTCTATTGGAGTTGTGTCTAAGATGGCAAGACGATACTTAATGTCCTATATATTTACTAATTGTTTCTAAAGGAAGTGACGTTTTAGTCTTATTTTACGGCATGAAAGTTTTAAATTTTCTGCTAATTTTATGACACTGCAATGACTCAAAGTTAATGTCTTGCATAAGACCTCCGAGAGGTGAAGTACGTTGTGTTGCTTCTGGGGGTTACTGTCACGTCCCGCAAGTACCCCCTTAAAGAAAGGAGCAACCATTGGGTTAAAACAAGGCGTACTTGACCCTTCGGAGTTCTTGTACTAGCCTCTTAGGTATCATTCATTACGTAAGACACGAAAAGTAGTTCGAAATTAAAACTTTTCACGATATTAATAATACTAAGAAAATATCTTTCATAAATACTAAAGAGTAGTCTCTTCTCACAAGCCAACTTAAAGACACAACTTAAATATCTTAGGGACACGACCCTTTACATTGAAAGAAAATACATAATATGTCTTATACAGTCTTAAAGAAGAACTAAACAAATAAAGACTATGTCCTCAAATATATGAGGACATACCAAATCTTGAGAGAGTCGATTCCCAAGCTTACCTTCTAGACTTCCACTTGCCTCCAACCTATACTTATAGAGTATAGAAAAGTATACAATTAGTAAAAACATCGCACTAAGTATAATATATGCAAAAACATGCTAAAGAGGACATTTTAGTGGAAGAAATATGCTTTCATGCTAATTAAGTAAAACCTTCATGAATATAGAAGTAATATAACATATAATTATAATTTATCACATAGAATATAACTTCCATAATTTTAGCACAAAGAAGCACTTTACAGTGAACTAAAAAATCATTACAGTGAACTTTTTTCATTTCAACTAACAATGAACTCATTTACCTTGAAGTTTCCCTACCCAAGGTTATCCTAATACTCACTAAGGTAAGACATGATGGAACCGCCCATAAAATTTCCTTCAATGAACATCCAAGTGATCCTCAACACTACCAATCAAAGGCTTACTTCACAAGGGCAACAAGCCCACACTCAACATTAAAGACACTAAGGAACATACATACATTGAAGGACTTCACATAAGTACCCTTATCCAAGACAACAACCAAGTTCCACAAGGTGCAATGTGAGAGTATCATCCCATACACTACTCCCACTAAGTGCTCCTTGAGGGTTCACCTAGATCAAACACACTACATTCGTCATTCATAAACTTCACATAAATAACTTTAACATGCTTTCTTAACATTAGACATTAAGTCACATAACTCATTTACATCACATAATAACTCATTCATTCAATTTCAATAAAGACACATCAAGACTCCCCTTTCAAGTTCCTACTCGTGCAACGGATATATAGCATCCCATACCACCACCATCCCTAAGTAGTACACTCTTTAGAAGACTTAGTTCATTACATTCCTTTTGTGGGGATAGATTTAACCGACATAGACCATGAGATCTAGATATGGAATCCCAATATAAACCCCTATTGGACGAGGGATCCCCACTTTCCTAGGGTAGGGTCATTCTCTTAGCCTTTACATGGAATCTCCAATAGATATACCTATGCGGGCCCATAGTTAAGGGATAAGGATATTGGTTTTAAGTAACTTATTATCTACTAACGAAGATTACTCATCTCAAGAGGTACATTGGGTACGACATCTGCACTCACGAAGTGTAACCACCTCTTCTTCATATCCTCTCGGTTCTAAGCATAACACCCCCACGGAGTCTTAAACATTCATTTACTATAGGTCAAGGGATAAATAATTGGCACCACACCTCAACTCACTAAGGGTAAGTATTCCTAGAGGTCACAATGGAACACCACATCTCAACTCACGAAGGGTATCAGACCTCCAAAATATCTTAGAAATCTCTTGGAATAATGAGGTTTGTACTGAACACTTCATCTCAACTCACGAAGAGCGTTCACCCTCAAATTCCCCTTTTCATTACTAGATTATTATTGGAAAAGTAGGGAATGGTCTACACACTTCTTCTCTACTCACGAAGAGTGTCCACCCTACAAACCCCCATTCACATTCATTAGATTCATTCATTCATTTCAAGTTTGTGAGTGTGTCTACATGTGAGCACAACTTTCACATAATCACTATTTTCATAACATTGACTTCTAAACATGCTTACATCTTCATTCATCATATATCACACATTATCATGCTTCACATATGCACATACTTCATTTAACATAATGTTTACAATTCATACCATTCACGCTTCATAAAGCATATCAACTTAAATATCATCATCATCATTACATTACGTCACATACTATACCTTCAAGGCCATACTCGCGATACACATGAAAATACATTATTCATATCATTCAAGTAAATACCACACCAATGTGGGTCATACCAGTTAAGAACATTTCAGTGGAAACTATACAAGATAGAGCAACTTACACTACCGTCAAGCATTCATCACCTTCCATAAATATTTCATCAAAGCAACATAATATAACATGTATAGGTAGTAGCTAACCCAAAATTCATAAAAATAAACTCAACTCTAACATTTTCTAGCTAAAAGCAATAAACCTACATCATAAGCCAAAAGTTGGTAATAAGCATAAACATAGTTTCATTGAAGTTTTAACATTAAAATCATCAACTAACACTAAAAACAACTTATATTAATCATTAAAACGTTTTCATGCAAAGACCCATGCTTAGAGTCAAGGAATAAAGAAGTTTGAGTTTCAAACCCTTTTTGAAATCTCTTTGAAGTGGCTCCTCGGATGAAAGAAGATTCAAGGATTACTACCATCCCTCAATGAGAAGAAACCCAAGAATTGTTTATGAAGAAAACGTCCAAAACCTTCAACACTAGCCCTTCCTTGAGTTCTAGCTTCAATGGAGTTTGGGAGAGTCTTTCTTGAGGGAGGGGTTTTGAATATTTGAAAATGAGGTCTAATATTAGGTCTACACTTCAAACAAACATAAAATACCCTAAACACACAAAAGTAAATATCCTAGGTTCATCAAAGACTTGGGGTGAATTTACCATACACCCCATGCCTAGGAAGATTTTCAATAGCTTTTGTAGGCACAACCAACGACCTACAAATGACGGACCATCATCCAGTTGACGCCCCTTTGATGGGGTCTGTTGTTTGGGTATGAGCCTCTCCCTTTTTTAGGCCATGCATACCTTGCAGGTTCAACTAACGCCCAAGGTTGACGGGCCACCTTTTGAACAACAGTCAGTCCCTTGTGGTCGTCGTTTGCCACTACTTGGCAGCATCCTATAAATGAGATGGGCTTATAGAGCCCCTTGTGGGTCCTAGGTGGAGTTGTACCCAGACCTTAAACTCGTATACATGGTCATCTAGGTCCTAGGGTCCCTTCACATCATTTTAAACCAAAACAAATACGTAAAATATTGCCAAAACATACTAAGACACACAAGCACATTACAAGGCACATCTTTCGAATGTCATGGACGTTCTTGGATGTTTGACTTCAAAACTCAACAAAACCTTACACACTTCGTATTAACATCAGAAAACCTAGTTTAACACATTACGAAATCAATAGACACTAGCAAAGCTCTATTTCAACCTAGTTCATTTTAGGGGCATTATAGGTGATCTCCGGTCGTGAAAAACTTGATATCAGAGCATGAGGTTATTCAAATGGTCTTAGGGTCCAAAGTGTCATACTGCCACGTCTAGTAAAGTCTTGTTCACTGGTGTAAGTCGCGACACATCTATGATTGAGAGGCTATAAGACTATGAAAGTTTTACTTTCTTCATTACTCTTGTATTGTGCCTTAGAGCTTAAATCTATATGATTTCTGTCTTATTTCCCTTGTCCGGTGAAATTTTTGATATGATTGCTTGGAAGGGGTGATGTCTCAAGGCCTGAGGAAGGAAAAGATGAGTTTTGATGCTTATTATAGTTTTGGGACTAGATGAGTATATGTGAAAATGGATTTAGAAGACTATCATGTGATCCCATTTATGGAAATATGTGACCAATGAGATTTGAGGCATTATTTTGAGAATTTGTGTTATGATATAGTTCAAGTATGTTAAGAATTGTTATGGCTAAATGAAATCCTTTTTGGGATAAAGAGTTTCTTTATGATTATGTGCAATGATAGTAGAAATTTATGGTGTAGACCTGAGGAGTTTTGGAGGAATGTGATATATAAATGGTAAGAGTTGAAAGTTTCTCTTTTTACATGGATAATGATCTACTGTTGTCCTTGTGTGGATTGGAGTATTTGTACAGGCTTAACCCCAAGAAGGGAAGATAGTGTGTTTACCTTGTAAGAGAATTGTGAACAATGCTACATAATGGGAGAATCTGTATGACTCATGATTAGTTACAATATGAACCTATTCTAAGAGTTGGAAAAAGGTAAGAAGGGAATTTATTCCATAAGTTGGGATTGTGTTTAGCTCTGTGGTTGACTTGGAGGGTAGTATGTACCTTTTAATTCATATGGAGAAGAATATAATAGACATTGACCAACCTTAAAGAGGTTAGTTGTCTTTTATGATTGATCATAAGTGTTGTCATTTGAAAAGAGAACTTAGATTGTACCTAGGCATGATTAGTTGGAAAATGTAACGACTGGGGAGCACCCCCTAGATGTTACCGGTGTCTTCGTCCTCGAAGAGGACTTAGACAAGCCCTTTGCATCAATCATAGAATGTATCAAAGAATAAAAATGCGGAAAATTTAAATCTTTTACTTTAGAAGTTCAACTTCTCTTCATATATGAAAATAAAATCTATGTTATTTACAATGTTGTCTTTACAGCAAAACACAACTAGAAATTTAGAACATGCGATTCATCCTTGTTCTTGACGACTCACCAACTTAGAGAATCAACTTCCAAGTATATGTGACAAGCGACCTTCAATCCTCAATGGCACTAACCTACATTGTTTAGGAAAAAGTAATGAAATATGGGTTAGTACATCACACATTCTAAATATGGCTTATATGTGTTCTTATATGTTTTTTGGCTTACTTTTGGAGGTCACACGTCGAAGAACGTCCATGACGTTCAGAAGGTGTGCCTTAGGTAGCGCTTGTGTGTCTTAAGGTGTTTGAGTGAGTTTTATGTGTTTGTTTTGCTTGAAACTGGCATGAGATATCCTAAGATGTATAATACTTATTTTAGGAGTTTAACTTCCCGGAACGACCCCACATAGGACCCTCAAGGGGCCCTTGTGAAGGGCCCAAGACTAGGAGCAAATTGCCAAAGCAATGACCAAACGACGACCCTAAGGACGGTCTGTTGGTCCACCAACGGTCTGTCGACCTAGGGAGTCGATTGGCACTGCAAGTGAAGATTTCTAGTATCCATTTGGAGCTAATTTTCAACCCACGAGACCCCACCAACGGTCCGTTGTTGCACAGACGGTCCGTTGGTTAGGTCTCGTCTGTGAGGTCTGCAAAACTGTTAAGTGGACTGCCTTGGCTTGGGGTGTTTACTAAATTCACCCCAAGTATTTTATGAACCTAGGACATTAATTTTAGTTCTTATTAGGTATATTAAAGTGTTATAAACCCTAAGACCTCATTTTAGACCCCTCTTCCTAAAACCCAAAACCCCTCTTTCTTAGAATTCTCTCTCAAGTCTCCATGGAAGCTAGAAGTCAAGAAATGCTAGGAGGGCTGTTGATGGTTGTTTATTAATCAAAAATCATTTCTCTTTCTTCAATGTTAGGTATGGTATCCATCCTTTAACTCTCGTTCATTCAAGGAGTCCCCTCAAATTAATTTTTAAAAGGGGTTTACAACCCTAGTTTCTACTATCTTCAACTCTGAATATGGGTCTTGCATGAAAACGTTTCTAATTAATTAATAATGGTATTTACAATGTTAGTTGATGATTTTAAGGTTAAAACTTCAAAGAAATCATGTTAAAGCTTTTCATCTAATATTGACTTAAGAAATAGGTTAAATGAGCATGAAATGGTAGTTTTTGATCTTTGGTTTCTTATTGTTGTTATTGTTGTTTAGCTACTGCCAAAAGGGCTTTATTATGGTGAAATATTGAGAAAAATGTTATAGGTGATGAAATCTTGGATTAAAGTGTAAGTTTGTTATGTTGTTTAGTTTCAATTTCGAAATGCTCTTGAGTGGTATGATCCACCTTCTTGGTGGCTGTGTTTACTTGAATTGTATGAATGTGAAGTTACTTATTTATTGTTAATGAGTCCATGAAGGTTTGTTATGTGAAGTTAGATGAAAGTGATGCTATTCTTGTTAAATGTGCCTTATGAAGCTATTATGTGAAATAGGATAGAGAGTATGCTTAAATGAAGTTATTCTTGTTAAGTGTTTTATGAAGCTTGTTATGAGAAGTATGTTAAGGATTATGTCTAAGATGACTTATATGATTATGTGAAGCTTTTAGAGTGTGTGAATTAATGAATGATGGTCTAAATCATGTATAGAAGTTGATAAACAATGAAATGATGCTTATGTGCAAGGTGTGCTCACATGTACACACACTCACACTTAAAAGAATGTATGATGCTAATTTGAGTATTTTGGGGTGGACATTCTTCGTGAGTTGAGATGAAGTGTCTAGTAGCAAACCCACTATTCCTAATGAGCTTTCCAAGATAGGTTGGAGGATGTATGCCCTTCGTGAGTTGAGATGTGATAATCACTAGTTATCCTTAACCTATAGATTACAATGTTGAAAATCCGTGGAAGTTATGCCTAGCACAGAGAGGATATGAAGGAGAGGTGGAGTACACTTTGTGAGTTGAGATGTTGTATTCCCAAAGTACCTCTTGAGATGAGTACTCCTCGTACGTAGTGAATGAGTTACTTAGTAGCAATCTCCTTATCCCTTAACTATGTGCCCACATAGCTGTAGCTATTGGAAAAGCCGTGTAAAAGCAAAGAAGTATGATATTACTCTAGGCAAGTGAGGATCCCTTATCCGATAGGGGTTAGTATCGGGATTCCATGTCTAGATCTCATGGTCTATGTCGATTAAGACACCTCTACACAAAAAAATTGATTGAACTAAGTCTTCTAAAAGAACGTACTACATACGGTACGTGGTGGTATAGGACGCTATCTACTCATTGCCCTAGCTAGGACCTTCCGAAAGGGAAGACTTGGTGCCAAACCTTCTAAAAGAATGTATACTTCCGGTAGGTGGTGGTATGGGACGTTATCTACTCACTGAACAAATTATACATTCCGAAAGGGAAGACTTTGGTGGTTTGTTGGGTGTCTTTTTATATCTTGCCATTAATTGAGGGGCTTGTTTCTCCTGAATTGAGTAAGACGAAATGGGTAGTCTTGAGGATTGCTTTGCTTTGTATTGAAGGAGGAATATGCATACTTCCTTTATGTCTTACCTTAGTGAGTCTTAGGATAATCCCGAGGTAGGGATACTCTTACGGGAAATGAGTTCACTTTCTCTTTCGCTTGGCCTTGGAAGTCTACTCATTCAAAGTAGGATAATTATTGTGAATGTCTTAAATGATTCATTGTTAAAGTTCCAATTTGTTCACTGTAATGTTAGTTGGAGTTCACTGCAAGTTTTTGGATGTAACTGCAAATGCCTCTTTTTGGTTAAAATTATGTGAGTTTATCTTTAAGTGTTAAATAATGGTTCTCATGTTTATTTTCTTCTAAATTCATGAATGTTATATTTAATTTGGTATGAAATGTGATTTTACTAAAATGTCCCTTTTCGCATGTTCATGCATATGTCATACTTAGTACATATTTGTACTAACCCCATACTTTTCTATTCTATAAATATAGGTTGGAAGCATTTTGAAGGTTGAACTCTAGAAGGTGAAGCTTGGGAAAGTTCCTCTGAAGACAATGTATGTCCTCACATATCGAGGTCATAGTCCGTTTCTTAATTTTTTATTTAAAGAATTATTGTGTATTCCTTACAATGTAAAGGGTCGTGTCCCTAAGTTAATTATGGCGTGTCTTTAAGTTTGGGTTGTGACGATGAGATTTTCTTAGTATGTATAAAATGTTGCTTTTTATATCATGTTTCTTGAAAAGTTTTAATTCCGCACTACTTTTCATGTCTTATGTAGTGAATGCTAGTTGAAGGCTTGTACATGACCCCAAAGGGTCAAGTACGCCCGGTCACGAAACGAGGGTTCTCCGTAACTTCTATGGGGTGCTTTCGGGTCGTAACAGTCTCATGAGACAACACATTCATTAGGATTGCAGACTTGCTAAACGTGAGGAAACCCATGTGGGGAGCCAAACATACTAAACGTGAGACCCCCATCTCATTTAACTGCCCTTTCGGTGCTAAGCATCTATTCCCTTTAGTAATCATATTTAGTAATCACATAAGTTCACATTATTCTTTAATATACCCTTATGTAAATATCTTACCATAATAGCTCATAGGTGATCATAAGTGAGAATAATCCTTTAACATTAGACACATTAGAAAGTTAGTAAACCTTTCACGTTAACAATTCATTTCAATCATATAACCAACCTTACATAACATAAATTCATACTTCATAGCTAATTGAAGAATGTAGGGTTAAGGATGAGGGAACATTGTCATCAACACCACAACAACATATTAGGTACAACATCAATACTATCCGAGTAATTCATCTTACATAATTGATTTCAAGAAAGAACAAATTAACATTTATACCTTCTTTCCCATTCATGAGACTTCATATTTCAATCACCCAAGAATGCATAATCAACACACAAAAAAGGTAATTCAAGAAGCAATTACATAATTAATCAATATATTCATCATTCTCAAAACTCACCATATCAATTCAAGGTTTTCATGATATTGAGGAAAGACATAGGTCCATGGGAATCTTGACTAAATAAAAAGAATTAGCCATAAATATAACCTTAAACAAAATTAATTGACCATAACTCATCACGATTGATTATTTATTTTCATTTTCAATGAAGACTCATGCATAGAGAAAAACCATAGTTTGGGGAAGTTTGGAAATCTCTTTGAAAGGACCTCTTGGGGAAAGGAATACCAATAGTGAAATAAACCATACATTAACCAAAACTTTAGCCACATTTAGTAGAAAAGTTGGGAATCTGGTCTTCATCTTCAAGCTTTAAAGCTTCTTCAATGGAGGTTGGGTAGATAGATAATGTAGACAAAAGGGAGAGCTTTTGAGTTTTGATTTGGGAATTTGATTTTTGTGGAAGATTATTGTGTAAAATGGATTTCAAATCAATATATAACTTTCCCCTAAGAAATTAAAAATAACCCTCACTTAATTTGACTTTTTCGTGAAGTCAAACTTCACTTCTAAATTTCAGAATTTTCGTCGGGAAACAAGTCCGTGTCGCGGAGCTGTTCCTACATGCTTTCCAAATTATCTTTCAGAAAGTAGAATCCAAAACTTGTCTGTGACGCGGACCAATAATTTTGGTCCTTGTTGAACCAAGTCCGCGACTCGGCATGGTTTCATGTAAGTGAAACATCCTGCTTCTTTAGGCAGCTTGTTTGGCAAACTTTGTGTCCTCCTCAAGGACCCCTAGGGTGGTCCTTGGGGGGTCGTACATTGAATTTTTTATCCTATACTCATTATTTTACCTGTTTATAGTATTTTTACAAGTTTTAGACTTCAGTCGACACTTCCGAACCTTCACAAGACCTAAGGACGTTTACTAGTTCCATTTTACTAGTTTCTGAACGTCATGGTCGTCCCTTGATGCTTAGGTTCTAATACTTCTAAATGAAATTTATTATATTAGTATAAGTCTAGAAATATCATTTGAAACATTATTCAGTACGTGAGGCTCTAGTTTAGGTCATTGATTTTTTACGGTGTTACAATATCCCCCCTAGGAGAATTCGTCCGCAAATGACACCTTGAAACTCTTATAGGGACAATAAAAAGACTCAATACTATCAGCCCAAAAACAACATAATGAGTCACAGATCATAGGAGGAATTCTCAATAGGAACTTACTCCACAATTCATGACACATACGAGCTCACCATTTCATATCACATAAGGAGGAACTACCTTTTCTATTTCCATATGATCTCAATATGAAGATTTTATAGAGTTTACATGATTATTTATTTTAAGAACAACATAAAGTATGCACAATACAAATCTCATGAATACAATATAGCACACTACATATATGTGCAAGTTAACCATGAGGACATAATTCATGAGAACTCTATCTAAGCATGAATTTCTACTTGCGCATGCACATACAACGAATTCATATCATGGTCACAAACACATATGACTCTCAATTTACGTTAAATTTTGAGGAACTACTGACCTCAACTTTGGCTTTGAGAGAAGAGGATAGAGGGACTTCATGTAAACCTCGACCTCCCATGTTGCACCCTAAACTAGATGGTTTCTCCATAGGACTTTCACAGAGGCAAACTCTTTATTCCTCAATTTCTTGAATAGAATATCTAAGATCTCAACTATAACCTCTTCATAAGAAAGGCTCTCATTCACTCCTATATTTTGCAATGGCAGAATAGACACCAGGTCACCTACACATTTCTTGAGCATAGAAACAGGAAACACAGGGTGAACAGGGGCCAATTCATTTGGTAATTTCAACTCATAGGCAACTTTCCCAACTCGCTTTAAAATTTCATAAGGGCCCACGTACTAGGGACTAAGTTTCCCTATCTTACCGAACATCATCACCCCATTCATGGGTGGAATCTTCAAGTATACCCAATCCCCTACTTCAAATTCAAGGTTCCTTCTTCTATAATCGGCATATGACTTTTTCAGACTATAGGTTGTTCTTAACCCATCTCTTATCATTCGAACTTTTCCCCTGTCCTCATAGACTACCTCGAGACAAAGAAGTGCATATTCACCAACGTCAAACCACCCAACCGGAGATCGACACCTCCTACCAGAAAGTGCCTCAAATGGTGCCATAGAAATACTGGAATATTGCTATTATTGTATTGGAATTCTATAAAAGGTAGGTGGTCATCAGAATTACCTTTAAAGTCAATGACACGCGCCCTCGACATGTCATTTATGGTTTTCATGGTGCGTTCCGCTTGACCATCCATTTGGGGGTTAAATATGGTAATGAGTTTCACTTGAGTAGCAAGACCACTTTGGAAAGACCTCCAAATGTTAGAGGTGAATTGAGCACCTCTATCTGAAATGAATGACGATGGGGACCCATGCAACCTTACAATCTCCTTAAGGTACAATTTAGCATACTCCTCCGCTTAATAAGAGACTTTGACGGGAAGGAAGTGGGCTCATTTTTTCAACCTATCCCGAATAACCCATATAGAGTCATGTTGCCTACAGGTGCGATACAAACATACCACGAAGTCCATGTTTGACATCTTTTCACTTCCAAGTAGGGATATTAATACTTGAGTTAGACCTCCCGGTCCTTGATGCTCGGCCTTGACTTGTTGGCAATTTAAGAATCTAGAGACAAAGTTATTTATGTCCTTGTTGGTAGCCTTCAGATGAATGGAATATCAAGACCCATGGGCCTCCTTTAAGATTATTTAACTTAGGCCATCCAGATTCGGTATACATATCCTTCCTTGGTGCCTAACCACCCCATCTTCTCTTTGAGAGAATGTTTCTATAGATTGTTGACAACCGAATCTTTTAATTCCATCAAGATAGGGTCAAGTTGTTGTTTAGAATTCACATAAACAACTACATATGACTCAGAATTATGATGGTCATGACACCCCTTTTTAGAGAATCTTCTACTCAGACACCCAACGAGCTAGCTTATGTACATCCTTTTTCTCTTCTAGAACATGCAAGACACTACCCATAGAGACACGACTCAAGGAATCTGCAACAACATTGACTTTCTCGGGGTGGTATAGGACACTCATATATAGTCTTTTAGAATCTCTAACCATCTTATTTAGCGCAAATTCAATTCTATTTGATTGAACATATATTGGAGACTCTTGTGATCGGTGAACACCTCAACATGTACCCAATAGAGATAGTGTCTGCAAAGTTTCAAAGCAAACACTGTGGCTGCTAGTTCAAGGTCATGAGTTGGGTAGTTCTTCTCATGAACCTTGAGTTGTCTAGAGGTATATGCTATCACCTTACCATATAGCATGAGGACACAACCCAAACCTATTCGAGAAGCATCGCAATAAACTAGACACCCTTCGGTACCCTCCAGTAAGGTCAACACCACAGCGGAGGTGAGTTTATCTTTCAATAATAAGAATTTTTTTAATATGATTCCGACCATTCAAACTTTGACTTCTTTTAGGTCAAGGCTGTCCATAGATATGTGATAGATTAAAATCCCTCAACAAACCTCTTATAATATCTGCCAAAACCCAAAATGCTTTGGATGTCGATACGACTCAAAGTTCTAGGCCAACTCTTGTTTGCATCCTTCTTTCTTGGATCAACCTCTATACCTTCACTAGAGACTATGTGACCAAGAAAAGCAACCGACCTCAACCAAAATTCACGTTTACTAAATTTGGAAAAGAGTTGGTTGTCCTCGGAGACTGGCAAAACTACCCTTAAATGGCCCATATAATCATTCTAACTCTTAGAGTATACTATGATGTCGTCAATGAAGACAATCACAAACAAATCAAGATAGCTTCAAAAATCTCGATTCATAAAGTCCATGAAAGGTGCCGGGGCATATTTAAGACAAAAAGACATCACTAAAAATTAAAAATTACCATATATAGTGCGGAATTCAGTCTTTGATATATCGACAACCCTCACCCTTAGTTTGTGATAATAGGACCTCAAGTCAATTTTTGAAAAGTAGCTCGCTCCTTTGAGTTGATCAAAAAAATCATCAATCATAGTGAGTGGATACTTATTCTTTTCAATTACCTTGTTGATTGCCTGTAGTCAATAAACATTTGAAGAGACTCATTTTTCTTTTTCACGAATAACACCGGACCACCCCATCGAGATATTGAGATGAGTTTTTTATCCGGTACTTAGAAAATCCTTAGACGGGGGCTATTTGGTAAATAGGTATTGAGATGGGTTTTGTATCCAGTAATTAGGTAATAACGACATCTATTTCTTATTCGGGAGGATTCTAGGTAAGTAATCGAGAAAGACTTTTGGAAAATTCTTCACTACGGGGAATGACTCTAATTGAGGAGCCTTGTACTGTAGATCCTTGACCCACATAACATGATAGAGACATACCTTAGCATTCATCTTACAAGCTTTACAAGATGATATGATTCGACTCTTTGAAGCTATGTTTATCCCCTTCCATTCAAAAACTGGTTCATTACAAAATTGAAACTTTACAACCTGGATCCTACAATCAACGGAAGCAAAAGAAAAATGTAGCAAATACATCCCCAAAATAACATCAAAGTCCAACATGTCAAGTTCTACCAAATCACACAATGTGACTCTAGTAGGCCATGAAATGAGACAACCCCTATAGACTCTTTTAGCAACCACAGAATCACCCACCGTGGTAGAAACCTAAAAAGGTTCATCTAAGAAATCACGAAGCATATCAAATTTGATAGCCACTATCATGATCGGAGTCAATACCCCAGACGAGACCGGCGTTGTCGACCTCTCAGAGGTCGCAGACAAGCCTACTTACGTCATTCTTACTTCACCTATATTATTTCTAGCAAAAAATTTTGAAACTTATTATTTCTTATCATGCATAAAGGTCATTCTACTAACATTCATAATGTTCACAATCAACCATCTAACATTTAGATTATCAACTGAAAGAAATTGTTCAATACTGTATTAAATGTAGAATAGCCCAAAACGTACCAATACAATGTCTAAAATAAAAACGACAATAAACACTAGTGGAACCTACTAACCTATCTCAATACTATAACTAATCTAGATTATAATGGGCAAGAATGCTCAAAAGCATGAGGGCCTACTATGTCCGGATGAATGCTCCATGTCAGGATAGTTTAAGCGTCAACCTGTAGCTCTAGCGTCCACCTATTCCTGCACATAAGAAGGTAGAGTTGTATAGGGTTAGTACACACTTGTACCAACTATGGGTATATTCAAGGACACACAAAGGACATGCATGAGTAACAATAGCTCTTTCCTAACAACATGATTATGGAAAGTCAAGTCAGTGGACTTGCAAAATTGGGATTAGGAAAGTTAGCGCGCTTTCCAAATTTGGATTCGGAAAGTGAGTGAGCTTTCCAAAGTTGGATTAGGAAATTCATGCCATGAGAGTAACATGCATCATCATACTTATCATATTGCACACATCAAATAACATCTTGCACATAGCACATAACATATTGCATATAGCACATAACGTTTTTCATATCATTCGTTCATATGCCATGAGACCTTGGACTCATGGACTTGACATCAAGACTTCCTAAAATGAGGGCTCAACATATGGGACCTCAACTAGGGAGCCTTCTCTAGCAAACACGGAGTCTACGTCATTCATTCATACGTACTTCATTTCATTTCTTTCATAGGCTAGTGTAAACACCAGCTATACCTAGGATGTAGTTTAAGACATTCATCGCGTTCGCTTTGAAATGATCAAGAATGACCAAGTGTCATTACTTAATTCTATCTCACCTCTTGATCATCCTATCCTAGCACCTTTGGTATCATTCATTTCATTATGTGCATCATGTGAGGCTGGCCTCATTCATTCATTGGGAATTTTAACTTTAACCGACATAGATCATGTGAGAATCGTGAAATCCAGTGTCTCCCCCACACCGAAAAGAGGTGGAATCACCCGCCAAAGTGACCCAAAACATGCTAGCATACATGGTAATTGAACCCCGCCAGATTCCTAGATTGGCAGTATAGGTTCCCGAAAGAAAGCATCACCGCTCATAACTAGTCCATCGGTGCTCAGAATAAAGTTCCATTAGATTTAACTCATACATTATGGAAGCTGGCTTCTAGTATGAGGACATCATATCTCAACAGATGATTTCTCATCTCATCATTAGTATTAAGTGTGTTAATCTCAATACTTTCATTAGAGTGTTCATAGAGACTGGTCTTTTCATTAACATTACACTCTTATAGGTGAGTATATTTTGGTAACATTTACTTAGGCTCATTTGAGATTGCTCTCATATTTTACATTAGCCTCATATCATGTTGTCACTACATCTATTAACATTAGCACATTTGCTCTTCATAATTACTCACCCCTTTTTACGTAAATGTTCATGTCATCATATTCCAATACACTTGGATATTTAGTGTGTTTCACACTCTTATTTAACCCTTCTAGGGTTTCATCATTTCATACGGCCCACACACTATAAGATCTCATACGGACCAAAATACCTCGGATTCAACTTCCCATTCCTGCCAAACCACATCACCCCCTTCATAGGTGATATCTTCAAATAGACCTGGTCACCAACATCAAACTCTAAGGGCCGTTTTCTATTGTCTGCATAAGACTTCTGCCGACTATAAGCAGTAGCCAACCTATCCCTAATCACAATGACCTTCTCTAAGGCATCATGAATGATCTCTGGACCCAAAATGGATGACTCTCCAACCTCAAACCACTCAACTGGAGATCTACACCTCCTACTATACAGTGCCTCAAATGGTGCCATCCCAATGCTATAGTGATAACTATTATTATATGAGAACTCTATCAAAGGCAGATGGTCGTCCCAGCTACCTCTGAAGTCAATCACGCAGGCTCTCAACATATCCTCCAATGTCTTAATGGTGCGCTCTGCCTTCCCATCAGTCTGAGGATGAAAGGCAGTACAAAACTTTACTAGCGAGCCTAAGCTCTTCTTGAAGATCTCCAAAAATGTGAAGTGAACTGAGCTCCTCTATCTGAAATGATAGACAAAAGAATCCCATGCCATCTCAGAATCTCATCAATGTAGAGTTTTGCATAATCCTCGGCTCTGTAAGTAGACTTCACAGGGATAAAGTGGGCAAACTTAGTCATCCTGTCCACAATAACCCATATGGAGTCATGCTGTCACCTAGTACTCGGAAGACCAACCACGAAGTCCATATTAATGGCCTCCCATTTCAAAGTCGGAACTTCAATAGTCTGAGTAAGACCGCCAGGCTTAAGATGATCTGCCTTAACCTGTTGGCAATCAGGACAATTGGCCACATAATCTACGATTTCCTTCGTCATGCCATCCAACCAATAGATCTGTTTAAGATCATGATACATCTTCATGGAACCTGGATGTATCGACTATTTGGAAACATGGGCCTCTACAACAACTTTGGTATGCAAATCATCCACATCTTGTACACACAACCTCACCTGGTACCAAGTATGCCGTCACCTCCCAAAACAAAAGACTCATTCATCTTTACCAACACTGAGTCCTTCAACTCCATCAACACCGGATCAAGATGTTTAACCTTGTTGACTTCAACTACCAAGGATGATTCAGAACTAGGGTGAACTGAAACACCCCCACTACTAGAGTCCACCAACCGCACACCCAGTCCTGCAAGTCTGTGTACACCTTTCACCAACTCCTTCTTCTCATCTTTCCATGCTCATCCTGCTCAAAGCATAAGCTACAACATTAGCCTTACCTGGATGGTAGTGGACATTCATGTCATAGTCCTTCAACAGCTCCAAACCATCTCCGCTGACGTAGATTCAACTCCCTCTGGGTGAACACGTACTGTAGACTTTTTTGGTCTTTGAAACATGCACATGCACTCCATACAAGTAGTGCATCCAGAGCTTCAGTGCAAACACCACATATTCCAACTCCAGGACATGAATGGGATAATTCTTCTAATGAACATTGAGTTGTCTGGACGCATAAGCTATCACCTTACCACCCTGCATAAGAACACAACCCAAACCAACCCAATATGCATCAAAATAAACAGTGTAATTCTCACCACACTTTTGGAAAAGTAAGCACCGGGGCTAAAGTGAGTCTGTCATTGAGCTCCAGGAAACTCTTCTAACAAGTCTCGACCCATTCAAACTTCTTCTTTGTCAAAGCTGTGTGTGGAGCAGCAATGGAAGAAAACCCCTTCACGAACCTGTTGTAATAACCAGCCAACCCCTAGAAGCTACGAATATCTGTGGGAGTAAGAGGTTTTGGCCAGTTTCTAATAGCCTCCGTCTTCCTGGGATCTACTTCCACACATTTATCGGGCACAAAATTACCCAGGAAGGTCACTGATCTAAGCAAGAATTCACACTTGCTGAATTTGGCATACAATTGATGTTGTCTATGTACTTGCAAGGTTAGTCTCAGATGTTGTTCATGCTCTTCCTTGGTCTTAGAGTATCTAAGAATGTCATGAATGAATTCTATGAAGAAAGAGTCAAGGTATTCACGGAACTCTGTTCATTAGATACATAAATGCAGCAGGTGCATTCGTGAGACAAAATGACATAGCTAAACACTCGTAATGACCATAACGGGTATGAAAGGCTATCTTTGGAACATCTTCATCCCTAACCCTGAGCTGATGGTACCCTAAATGAAGATCAATCTTCGAGAATAAACTACACCCTTGGAGTTTGTCGAACAAGTCATGTATTCTGGGTAGTGGATACCTATTCTTGATAATGACTTTGTTGAGCTGCCGATAATCGATACACATTCTAAGGGTTGTATCTTTCTTTTTCACAAACAACACTGGAGCGCCCCAAGGGGATATTCTCGGCTAAATGAAACACTTATCAATGAGATCTTTTAACTGCAACTTCAACTCTTTGAGTTCAGCTGGAGCCATTCTGTAAGGAGGAATTGAAATTGGTTTAGTATCGGGCTCTAAGTCGATACCAAAGTTGATCTCTCGAGGGGGAGGAACTCTAGGCAAATCATCATGAAATACATCTTGGAACTTATTCACTACAGGTACTGATACATGGAAGGAATGTAATGATCTAAATCATTAACACTTACAAGATGACATAATAACCCATTGGACATTATTTTATTGGCTTTAAGGTTCGAAATCAAGGGATTAGGACGACTCGAGTTGTACCCCTCACAGACTAGTTCTTCTTCGTTAGGGAAACAAAATCTCACAACCTTACTACGACATTCCATGGAAGCATAACAACTCTGAAGCCAGTACATGCCAAGAATAAAATCAAAATCATGCATTGGTAACTCAACCAAGTTTGCACACATAGTCTTACAACATACAACTATTGGGCAATCTTTGTATACTCTATCAGTTCTTACATTTTCTCCTTAAGGTTTACTAACCACTATAGGATTATGCAGAAATTCAGGCAATATCTCAAAAGTGAGAGCAAGCAAAGGAGTTACAAAGGAAAGCGTAGTCCCTTTGACGAACTTGACTCCCCTTAGTGGGAGAGTCCCTTTTTGAACCTGGGCTTATCCCAGATTTTAGTATTACTCTTCCTTAAAAAATTCTTCTCAGTTTGCCTTGACTTTTTCCCTGCCCTAGTATGTTTCCTCTTCCTGCTTTCCTCCACTTGTTGGACATAGACCATAAGCCACGAAAGACCCATGCTGGCATGCAGCGTATCTACCCTACACTACTTCTCGAGATTCTCAGCAATCTTTGATCCAGTGAAAACGGGGGGATTCATCCTCGTGAATTCCCTTAACCTACTAGCCATGGTGCTGGCAGGTGGGTTCTTCATGTGAACACCTTGTTGCTATGTCTGAGCTGTCATAGCCTGAGCTTGTAAGGTGATAGCTTGGGCCATCTGTACAAGGGCTATCCTTACTTCTCCATCTGTCAACCCAGCTGGGTTAACAGACATCTCCATTTCAGCAGCTGGGGCCTGGGGAGGAACTTGGTTGCCCCCAGCAGCTGCTTCTCCTCTTCCCCGACCAGCGTTCCTCCTTGTGTTCATTTTTTGAAAAAGTAGAATTGATGTTAGATACGCTCATAACACCAAGGAATCAGACATTAGAGAAGGCAAGATAAGATCAGAAGAAGGAAATTTTCCTACGCATCATGTAGTCTCTAATTAAGGATAGTGGTGCACTTCACTACCATGACTTAGAAACTACTCGATGTGGTTGATGTGAACTTATTATCCTTGGAATTTAACCTAGTGCTCTGATACAAACTTTTTCACGACCGTAGTCAAGACCCCATATGAGACCGGCGTCGTTGACCTCTCAGAGATCGCAGACAAGCCTACTTATGTCATTCTTACTTCACCTACATTAATTTTAGCATAAATTTTGAAACTTTTTGTCTCTTATCATGCATAATAATCATTCTACTTACATTCATAATGTTCACAATCAACCATCTAATATTAATATTATCAACTGAAAGAAATAGTTCAATACTGTATTAAGTGTATAATTTCCCAAAATGGCACCAATACAATGTCTGAAATAAAACTGAAATGAAACACTAGTGGAACATACTCCACTAGCTCAATCCTATAACTAAGCTAGATTATAATATTCAAGCATCCTCGAAAGCATGAGGGCCTACCAAGTTAGGATGAATGCTCCACGTCCTGATAGTTTCAACGTCAACCTGTAGCTCTAGCGTCCACCTGTGCCTGCACCTAAAATTGTAGAGTTGTATAGGATTAGTACATACTTGTAGTAAGAATGGGTATATTCAAGAACACACCAAGGACATGCATGAGTAAGAACATCTCTTTTTAAACAACATGATTATGGAAAGTCAAGTCAATGGACATGCGAAATTGGGATTAGGAAAGTTAGTGCGCTTACCGAATTTGGATTAGGAAAGTGAGTGAACTATCCAAATTTGGATTAGGAAAGTCATGTGATGAGAGTAACATGCATCATCATACTTATCATATTGCACACATCACATAACATCTTGCACATAGCACATAACATAGTGCATATAGAACATAACATTTTTCATATCATTCGTTCATATGCCATGAGACCTTGGAATCGTGGACTTGACATCAAGACTTCCAAAAATGAGGCCTCAACATATGGAACCTCAACTAGAGATCCTTCTTTAGCAAACACAATGTCTGCTTCATTCACTTATACGTACTTTATTTCATTTTTTTCATACGCTAGTGTAAACACCAGCTATACCTAGGATGTAGTTTAAGACTTTCATCGGGTTCACTGTGCAATGACCAAGAATGACCTAGTGTCATTACTTAAGTCTACCTCACCTCGTGATCACCCTATCCTAACACCTTTGGTATCATTCATTTCATTCTGTGCTTCATTTGAGGCTGGCCTCATTCCTTCGTTGCGAACTTTAACTTTAACCGACATAGATCATGTGATCATCATGAAATCCAGTGTCTCCCCCACATCTAAAAGAGGAGGAATCACCCGCCAAAGTGACCCAGAACATTCTAGCGTACATGGGAATTGAACCCCGCTAGATCCCTATAATGGCAGCATATGTTCAAAGACTAGGAGATATAACGAGACCCATACCCAGTATGCCGGACAGTCTCATCTCATGAGAGTTACGTGAACCTCTTCCCTTCCTGAAAGAAGGCGTCAGCGCTCATAGCTAGTCTATAGGTGCTCAGAATAAAGTTCCATTACATTCAACTCATACGTCATGGAAGCTTGCTTCTAGTATGAGGAAATCATAGCTCAATAGATGATTTATCATCTCACCATTAGTATTAAGTGTGTTAATCTCAATACTTTCATTAGAGTGTTCATAGAGACTAGTCTCTTCATTAACTTTACACTCTTATAGGTGAGTACGTTTTGGTAACATTTACTTAGGCTCATTTGAGATTGCACTCATCTTTTACATTAGCCTCATATCATGTTGTCACCACATTCATTAACATTAGCACATTTGCTCTTCATAATTACTCACCCCTTTTCCCTGAATGTTCATTTAATCATATGCCAATGCACTTGGCTATTTAGTGTGTTTCACACTCTTATTTAACCCTTATAGGGTTTCATAATTTCATTGATCATTTCATCATTTAATTTTTCATCTAATCATGTGCCAATGCACTTGGCCATTAAGTGTATTTTACACTCTACCCTTCTAGGGTTACATCATTTCATTACTCATTTCATCGTTTCATTACATACATCTTAGGTTCACTTACTTTTAAACGTATACTAGACTTATAGTTCTATACATACAAGCCATGAGGATTTATTCATAGTTCGTTTAAGTGATTCATATCTTACTAATATTATGTGGTACAAACTTATGCATCTTGTACGTATGCCAAGATCTCGATTTCGATCTAAGTAGGCAGCATTATTCTTTATTATTTAATGCACTTATGGCTTGTGTATCAACACAAAATTTGGGAAAGGGAACCAATTTCGAATCCCTTATACAAAACATACATTTTTTCATTTATTGTATTTTTGTCCACAAGCCTTGGGGACCCATGATCGATCCCCAACACCTTCATTTTAATTTTCCCTTAGTTTTTCTCTTTCATTTTTCGCTCAATGGAATTGAGAGGATGTGGGATCGAACCCCCACAACCTCATTTTCTTTTAATTTCTTTTATTTAAACTCTCTCTCTGTTGGCCGAGGGGTTGTGGGTTCGAACCCCCACAACCTCTCTTTAATTTCATTTGTCGTGGGTTCGATTCCCACGCCTCCCATTTGTTTTTCTTTCATTTTTCTTTGATTCTCATTCGCTGACTAGAGGTCGTGGGTTCGATTCCCACAGCTCCATGGTTACGAAATGAATTAAACTGGTAAGATCCCCATAGGTCATTTCTGAATATGGGATTTTTCCATCACATCTATCCCTAATCTTGGATCGAACCTTTTCTGCAAAATGAGGAGGTAATCCACTAAGGAATCTCTCCTTCCAATAATCGTTGTTACAGTCATCTCTTAACATGACCTTAGTTATAAACATATCCTTATACCACCTGAAATCAGTTAATTTCTTGCAGTAAAGATTGTTTAATATTTCCAAACTCCTGTCTTGCAATAGTCGTGGTTCTCCCACGAAATGTTTGGCAATGCTGTAGAGAAGGGTGGCCGTTGCATCTTCTACTACCTCTAAAGAAGTAGTAGTTTGACCTCCTCCAGTCTTAACAACATTCTTGCTTGCAACAGCATTAAGGATTTCATTCTTATTATGTTCTGTGAGATAATTGTCGCACCAATTTCTCAAGGTACCAGTAAATCCTGCAACTATCCTGTTAGCTGCTTGCTTATCTGTGGTACCTTTCCATTTGTAGGCTCTGACATTCATGCCCATTTCTTGGAGTTTGTTATAGATTTGGCCATCAGCCATACCATCTATATTCCATTCTGTTATACCTGTACCATCTGCAACACTCTGGGGTGCATATTATTTTCTTCAAACTGGATGTCCGGAAAAGAAGGTCTGGGATAAAAGTTTTTGGAATGAGGGAGTCTATCCTTTATAGCTCCCACTTTATCACCCGGAGAAATCTTAATTCTCTTAAGTTGGTAACTAATCCTTTCTAGGATTTTGGGAGAGTTATTGAATTCACTGGTTGGTTTGGGAAAATCCTCTGGGGAAAATTTATGGATTTTGAAGATAGGATTGGTTTCTAAGTTGATACGTGTTTTGGATGAACTGGGTTTGTTTCCAATTTTGCTGGTACCGTTATAATTATACTTCGATTCGTCAATTTGTTTTGAAACAACATGAAGGACCTGGTTAGTATAATTATTTTGTTCAAAGACCTTGTTTATCTCTTCAACAGTCACAAAGTCCTTTTATTTGTGTACTGAGGGTTTTTTGAAAGGAGCAGCCTTAAGAACATCCTTCGTGTAAGGGATGTTTAAGCCTTCAAGAGGCGGAGTAATACTCTCGATGACTTTGTCCTTGGTGTGCCACTTGTTAACTAGGACTTGAAGCGATGAACTGCTTTCACCGATTTGGCCTGTAGCTTCAAACCATTTGAAGAATTCAATTTCTGTTTTGAATCTCTTCATGTCCTTAAACCATTTGTCTTTGAACAAGACTCTTTGTTCTTTTGTGTATGTATCCACATACCAAGCTCTTTTCAAAGCATGCTTTGGGATAACCCACCACTTGTTGATCCTTCTTTTGTTTGGAGTAAACTTGTCGACAGACTTTATCATTCCAATAGAATCCTTCTTCTTGTGTGAAGGAGCTTTCATCTCGCTAGGAGTGGGACTTCCTGCAAAATAAGAGTCATAATAAACTTTGGGGATTGTTTGGGTGAAATCTACCCCACGAAACATACCTTGTTCTGAAACCTCGGTAGTTTCATACAAGTCCTCATCTCCCTCCTGGGTTTTTGAAGTAGAAGGTCTTGCTACAGACATTCTCTTACTGGAAGACTCAAGGCTGAAAGAATTGGATCTGAGAAACTTTAGGTTAACAGATACGTCTGAAAATTGAAGGACACTTTCTATAAAAGACATGGAAGGTTGAATAGGAAGAGGTTCAGTGATGGATTAAAATTTCCAACTTTTGTCGGAAAGGATCTCATTCCACTTTAACATTCTAAGCACAAAAGTAGTGCTATGCTCTTGGTTTGATTCCATAAGCATAGTAACACCTTTGGGACTAGAGTTAACTGCCTTTGGGGCATTAATGGTCTTCATTAGCTTGTAATATACCCGATATATTACAGCTAGATCTCTGGTTCCTAGTTTGCTATTCATGTTCTTGGTTTTTACATTGAGGGTCAAGGTATCAAGAATATTGGGATCCTCTATTTCTACAGAGAAATTGGGATAACAATTGAAGTAAACCGGCCCTTGGGCATGGTTACTCTCTAGGATTCCTAGCAGAGAATCTTCAACATTGAGAAGTCTACCATCTCTAAGCATTAAACAAATGGGGATATTAAGACCTTTACGTAAAAACGGTTTAACAGCAACCTGTACAAGACCAATATGAAGGAATTTAAATTCCTTTCTACACCTGTCAATGTCAGTAGCAATAAGCAATTTAATAGTCTCCAAAGAGTTACTAATTGCAGGAGTAGATTCACAAGTTTTTATATTAAAACTTTTAAATAAACTGAAATTACCTATTTGGTATATCTTATTAAAAGGTTCTTTAGGAATTGACCAATTTTGTAAACGCATTTCTACTTTAGATATAGAGCAATTAACAGAGTTAACAACATTGTTGTTATACATGAGAATAAAACAGTTGTCTTTAGGCATGAAAGAACGTCAAGGATAAGAAAAGAAGGAAGAATAATTTTAATAGAAATTATCAAGCTAATGAAAGATTAAAGTTGCTTCTTGAAATCTATAGAGGTTAAAACAGTGATTATCTAGATAATACAGAGGTTAACTATGACTTCCACAATTAATTTGGCTTTGGAATCGGGGTTTTTCCTTTACTTAAGAACACCACCATATATATATATATATATATATATATAATATCATCATGTAAGACTCTAGTCTCTTTTTACCAATCCTAGATTAAACATCATAAGAGTACTTTAGGGATACATCCCTTATAACATAATACATAAGTACAATAATAAGAGACTTTACAGTAAAGACATGACTTAGGAATATCTGGACTTAAGGATTCCTTTTCTTGAGCTTGGGAATCATATATCAAGATCTTCACCATTTAAAACCTCCTTTAAGCATCCATAACCTACACTTTGTGTAAAAAGTAGAAAAGAATGGAATTAGTACAAGAATGCACTAAGTATGGCAACCATGCAAAAACATGCATTTAAAAGGGACATTTTCTTGAAATCATACTTCATGCCTTTTTGAGTAAATATTAATAAATTCTTTATGTAATAGCATTTATATAATTCACATTCTTCATATAGACATATTCCAAGTAAAAATATCATATAAGATCACAAATATAATTTAAGTCATATTTGGGGTCACTTTACACTGAGCTCATTCACATTACAGTGAGTATCTTCTTCTTTACAATGAACTTCTTCTTTTAACTTATTAACCTCCCAAGTAACCCTCTAGTGATGCTTGGTGCAATGCATCACCTTAAGGCCACAAGGAAAACGATACCTACAACTTACATAAGTCAAAACATACCATCATAGAAGTTTCATACCTCAAAGACAAATTTAAGCCAATACTATAAGCATATTACAGTAAGCTACATCAACTTGTACATATTCTAACTTCACTTCACATCAATTAATTATAAGCCCTTCCTTACTCACTATACTACTCTAAGTCTACTAGTGCAATGTATATGTGAAGCCCCATAACCTTACACATACTTATTAAACCTATCATAAGACCACAAGCCTTAACATCCAATTTATACATCAACATAGCAAGTGAGAAAAACTTCATTCATGTCAACAACCTTCATCATGTAGTCATTAAGACCAATCTAGTGCATATAAGGACAAGACCACATCCTATAGACTTATACCATCCACTTTATCAAAACAAGTAGACAAATACTACAAAGTCATGCATAAGCAACATATACATAGTCACATGCATTAGAACACATTCCTAGGACTTCCTGCAAGAGCTACTTGTTAAATGCATTGGTGAAGTCCCATACCTCCACCTACACCAAGCAACTACCCTTGGGTTATCCTAGTTAGGGTCCTTACTTTACTTCCATTGTCCATTATACTTTTAGGAAATTATAGCCTTAACCGACACAAAGACCATGGGTGCTAAACATGGAATTTGGTGTTGTAGAGCCTTCCACCAAGGGAAGGTGTTCTTACCTAGACAATGTAGAACATTAAGAGATTCTAGCATACTAAGTTAATTCACTTGCTAGTTCCTATGTGGAAAGCATAGTTTATAGAACTAAGATATATACATAACCCTCTACATGATCAATGGCATTTGAGCCTCATCTCATGAGAAACCATGGTCAAACCTTCCTCAGGGGAAGTCAACACCTCATGGGGTACCATATGTGAATATTCCTCCAAGGGAAGTCAACACTCTATGAGAAAACAATGGTGAATCTTCCTCCGAGGGAAGCCTATACCTCTCATTGTCAAGTTCACTCAGTGCTAAGTTAAGTTCCCTTTCCTAAGAAGCCTTTATTACTTTGTTTCATAAAACATAGGCTTAGAATTTGAATCCTTATATGGCTATACCATATTAAAGCACAAATCTAGTTTTAGAGTACACATGAGCACACCTTTCAAGTCCCCTCTATTAACTATATATTCATTAATGTGTGTTTGTATACTTATATGTGACCAAACCTTTCATATAACACATAAATGTCACACATATTCATAAATTAATGCATAAGTGTATAGGTGTACCTATATGAGCAATTCTTTCATGTCAACACTCAAAGACACTATGCACATTCATACTTCAACATATCATACACTTAACATCATAGCATATAAGGCATATTCATAATATGTTCATACATTCATTTTAATAAACATAGATAACCAAACGCAGGAACAATACTATCAAGGTACACTTGTGCAATAAATAGACATGGTCCCATACCCTTGCCCATACTAGTACGCCTATCAAGTCATCCTAGATAAGGGAATACATAACATACTTCACATACATTTACATTGCATGCATAGTAGTATCCATCTTGTGATTATGAGATCAACATTTTATTAGACACCATGACCTTTTACTACATTGTAAGCATGCATAATGTGTGAGTGTGTGTGTAAATTGGTCAACATGACCGCATAATGACTATCAACAACACATTGATGCAGCCACCCTCTTAAGACCACAATGCACAACCATGCATAAACGACACAACATAATTTAGCATAGGAGGCACACTAACTTCACATTAAACTTTAAGACTCCTAACATTAGCTATTCATACATTCACATAGGGGTACATGGGAAGGGGTAATAAATCCTTAACAATTCATTAATGGAAGCACCTACACATGATCCTATCATATGTATACACATGCTTATAGAATTTCCGTACAACCTAGATCACAACTAGAATAGGAAAGTAGGCATAGGCTTCACATAGTGTGATCATCAAAACCACACATTTATATATTCATCAATTTGCCTTCAAGGACATAGTCAACACATATATAATGACAATAAAGTAAACACCACCACCATAGGTGGATCACACCATACAATACCATACAAGGCTTCATCAACAATACTATAGAGAAGTAGAGATGTAGAAGAGTAAAGCAATTCTTAGCAATACTTTAGCCTTTGGTCATCATTGACCATTACAACTCTTCCATAAACAATTCATGTATAGGACAGTAGCTGAAGTACAATAATAATATATGAAGTCATGCATAAGCTACTACATGACCAAGCTACAAACTAGTATAACACATCACCAACATACTAAAAATTAGAAGGACATAGATCTTTAACCAAATTCGATTGCATTGATCATCCATAATATTTCATTAATAGTATAAATCAATGGAATTATCTAAAGACATTAAAACCAAGTTTAAGCCATACTTCATTTATCCTAGAATTGAGATAGCATCATGTATATATCATTATCAATCTATAGGCTTGAGAACCTAGACCAATCTGTACCAAGACTTCATTACTTTGATCATGAGTGATTCATAACCAAAATTCATCAATAACATCAATATAAGGCAGTGGTTAAAGAAGTCATAACCTAAATGAAATCCTACTACAATTGACATAAACTCGATATTACAGTGATCATGTTACATTAGGAATCCATGGAAGATAGAAGAATATAGGCTAATAAAACCATGATCCACATGGATCACTTATCTACAATTCATAATTAATATTCACATAATGCAGTAGCTAAAATAATCCTTATACAAACAAATCCCACAATAACGCATAATAGAGTCAATGTTACAGTGAATGCCAAACAAATAATAATTAAGAAGTAGAGATCAAGTTCTTCAAGCATCAATCCATATTGATCCAATATCACATAATTTATCATCAATATACGTAATAGGGAGTAGATTCAAGTAATTCAACAATCTGGGATCACATTCCATCGATATACATTCAAGATCATAAAGACCATACTTAGGCTAAAACGATGGTTTGAAGGGAGCATGGGTTCATCATGCAATTGGATTAAAATTTACATTATAATCAACATGTTAAATTTAATTCATCATTAAGAAGCCATTAGAAACATTTTGAGTAAGAAACCATGTCTAGATTGAAGAAGAACAGATTTGATCATATTTCTCTTGAAAACTATAAGATTAACTCTCTAGATTGAAGCATAACTGGAGATGAAGGATCACCATTACTTTATCTAGATGAAAATATCTAAAAATTGATGAAGAATACATGGAATCCAATATCCAAGCTGTTCTTGAGCTTTACCTTCAATGGAGACTTCTAGAGAGAATTGGTTTTTGGAGGGAAAGTCTAATTAGGTGAATTAAATTGGGAATGGATTTGATCACTTTTTTGATCACTTAAATACACCCAAAAATAACCAAATAAACCTAGTAGGTTCAGTTTAGGACGTTGGGTGAATTTACCATTCACCGCATAAATAGGAACCGTGCATGGCAGTAACTGAAGACCTGCATTGACGGATCCAACGACGGGGCGTTGGTCCATCTACGGACCGTCATAGGCCTTCCGTCGTTTGAGTCTGAAGTTTTTATGTTTCTAAGCCTTCTCAAGGCTAAGTGCCCATTGACGCTTCCCCATTGATGGGGCATCAGTCCAGTGACGAGGCGTCGTTTGGCTCATTCATTGACATTGCCAAGGCACTATCTCGACATCCTTTGGGTCCTTCTTGAGGGCCTCTTGTGGGGCCCCTGGTAAGTCGTACCCAGATGTTTCCAACGTAAATATACACCTAAACATTTTGAATACATTCCATGCGAGATTCACCTTAAATGAACACGTAAAACACATCCAAACTTGCAAGGCACATTCAAGACACACATGAACATATCAAGGGCTAACTTTTGAATGCCTTAGACCTTCTTGGACGTTTGACCTCCTAACTTCATGAAACTCAATATAATGCCTATAAACATCATACTAAATCATTTTAAGACTTTATAAGCTCATGACACATTCAAAAACAAATAAAAATATCTAAGACCCCTTTGGCGACTAGTCGTCAAACGTCTTGGTCGTCCCTTGACATTTGGCTTCCAAATCACCTCAATCATTATACACAGTCTCAATACCACATTTTAAACAATTTCAGGACCTTATAACCTTATGAATAACATGTTAGTCTCTAGACACCCTAACTTATTTTGGGAGTCTTACAATACCCCCCACCTGGGAACATTCATTCTCGAATGACACTTGGAACACTTATATGACAACAAGGACCTAAATGAATCATAGAGAAGCATATAACAGTCATAACATCATCATATAGAAGTAAATGCACCGTACTTACAAGGAACACAACTACCAACAATTTAGCACTCAATGCAACACGAGAAAGCAAAATGTCTATTCACTCACTCTTTAATGCATCAAATACTTAGGATCTTATCATGTTCATAGGATGAACATCCTTATCCTAATCATAAAATGGTCATTAAACCTAATTTTATTAAGAGCTCATCTTGCAACCATGTTTATGTCATACTAAGGCAGTTTCAACAACACTGAAGAAACAATTAGGCACTCATATTTTAATGCACATGGACTTGAGTAAAATAGGTTGACAATGAATTCTTATTAGATATACCTAGTTCTATGAGGGGCATACTCAACCTAGTCCATGGAGTAATATCCTTCTCCTCAACAAACTTTCATGTCTCATGAGTTCACCCCCAAGAAAATGCGCAAGAGTCTACTTTATTGTAATGTGAAAATTTCTCAACTTTTGATCATGGCATGCTCATGTTTTCTTCCTAGTGGAGTCTAAATGGTAAGTAACACCAAGCACATCACAACAAATAGTAAGTCATTTCACAAAATGTCAATTTCTAACATAGCAATAGCCTTCAAAGTAAGCATCATTTGGGAAAAATAACACAAATCATAGGTACTCACAAGGACACTAGGTAATCATGCATTCACTTTTCAAAAGTGGACCTACAATCATGCCTTCCAAACAATACAAGACAAATAGTTTTCAAGAGAATCAACATATTTTATTTTAAAGAGGCTCAATCCTCATTATAAGTCTAAACCTTACATATCAAAAGTGACTTCAAACATGCTTCTTACCTTATCTCGTGAAGTCAAATGCACAACTAGCATATCAAGATGCACAATCAACATGAAAAACCCTGAAGTGAATCAAAATTTCTTTTCAAGTACTTTAGAATCTTAAAAACAGTGTTAAGATAGTGTCAATAAAGACATACAAAACATATAAAGCTCATGCAATTCATACTTTAGACAAGACTTCTATCATGAACAAGATTACTAAGATTTAATTAGTTTCAAGCTCAAATAAACATAGAAGGAAAAGATGGAAATATCTACAATCTTATTACACCATCACCATCCCTCACTTAGGGTAAACCCAATTAAGAGCAACTTAACCCAACCCCAGGAAGATCTTAACTTATCGACCTTAATTTTTATCACTTAAAAGTGATTACCATTTTTGTAGGAATTACTGTAAGTCAACATAGGAACACCAAGGCATTCTTAACCTTATCATCTATGAAAATTATCCATCAAATATATAGTTAGGCCATACTATTAAACCACATAAGGTCTTTAACAATACCATAGACACCAAGGTCATACAACACTAGGGGAAGTAACAAAGAAACTTAGCCATAAGGACTCATTCATTTCTTTCATCATTTACAGTAAGGTAACTTCTAAGTCAATCAAACCCACATCATCACCCTACTAAGATAAACATGCTACTAGTACTTCTAGGACCAAGACTATACAAACTCCAATCCATGAAAAGAAATCATGAAGGTTCACACATATAAACAAAGGCAACATTTTGAAACATTATACATATACTCTGGGTAGCATGCTTTCATAGGTGATCACTAAGCATTTAAACTCCAATCATAACATTAGGCTACCATCATGAAAAACCATATAGCAATACACCATTCCAAAAGAGACTGATTTTTAATCATAATAACTTCTAACATGCTTTAATCATATCATGACATATAATTCTCAACAAAACATGTCATTTCACATAGATCTCATACATAGCCAGAAAGGACATCACATAAACATAACATATCATTTCTTATACTTCACATACATAGCCATAATCGGCATCACATAATCAAAGCATGCCAAAATCACCTTCACATATACTCATACAACCATAAAACTAGTTTAACCATCAAAACTCACCTTTTCTCACTGAAGCATAGATAAACCTTCTCATTCAAGTGTAACATTCAGGACAATTATACATTTAATGAAAAGCCCTATAGGTCGTTAAGAATGTGTATCACGGGTAAATAGGCATTCCAATGCCCAATATTTAAAAATATTGGGCATATTAGAAAATGGGCATAGTAGAAAATGTTGGCTCAGAGAGTGTTAGCAAAATTTTCAAGTATCTATGAGTTTGTGTAATGAATGTACCTGAAGTGAAGACCCTAAGCTAATTAAAAAGTCGTCTATACAAATCACATGAACTAATCGGCATCCAATTGTCAAGCCTAGTACCATAACACATGACCATTTAAAAGGATCATGTAGATTAAACAGTGCCCAAGGACATAGTGAAGATCCTTGGGACAATAAGTAAACATTCCCAAATGAACCAGAAATAATTGTTAGTTAGGAAAGTACAACCAACCCATGTGCAATCACATGTGCAAAACATGTGAAGAAGCTGCAAAAGGAGGGGACCACTCTAACCAAATTAGGTAGGGTAGTTAGGGGGAAAAACGTGCCCAAGGGACCACTCCATGTGGGGCCTACCCTCCCTACCAATTCTAGACTCTAATATACTACCCTAAATAACCAAATAACCTAGGACTAGCCGAATTGGACACATTAGTTCACCTGACAACCTAGGACCTAAACCAGGTTGACACTAACCTAGTACTAGTTAAAGAGACAACCTAGTACCTAACCTATGATGGTCCAAAAGGTTAGTTATGATCCTAACAAATTGGGGGTACTTTAGTAATTCCCCTAGGTTACCTAATTAATTAATTTAGCAAATTAATAATTAATTTTAAAGGGCTAAAACCGAAAATAAAAAGGAAATTTTCAGATTTCGGTTACGACAAGAAAGGGACAGCCTAGTGCCTAACCTAGGATTTTCCAAAGAGTTAGTTATGATCCTAACGACATAAGGGTACTTTAGTAATTACCCTAGGATACTTAGTTAATTAATTTAGCAATTTAATTAATTAATTTAAAGGTGCAAAACTGAAATCACAAAACAATTTCCAGATTTCGGTTAAAACAAGAAAATACAATCTAGTACCTAACCTAGGATGGTTCAAAAGATTAGTTATGGTTATAAAGACTTAAGGGTAATTTAATAATCACCCTAGGTAACTTAATAAATTAAACTATCCATTTAATTAATTAAATTAAAGGGGTCAAACCGAAATTCTTACACTAACCTAGTAACAACTCAAGAAACATCCTAGTACTTAACCTAGGATGGTCCAAAAGGGTTAATTTTTGTTCCAATGATTTAGGGAAATTTAATAGTTACCCTATGAAGCTTAATTAATTAAATTAGACATTGATTTAATTAATTTAAAGGTTCAAAACGAAATTCTTAGGAAAAATTTCAGACTTGACCAAGTATTGTGTTCTCCTAGTTCTAGTCAATCTAGGAGGGAATTTTTAGTAATTAGGTAATTAATTTTTTAAATTAACTTATTAAAACCTAAGTTTAATGAGTAAATGTCAGTTATTAAACGTATAAATCACGTTCAAACTCAAAGAAAAGGCGACGCAAAAACAGTAAGCAACGAACGCAAGAAAAAAGGCAGAAAATTTTTCAATTTCTCTAGGGAGATTTCAAGGTTTCTTCAAGTTTCGTTCAAGGTGGTATTCGTACATTAAGTTCTACATAAGGTATGGGTTTCTCTACTGGAATTCTCTCTCCAACAGAACTTCCCTTCGAATGATTCAATGATCTTGAAAACTAGGGTTGATTCCCATTGTTCTTGTCGAACTTCTTTCCCTAATATCGTTGTTACGATTTCAATGTTGAATAGGTTAGAAATTATGTTGTTGGTACGTGGTGCTGGCTGATCTTAATGTATATGGTTTTTGATTAAATAATGATTGAATGAACATATTAATTGGACTGGTTTGATGCTAAGTGTTATAATGTGAAATAAAAGAATGATACTATGTTAAAGATATGTCCGAAAATGTTATGTATGAAGATGTTACGGTCTGTTGTGCATACATGCTGTTAATATGACGTTATAAAGATGATATATTCATCAAATGCTAATATGATGCTGTCTAAGATGTTTAAAAAAATATTATGCCTAAAGTTATGTTTTAAGGTTAGCTAAAAAGATCTCCGTGAAATAATAATTTTAATGAATGTTTGCCTTATGTCAATCTAATGGCTAACAAAAATATTGTTCAAAATTTAAATATGAATTGGATATAAAGTTATCGCTTAATAAGTAAAAGATTGGCTGATGAATAATGTATCCCAAATGGAACATGATTGAATGAAACCTTTGCTTATGCTTACAAAATAGATATGAATTCTATAGCCAATTGTTTATGCCAATACTGATGTTATGCCAATAAATTGGCTAACACTACATTGTCAAACAAGTTGTAGGGAATTGGATATAATATTATGTTAAATAACTAAAAGATTGGATAATGTATAATGCATAAAAACTTAAGCATGTTGAACATGAAAATTGGCTTATGCCAACAAATATGGTTATTAAATCTATGGCCAATTGTTTATGCCAATACTAATAGTATGCCAATAAAATGGCTAACGATACATTGTCTAAAAGTGATGCATGTAAATGGCTATAATATTATGTTTAATAATTAAAATATTGGATAATGGTTCATACATATTAAATTTCAATATTAACATAAGTAAAATTGGCACATGCCAACAAAAATGTTTACGTAGTTTAATATCCAGAGGTTGAGGCCAATACTAATCATATGTCAATCTTGTGTAGTTAGAGTATCAATTGATAATATAAGCACTTATAAACTAATTCAATGAACCCATAATCAAGGGCATGCCACTCATTGGGACAACTCCCAACGCTCTAAAAGAATGACATATGAACTCACGAAACTCATCGAATGAAGTGCTCATCGTCCATACACGATGATATGAATCTACTACACTAAAGTAAGTAAGTAACCTTAGTTATAACATAATTAAAGGGGTATAAAGTAAGTAATTGACTAGAGTGGTGTGTTAAAGGGAGTGATACAAGTCTCATTTACACCTAAGCTACTATGCTAAAAGAATACTCACATATGAAGGTGTTAGAATGTGTGAGCCAGTCTCATTAACACCAAAGGATGATATGTAAGGAAAATTCACATTTCATCAATGTAAAGTAAGGATGAACAGTCATCAATAGAGTAAGTAAATCTCAATCTAGAAGCAAGCCTCCATAATGCTTGATTCAACACTAGAAGATAAAGAAGAAATGAACATTCACGTAATGAGGTGAATAATTATGTTAGTCTATGATGCTAATGAAAATGGTAACAACATCATATGAGGCTAAGGTGAATGGTGAGACAAGTCTCAACCAAGCCTATGTAAAGGTCACCAAAAGTACTCACCTAAAAGAGTGTTGAATATCATGAAGCGAGTCTCAATCATACTCTATATGTAAGTGTAAGGACAATTGCATACTTAATACTCATGATTAGATGAGAAATCATATCATGAGCAATGATTCCCTCATTATAGAAGACAGCTTCAATGATGTATGAGTTGAATGTAATGGAACTTTATACTGAGCACCGATAGGCTAGCTATGAGCGGTGATGCCTTCCTTCGGGAAGGAAGGAGGTTCACGTAACTCTCATGAGATGAGACTGTCTCGCATGCCGGGCATGGGATTCATTATATCTCCTAGTCTTTGAACCTATACTGCCAATACGGTGATCTAGCAGGGTTCAACTCCCTATATATGCTAGCATGTGCGGGTCACTTTAGCTGGTTATTCCACCTCTTTTCGATGTGAAGCAGACATTGGATTTCATGATATTCACATGATCTATCTCGGTTAAGGTTAAAGTTTCCAAAGAAAGAATGAGGCCAGCCTCAAAGTATGAAAAATAATGAAATGAACGATACGGAAAGTGTTTGTGCAAGACAATCAGGAGGTGAAATCAGATTCAACTAATTACATTAGGTAATTCTTGGTCATTGCAATTCATGATCCCGATAAGAGTCTTAAACTTCATCCAAGGTATATCTGGTGTTTACATCAACTTACGAATGAATCAAATGAATAATGTGAAGTACGAATAAACGAATGAAGAAGACTTTGTGTTTCCTATAGAAGGCCCTCGGATTGAGGTCCTATATGTTGGGCCCTCACTTGAGATGTCTTAATTCTACATCAACGATTCCAAAGTCTCGTGTATATAAAATGTATAATATATAAAACATGAAAGTAATGAAATCAATGGCATGATAAATAGAGAATTGCTTATGAAAGCTAATAAATGTATAGTGTAAAGAATGACTCACTATAAGGTAGGGAAATCATTCCTTAGTCCTTGGATTATTTACATCGATTGCACTTGTAAGTAAAACATAGGACCAAAAGAATTATTGAACTACACAACAAGAAGAAGAAAAAGAATGAAAAACAATCTAAGAGTACAAAGAGGAGCTCTCAGCCTAAGAGAATCAAAAATCTCAACTCTTTGCCCGAGTTGTTCTAAAATTTTGTTGATGATACTAATGTTTTGTAATCATATAGAAAATGAGTTTAGTGCTTTTAATGCATTATAATACATCATATTTATACCAAAATTCACAACTAAACATTTAGGAAAGTCTAATGACTAGGCTTTCCAGAAATAGCATGTTGTTTAGGAAGAGCTTTCTTTGATCATGCAATGTCTTATGTGTATGTGTGTATACACCCATACTTATTACAAGTGGTATAATAACCACTACTATTAACTATTTTATAAATGCATGTTAAGGGGCAGATTGATGACTCTTGCAACGATTTTGACATCAGCGTTTCTCCAGACCATTTGGTAGGTCCTCTTGATTTCGAGGATGCTACAGTTTTAGTCTAGTTGTCCCTAGCGTTTCTTTCGTACTTTCATTTCGAAGCTTTTGTAATAAGTCCGTGTTTGTCAAACATATTTATGATATAATCTTATTCTGTTTTGAATTTATTCTTATGATAGATGGTTGTTACATATATGTTCAGCTTAGTATATGATGAATTAATTAAATAACTATACGAAGTCTATGTATACTCATACATTTAAAAGTTTCAAAATTTTATGCTAAAATTAACCATATGAATGTGATGAATGCAAAATGAGGCTTGTCTGTGACCTCTGAGAGGTCAACGATGCCGCTTGCAATTCGGATTCCATAATCCGGGTCGTGAAACCAAGAAATCATATCTACAAGACTATGGACAAGAAAACATAAGAGAGAGACCTTATCAAGTTAATTTCTATGGCACGACATGAGAAGAATTAAGAAGGTAAACTCTATTGTCCTATAGCATGTCACTCATATATGTGTCGCGATTGACACCAATGTTCGAGACTCTACTAGACGTAGTAATATGAGACTTTTAGAACCTAAAACCACATTCATAAACCTCATTCTCTGATACAACATTTGTCACATCCAGGGATCACCCCTTAGAAATAACATGGCGTACTTGACTTCTCGAAGATATTTTTACAAGCCCATAGTTATCATTCATCGCATTGTCATAGGTAAATTTAGCGGAAAATTTAAAACTTTTTTAGTGCATCCTATGATAGAACTTTACATCATATATATATAAAATATTATCATACATAAATAAATGCTCTAGTCTCTTTTTTTAATCCTAGACTCAACATCATAAGAGTTCTTTAGGGACATCTCCCTTATTATATAATACATAAGTACAATAATAAGAGACTTTCCAGTAAAGACATGACTTAGGAATCCTTGGACATAATGATTCCTTGTAATGTATCAAGCTCTTCACCATTTAAAATCTCCTTTAATCATCCATAACCTACACTTTGTTTAAAAAGTAGAGAAGAATGAAATTAGTACAAGAATGCTTTAAGTATGGCAACCATGCAAAAACATGCATTCAAAAGAGATATTTTCTTGAATCCATACTTCATGCCTTTTTGAGTAAATCTTCATAAAACCTTTATGTAATAGCATTTATATCATTCACATAGTTCATATAGACATATTCAAATGCAAAATAACATATGAGATCACACATAGAATTTAAGCCATATTTGGGGTCACTTTATAGTGAGCTCATTCACATTACAATGAGCATCTTTTTCTATACAGTGAACTTCTACTTTAAACTCATGAACGTCCCAAGTGACCCTCTAGTGATACTTGGTGCAATGCATCACCTTAAGGCCACAAAGAAAATCATACCTACAACTTACGTAAGTCAACACATACCATCATAGAAGTGTAATACCTCAAAAACACATTTAATCCAATACAATAACCATATTAAAGTAAGATACATCATCTTCCACACATTCTAACTTCACTTCGCATCAATGTATTATAAGCTCTCACTCACAATCCTACTCTAAGTCTACTAGTGAAAAGTATATCTGAAGCCCCATAACCTCACACATACTTATTAGACCTATTATAAGACCACAAGCCTTAACATCTAATTCATATATCAACATAGAAAGCGAGGACAACATCATTCATGTCAACAACCTTCATCATGTAGTCATTAAGACCAATCTAGGGTATATAAGGACAAGACCACAACTCATAGACTCATACCATGCACTTCATCACAACATGTAGACAAATACTATAAAATCATGCATATGGATTATATACATAGACACATGCATTAGAACACCTTCCTAGGACTTCCTTCAAGAGCCACTTGTGCAATGCATAGGTGAAGTCCCATACCCTTACCTACACTAAGCAACTACCCTTAGGTTATCCTAGTTAGGGTCCTTACTTTACTTCCACTGTCCATTTTACTTTTAGGAAAACTATATCCTTAACCGACACAAAAACCATGGATGCTAAACATGGAATTTTGTGTTTTAGAGCCTTACACCAAGGGAAAAGGTTGTTATTTAGCCAAGGTAGAACATTAAAACATTCTAGCATACAAAGTGAATTCACTTGCTAGATCTTATATGGCAAGCGTAGTTTATGGAAAAAAGAGATATACATAACCCCATACATTCTCATTGGGATTGGAGCCTCATCTCATGAGAAACCATGGGCAAACCTTCCTCAAGGGAATTCAAAACCTCATGGGGAACCATAGGTGAATATTCCTCTAAGGGAATTCAATACTCTATGAGAAACCAATGGTGAATCTTCCTCCAAGGGATACCAACACCTCTAATTATCAAGTTTACTCGGTGCTAAGCTAAGTTCCCTTTCTTAAAAATCCTTTGTTACTTTGTTTCATAAAACATAGGCTTAGAATATTTAATCATTATATGCTTATAGCATATTAAAGAACCTATCTAGTTTTAGGGTACACATGACCACACCTTTCAAGGCCCCTCTGTTAACTATATCTTCATACATGTGTATTGTGTATACTTATATGTGAGAAAACCTTTCACATAACACATGAATGTCACACATGTTCATACATCAATGCATAAGTCTATAGGTGTACCTATATGAGCAATCCTTTCATATTAACACTCAAAGACACTATGCACATTGATATTTCAACATATCATATACTTAACATCATAGCATATAAGTCATATTCATTACATGTTCATACATTCATTTTCATAAACATATATAACCAAACCTAACAACTATCTTATCAAGGTACACATGTGCAATGCATAGACAAGGTCCCATACCCTTACCCATACTAGTAAACCTATCAAGTCACCAAAGTTAAGGGAATATATAAAATACTTTAAATACATTTACCTTACATGCATAGTACTGGCCACCTAGTGAATATGAGATCTAGCTTTCATTAGACACCATGACCCTTTAGTACATTGTAAGCATGCATAATGTGTGAGTGTGTATGTACATTGGTCAACATGACCACATAATGGCTACCAACAACACATTGACGCAGTCCCCCTTTTAAGACAACAATGCACAACCTAGCATAGACCACACAACACAATTAGCATAGGAGGCAAGCTAAATTCACATTACACTTTAAGACTCCTAACATTATCTATTCATACATTCATATAGGGGTACATGGGAAAGGGTCATCAATCCTTAACACTTCATTAATGGCAGCACCTAAACATGATCCTAACATAGATATGCACATGCTTATACAATAGCCATATAACCTAGATCACAACTAGAATAGGAAAGTAGGCATAGGCATCACATAGTGTGATCATCATAGCCACACATTCATATATTCATCAATTTGCCTTCAAAACCATAGTCAGCACATATATAATGACAATAAAGTAAACACCTCCACCATAAGTGGGCCATACCAAACAATGTCATGCAAGGCTTTATCAACAATACTATAGAGAAGTAGAGAAGTATAAGAGTAGAGTAATTATTGCCAATACTTTAGCCTTCGGTCATCATTGACCATTACTACTCTTATTTCAACAATTAAAGAATAGGAAAGTACCTAAATTACTATAATCATATATGAAGTCATGCATAATCTACTACATGACAAAGCTACAAACTAGTACAACACATCACCAACATGCTAAAATTAGAAGGACATATATCTTTAATCAAATTTTATTGCATTGATCATCCATCATATTTCATCAATAGTATCAATCTAGGGTAGTATCTAAAGACGTTATAACCAAGTCCAAGTCATACTTCATCTATCCTAGGATTGATATCATATCTTGTATATATCATTATCAATCTATAGGCTAGAGAACCTAGATCAATCTTTGCCAAGACTTCATTACTTTGATCATGAGTGATTCCTACCCAAAATTCATGAATAGCATCAATATAAGGCGGTGGTTAAAGAAGTCATAACCTAAACGAAATCTTACTACAATTGCCATAAACTAGAGATTACACTGATCATGTTACATTAAGAATCTGTGGAAGATAGAAGAATATAGGTAATAAAACCATGATCCACATGGATCACTTATCTACAATTCATTATTAGTATTCACATAAGGCAGTTCACATAAGTCAGTATCTACAATAATCCTTACACAAACGAATCCCACAATCATGCACAATAGAGTCAATGTTACAGTGAATGTCATACTTAACAATAATTAAGAAGTAAAGATCAAGCTTTTCAAGCATCAATGTATATTGATCCAATATCTCATAATTCATCATGAAGACACGTAATAGGCAGTAGATACAAGTAATTCAACAAGCTAGGACCAATATTCCATCGATATTCATTCAAGATCATAAATCCCGTACTCGGGCTAAAATGATGGTTTGAAGGGAGCATGGGTTCATCATGAAATTGGATTAAAATTAACGTTACAATCAAAACGTTAACTTAAATTAATCATTATGAAGCCTTTAAAAACATTTTGAGAAAGAACCCATGGCTAGATTGAAGAAGAAGATATTTGATCATATATTCTCTTGAAAACATTGAGATTAACTCTCTAGATCGAAGGATAACTAGAGACGAAGGATCACCATAACTTTATGAAGAAGAAAACCTCTCAAACTTGATGAAGAATCTATGGAAATCCAAGATCCAAGTTGTTATTGATCTTCAACTTCAATGGAGGTTTCTACAGAGAATTGGTTTTTGAGGGAAAGTCTAATTGGGTGAATTGAATGGGGAATGGGTTTGATAACTTTTTTGATCACTTAAATACACCAAAAAATAACCAAATAAACCTAGTAGGGTCAGGTTAGGACGTGGGGTGAATTTCCCAGTCACCCTATAAATAGGCAGCATGCATGGCAGTAACTGAAGGACTGCATCGATGGACCTAACGACGGGGCATTTGCCCATCGACGGATCGTCCTGTAACTTCCATTATTTGGGGATGAGATTTTCATGTGTCTAAGAATTATCCAGTCTAAGAACCCATCGACGGCTCTCGATTGACGGGGCCTTAGTCCACTGAGGAGGCGTTGATTGACACTGCCAAGGCAGTGTCTCGACACCCTTTTGGGTGCTTCTTGAGGGCCTCTTGTGGGGCCCTTCAGAAGTCGTACCCAGACTTTCCCAACGTAAATATAAAAGTTAACATGTTGAATACCTTCAATTCAAGTTTTACCCAAAATGAAAACGTAAAACACATCCAAACATGCAAGACACACTCAAGACACACATGAATATCTCGAGGGCTAACTTTTGAACGTCTTAGACGTTCTTGGATGTTTGACCACAAAACTTGATGAAAATCCATATAATATATATAAAAATTATTATATCTTATTTTAAGACGTCATAATATCATGAAACATTAAAAAACACATAAAAGGATCTAAGGCCCCTTTGGCGACTAGTCGATGAACGTATTGGTCGTCCCTTGATGTTTGCCCTCCAAATCACCTAAAACTTTATACACTATCTCAATAAAATATTATAAACCATTTTAGTATCTTAGACCCTTAATAATAATATGTTAGTCTCTAAACACCCTAACTCATTTTGGGGGTCTTACACACTTGGTATGAATAGTATTAGGGGGTGCTCCTTGCACATTACATTACTGTGACTTGGGGTTATCTTAGGTGGTGGTTCCTATGTGAAGGTTTTGTTTAATGATATTCTATGTACTTAAGAATATATATGATTGAATTGATGGTGGTTCTATGAATGTTCACCTTAGTGACCTTAAGGTTACACTTTGGTATGAATGGTGGAATGGGACACTACTCATGCATTGCAGTAAGTTTTACTTAAGGGTTGTTTTGAGTGAACGAGTTAGCTTAAAAATAAAGGTAATTACATGCAGATATTTAATGTGTCTTGAATGTGATATATTGCTTTATGTGTTGTTATGAATAGTATCCATTTTTATATGATGTATGTGAACTATATTGTTCTTATTGTATCCAATATTTACTAAGTATCTTTAAAATACATGATGCATGGTTTCTAACTAAATGATCTCTTTTAAATCATGTTTTTGCATGACTATCCTACTTATTGAATTCTTATAGTAACACCATTCTTCTTCATCATTATACACAAAGTGTAGGTGGTAATGGCTAGAGGATCCTTCCTAGAATGAAGAGCTTGGATAATTATTCCCAAGTTAAAGTGTGTACTTAATGATTGAAAGACCTTCATGTCAAGAGTTTAAATTCAGTTCAGGTTATAGTATAGATTATGATTTTATATTGTTAAGGGTCATGTCCCTACTCTATCCTATTTGAGTTGTGTCTAAGATGGCAAGAGGAGACTTAGTTTCCTAATTATGTACTAAGGTTTTTAAATGAAGTAATGTTTTAGTCTTGTGTTATGCTATGAAAAATTATAAATTTTTCTCTAATTTTATTACAATGGGATAAATGAAAGCTAAGGGCTTGCATAAGACCTCCGAGAGGTCAAGTACGTCATGTTGCAGTACTGACTCAAAAATGAACTAAATTTATCTAGAGATTCACTAGTGATATAAGGTCTTTTAAATAACTTAATGAGTGTGCATGTGAGTATTGAAGTCAATCCGTTTATGTTTGAAGTTAAACATCAAGGAAATACCAAGACGTTCGATGACTAGTCCTTATGTGCTTGCATGTTCTTATGTGTGTGTCCTTAGATTTTAAGGTCTTTAAAATGATGATTTATAGTGTTTAGAGGAAGTGTAGAAAGTTTGGAAGAGTGTATAGGTCAAACATACAAGAACGTTTGAGAGAATTGAAAGTTTGTCTTTGGACGTGCTTCTGTGTTTTTATGTGCCTTAGCATGTTTCGTAACTTGTTTAATGTTACATTTTATAGGTGATGTTCCTAGGAAATAGAATTACATGTTTAGGGGTTTAACGTCTGGGTACAACTCCACCTAGGACCTACAAGGGGACTTAGAAGAGGACCCCAACTCAAAGGGGCAAACTGCCTGGCAGTGGCAATCAACACCCCCCAAACGACAGCCAGTCGACCAAATGATGACTAGTCGATGGGGAATCAAAGCCTTCACAAATGAAATTTTCATACCCAAACAACAGACAAAAATATATGGGATGTTGACCTATTGATGGTCCGTGTGGGTGGACTCGATGGGCACGTGCAATCTATCTACAATTTTCTCCCAAGCTTAGGGAGCTTTTGGAAATTCACCCCAAGTCTTATAAATTAGGAGGACACTTTATTTAGGTCTATTTGGGTATTTTAAAAGTGCTTAAGTTATTAAATTCTCATTTAGACCCTAGCACCTAAGTCAAAACCCTTTCCCTCCCAAATTGTTTCCAAAAACCTTTATTAGAGCTCAAGGTGAAGATGGAGCTTGAAGATGGATCCTCAACGGGGTTTCTTCCTCAATTATCTTTGTGTTCTACTAATATGGTATGGGATTTCTTCATCTAAGGCTTTCTATCACGTAAGACTCAATTTCAAAGTGATTTAAAAGTGATTTTAAAAAGATGAAACTCTCAGTTTCTACTCTAAGTCATGGGTTCTTGCATGAAAATTTTTCAAACATTAAGATATGATCTTATTGATGTATAATATATGTTTGCCAATTAAAATATATATGAACCCTTTACCTTCTCAAATCTCTAAACTTCACTATAATGTGGGTGAATTGATTATGGCTTGATAGTAGTGAATTCATGCGTAGATAGCTTTGGGCTATTTATTTATGTATATATCATGATCGAATGGTGAATAGGATGCCTTAATTTGATTGTATCAATATTGTATATATTGTTGAATTGTTTGTTTAGAATTTTGTTGATGGAAATTGGTAAGAGCCTTTGTGAATTTAATTGATTGAAATGGCTAAAGATTGTTGATGATGATGATTGAATGGTGGTGGGCTGACTTGATCTCTCTATATTGTATAGAATTGTTATAGATTGATATTGATTGGTATGGTCCACTTATGATGTCAAAGCTTCTGTGTTGATTATGGGATGAACATGGTCTTGTCAGCATTATTTATGTAGATTGTTGTAGTATCATTTTAGGGCTTACATGTAGGTGTAACATGAAGATGATTATGTTAAATAATGTGATCATGTATAAGGTGTTATGACTTTTAAGAATATGTGAAGTGATGTTCTGATATGATATATGTGTAATCTTATATAATGTTAAGGTATGAAGTAAAGTAATCATTTGAGAACTATCTGATCTTATATGAGTGTAAAGGATTGTGATTCTTCTTTAAGTAATAGTGTATAGTGATAAAGGACTAGGAAGACCCTAGTATGAAATGTGGTATCTTTTGTGGTAGACTTAGTTCCCTACTTAGTACTTGAATGATATTGAATATGTGACATGATTAATATTGTGTTTTGATCTGGTAGACCTAAGTCCCTCTTCTTTATGCATAAAAGATACGTGAATATGTGATCTTTTTACTTGGTAGGCTTAAGCACTCTTGTATTGTACGTGTATGAATGAATGTCTAGGAGTGGTAGAAACTAAGAAATGGTACCCTTCTAAGGATGACTAATACGAGGAACCTTTAACAAGCAAGAAGGTTATCAGATCCTTGAAGTTGAAAGCTGTAACAATATCCCTTCTTGTGTGAAAGGTGGACTTAAGGATAGGTTGGCTCGAATGGCATGAAACCATCTCTAAGAAAGTATTGAGCTATCCTTGTTGACCATTGTGTGGCATCTCTAGAGGACCCATCTTTGGTAGGTGCATTATGATTAGGTAATGACTAAGAGATGGTACCTTTTCGTATGCCCTTATATGATTGAACTTACTGTATGAGAACTAAGGCAAAACACCGAGTGGATATGCTTGTGGTAGTAGCTCTACTTGAGTATGAGACTAGATTACAAAGAAGCCCTTGATATCCTTGAACCAGTGACATCATAGGATGATTCTTAGTTCTACCTTTGGTAAGTAGAACAGTTTCCACGGTGTGTGGTCTTATGACATCGGATGTCATACCGAGCTAGTATGGTCTATGTTGGTTAATGCAAATTATCATCATATGGGATACTTTCTAGTGTTGGAGAAGTTCTAAAATGTTTAGGTAGTTGAATGGGACGCTATCTAGACATAGCACGAGTAGGCTTCGAAGATGCTAATATGTAGGTTCCCTAGGTCTTTTACAATACCAATATGTGAAGTCCAATAAATGCATGGTTTTGTCTCAAAATGGTTTTGATGAAAATATGGCTTCTGAATGAAGTATGTTTTATAGAAAGTTTACTTATCTAGGGTAGCTTTGAGGATTGCTTACGTGGGCTTGAAAAGGGTGTATGGGCGGTCTCTTCATGTGAGTCTTAGAGTAACCTTAGGTAGGGAATCTAAATAATGTAAATTGTTGTCTTATTGAATATGAGTTATGTGTTAAGTGATTTCCTAGAATAACATTACTTTAGGTAGTCTTAAGGACAATCTAGGTGTGTGTGAAGATATGTGGGAAGTCACTTCGTATCTTATTTAAGATGGTCTTAGGATAACCTTTAGAAGAGGGGTCCATGTGAGTACGCTTATTTGATGGATGTTACTTTATTATGTTCTATATGTGATTATTGACTTGTCAAATGTTCCTTAAACTCTTTTAGGAAGGTTTTTATTAAAATGTCATGAAAGCATGCTTATACTCTATATGTCCCTTTTTTCATAGTTGTTTCATGACTTCCATACTTAGTGCTTTCAATGTGCTAACCCATTCTTTTCCCTTTTTGACTAAACTGTAGGGAATTGGAAGTCTTGATATGCCATGGAGGATGGATATGTTTCTAAGGATTGAAGATGAAGTATTGGTGAGTATTTATTGATTCGAGAACAAGACACACATGTTCCTTTTTTTCTTTAATTTTATTTTAAGTCTTTTATGGGATTAGTCCCAATGTTGTATATTCAAAGTATTAGATGGTTTAAATAGACATTATAAATGTTCGAGGTTTCAAATATGTCTTCCGCATGCGTTTTAATGGAAGTATTCTTCATGTGTGAAGAAAGTTTTAAATTCATACTTATTTTTCATAGTATATTTTGTGATGATTGATTTGAGTGGCTTTAGTAGGACTTCTCGGGGTCTCATTCTCCCTATGGCGACTTGAGGATGCCCTTACTTCTAGGGTATACGTCTGGTTCATGAAAACCACATATAGTATAGTCTCGTTCATAATGTGAAGCGTGCCATATTATGAATTAGAGGTTGTTGGGTGCGATCAAAGTTTCACTTATTTATTCATATAATCGTGCCTAAGAGCTTTGTATATGGTGTCTTCCCCTTGTTCATTATGTGATGGTCCATAGAGTGTTGCCTTTGAGAAGTTCGGGTGAGGCAGAGTAAAAAATGATGTGTGACTTGTTAGATGGCATATGGGAGGTTGTGATGATGACCATAGGTTGGTTGAGATGATGATAGAAAGGTGAAAAGGTGGTAGTTGAGGTGGTTTGAATGTGTTTAGATCCGACTTTAGAAAGGAAGGAGGTAATGTTAGAAGGAGTAAAGCTGAGTTTCTCCTAGTAAGGGGCATGTTGTGGTTAGATGGCGAGAATTTTGAGATGCTTTGGCTTTTTCGGAGATAGAATTGAGGTTGTTTTTCTAAGAACCTAATATATTGAAGAGTTGGTGAGAAGGTGTCAGTAAGGTTTAAGATTCCTCGAGGGAGTTCCTACTAGAATGTTTATGTTGACCTTACAATACAACATTTTATGTCTACAACCAACCTAGAAAATTGTGTCCTAAACTATGAAAAAATGTGGTCTTTCATAAAAGGCCATACTTTTTGACATTAAGCCACACTTTTCTTGGGTGGCTGAAAGCAGCGTAACATTAGAATTTAGGTAACACTTTTCAATTTATACCTTATTAGCTACGCTTAAAAGCGTAGCCAATGGTAAAAAGGCCATGCTTTGTAGCTACACTTAAAAGTGTTACCTTATCAGATACACTTTCAAGTGTAACCTAAAAGGCAAAAAGGTCACGCTTTGCAGCTACGTTTAAAAGTGTTGCCTAATCAGCTACATTTTCAAGTGTGTCCTAAAAGGCAAAAAGGCCATGCATTGCAGCCACACTTGAAAGTGTTGACTTATCATCTACTCTTTCAAGCGTGGCCTTTGCAACCATATTTCCCATAATTGTCAAGTGTTGTCTTTTCTATGTATGACAACACTTTGAAGTGTATTCCCTGCCCATGTTCATACCACAATTTACAGTCCTATGGCTACACTTTTTAACTGTGATAATATTATATTGGCTATAAAATATTTATATGCCACAATTTTTATTTAAAATACACCAATATTGTTTTGCAAGAAATAACCTCAAGCATTAAATTAGCTAATAAGTAATTCAAATTTATAGATTTGCTATAAACATCAAAAGATTATATCATGTATTGTGTACATACACATACTTATAAAGCAATTTTCTAAATGTATACTCAAAATATAGTTCAAAAAGTACTTTTACAATAGTTCAATATACTATAGCAATGAATATAATTAATAAAATCAAAAAAAATATATTCAAACTTTTACAATAGTTCAAAAACTCTTCATCATCCACTCCAAATTTAATAACTTCCATTTTTCTACAAAAATCAGATTGCGGCAGTTATAGAAGAGGCAAAAAGTTCTAGATTGTAACAGTTGTAGAAGAGGCAAGAAGTACAGATAGCTTTAATTACAGAATTGTTTATTTCAGCTAGTATATATTGAAGGCTCATCAGTCATTGCCTTCAAATTTCCCAAGAAGCACACACAAGAGTGAAATTAGTTAACAAGTTAACACCTTTTACACAAGGGAATCAACATTTTAATATAATGAATGTAAACTTTCAAGAATAAAAAGAAATAATACAGACAAAGGATCTTTTTAGAAAAATACTACTGACACAAAGCGTATATGTGTCTAATTTTATTGAATTGGGTTCTCCTCCCTCTAGTTAATAATGTAACCTCTATAGGTAGTCCCATCAATAAAGAAACATTATAACAAGAACCAATAAGAGGACAAAGAGGGGTACCTGCAAATTTGAGAGAAGATGGGAAAGAAGTAGTAGGAAGACAGGGTGGAAAGTAAGGGAAAGCGCAGCAGTGCGGGCGGCTTTGGTGGTGGAGGAAAGTGCGATAGATAGAAAAAGAAGCAATGAATTGATATGAAGAGTTACTAATCCACCATATGAGCATACTACCATCATTTGATAAAATACTACACATGTCTAGCATAAGTCATTTTAGTCGAGCAACAACAAGATCCTTTTTATATTTCGTCACCAACATCAAATGATTTGTGACTTCTATACTGAAATCATTTTATAGCTTGCAACACATTTCTCTTTATTAACCAAAAATTTTTTACTTTCAAATCTCTAATACAAAACAAAGAGTATCCATCAATTTGTTTTATACCAAATCAATAATGATGATACGTTGTATACACTTCATGATCCCAAATAAAAAGCAAAATCTTCACAAACATATTAACAAATTACATGAACGACACTCAAGTGATAAAATTAAGATGAGACAAATAACTATACCAAAGTAAACATTTTCCAATGATAATTTTGAAAACACCAACAATACTTTTCTCACCTTGTGTAAATCCATCTTGGATAGTCCGCACTAATAATATTTTCAGTTAAGTCAATGACCCTGCAATATGCAACTTTTAAATAATTTTCTTTTCATTATATTCCGTTAAATTCTTTTAATTCGCAAAAATAAAAACAATAACGAATTGAAAAATTCGTGCTGGTAAAATTTATCACACTAAAAACATTCATAGAACTTTTCTCAAAAACCACTTTTAATTAGTGATTTCTTAAGAAGCTTGTAAAATAAAAACACATCATAGAATTTGAGAATGAAGGAGTATAAATAAATTATCCAAAATCCAACAAGTTTCCTTTTTTACAATCTCAATTTTCATAAACTAAAAATTCTAGCTACAACTCAACTCAAATTCATTAATAATTCCACAGGCTAAGGACATCGTACAGAATATTAGGCAGTCTAAACCGGTGAAGCATACTGTTCATTTAAGAAAACACCCTCAACATTTGGTTTTAGAAAACACCGTCAAAATTCGGACACTAGTAATCTTAGTAGAAGGAAAATTACTCTAGTAAACAGACGTTATTATGCAAACATAATATTGAGACGATATTATTCGACTTATTTTTGCACTGCCCCATCACAAGTGGATGCTATCAGCATTGATGCAAATTTTCCAGATATAAATTTTCTAGTCATAAACTAGGTCACAACCACACAAGATCAACCCAACTCAAAGTGAACTTCATGCCAAAGAGCAGGGGCAATAGGAGAAAAATCCAAATACACTCTAAATTAGGTACCTAATAACACAAATTGAACTACTACAAATCCCTAGAAAAATGCTAATAAGGATATCATATATGAAATGGCTCCCTACATTAATATCTAATTATTTGCTGGTTGACTAAGAAAAAATTAGGATATAAATGATATTTCTATAGACCTTGCGACTCCTATTATCACTACCAGGCAAGGACTGTCAGCTGGAGCCACAACTACACACACGAATCAACAACCAAATCAGGAGAAGGTAAATGAGATACCACAAGAGCATTGGCAGGCTCAAAAGAACAAGAACAATTGGCAGAACCACCACACTATTGGAATACCTGGTTCATTCCATAAGAAAAGACAAAGCAACACCACAAAGAAGACTTTCCGACAAACTGAGATGACTGATTAGCCGACTATCACAAATTTACAATCACCTAGGATATAGTTCTTTAGGATACTTTTTCTAACTTATTTGAAAAAAATATAAAATACCTTTGAAAAAAATACTAAATACCTTTTGAAGAACCGGATCATGAGTTGACTCGGAAGATTGTCGAAGATTTTGGCCTTTACAGCTAGTGTACTAACTGCATCAATAGGTGAAACAATGTTAGATCTAACACACCCTTGAATACCCTTAACATTCAATCCAGGGTTCTTTTGAATCAATTGACTAAAGAAATGTCACATTTCTTGTCTCATTTCATTCATTTCTTTTTTAGAGAAGTGATTTCATTGGCGTGTTTCTGTTTTATCTTGTTATATTCCTCATTTTTCATAAAAGAGCTTGTTCTCACGGATCTACCAGAGCACCTAAGTCAACCAGGCTGCTCCTTTCCAAACAATGCCGTAAAAGCATCATCTGTAGTTTCACCCAGAATTTTGGCGATTCTAAAGTTCAGCCTATTGAATAAAATTGACATCCATATTAAATGCAAGTACTTCTAATTTCTTTCCATCTTAAATGATTTTATGGTTCATTAAGTTAAATAAAATTGACATCCCGATCAAGCCTAAAATAAAGAGTTCCTAGTAATTTGTTTATGTTGGAGCCTTTTGTTCAAAATGAGTTTCCAAAATATTCTCCTTATAATATATATGTTTTGTATGAATTTTTTTAAATGATAAAATGAGTTTTCATGCATTGTTTTTCTCATGTTTATGTGCATCTAATACAAGTTATCTATTTGATTCATGAGGTTGAATAATGAGTATGTTTATATTTTTTTACATGATATTGGTTTGTTGAAAATGCCTAATGTGTTTTTGAGAAGTTGCATGTTGAGTTTTTTTGAAGAAATTGTTGAAATATGCCTTATTGAAAATATTACATGATTATCCTTTGATGAGAACTTGAATGAAGTGGTTTGATGTATTTTTATGTGGAGTGATCTCTCTCCTAGATGTGTGTATGATTTTGACATTGTGTACTTTCATAAGGGTTGATGCTTTGGTCGTTATCCCTTTAAGGGTTTAAGTATCATTCGAGGATTAATGTTCTTAAGTGGGAGAGAATGTAAAGACCAAAAATAAACTAGGCTTATCTAGAGCTTCACTAGTGATCTAAGGGGTGTTAAATAACATAATAAGTGTTATGTGAGTTTTGAAGTCAATCCGGTTAAGTTTGAACTCAAACGTCAAGGAACGATCAATACGTTCGACGACTATTCATTATGCTCTTATGTGTGTTTCCTAATAATTTAATGTCTTTAAATGATGTATTATAGTGTTTAGAGGCAGTATATAAATTTTGGAAGAGTTTGGAGGTCAAACGTCCAAGAACATTTGAAACGTTTGAAAATTAGTCTTTGGATGTGCTTGTGTGTGCCTTAGCATGTTTCGTAACTTGTTTGATGTTGAATTTGATAAGGGTTTGATGTTGAATTTGATAGGGGAGGTTCCTAAGAACTAGAAGCACATTTTTAGGGGTTTATCTTCCGGGTAAGACTCCACCTAGGGCCCACAATGGTCCCTAGAAGAGGAAACTAACCCAAAGGGGCAGACTGCCTTGCAGTTGTAATCAACGACCAGAAATTATGGCCAGTCAATCAAACAAATTCTCGCCAACGGGTGGCGTCAGTAGGTCCTTAAGACTGAACAAATGGGTGGCATCGATGGGCACATGCAATCTTCATGCAATTTTAAGCCAAGTTAGGGGTGCTTTTGGAAATTTACCTAAGTATTATAAATATGAAGGACGGTTTATTTAGGTGTATTTGGGTATTTTAAGAGTATTTGAGTGATTAAACTCTCATTAGACCCTAGCAATTAAGTCCAAACTCTTTCCTTCCCAAATTCTGTCCAAAAACTTCGATGAGAGCTCAGGGTTAAGATAGAGCTTGAAGATGGATCTTCAATGTAGTTTTTTCTTCAATTCTATTTGGATTCTTCTAATAAGGTATGGTCGTTATTCATATAGGGCTTGCTATCACCGTAGAGTCAATTTCAAAGTGATTTCAAAAAGATGAAAAGTCCAATTTCTACTCTAAGTGATGAGTTCTTGCATGAAACGTTTTCAAACATTAAGATATGATGTTATTGATGTATAATTGATGTTTTCCAATGAAAATCTCTATGAACCCTTGACCTTCTGAAATCTATACACTTCACTATAATGTGGGTGAATTAATTAGGGCTTGATAGTAGTGAATTCATGTGTAGATTGCTTTGGGCTATTGATTTATGTATAGATCATATGATTAAATGGTGTATAGGCTTCATTAATTTCATTATAACAATACTGTATATTTTTTAATTGTTTGTTTAGAATTGGGTTGATGGCTATTTGTAAGAGTCTCGGCGAGTTGAATTGATTGAAATTACTAAGGATTGTTGATGATGATGATAGATAGGGGCTAAGTTTACTTGATCTCTCTATATTGAAAATAATTGATATATATTTCTATTGATTGGTATGGTCCACTTATGGTGGAGGTTCTTATGTGTTAATTATGTGATGAACATGGCCTTGTCGACATTATTTATGTATATTGTATTAGTATCATTTTAGGGATTACATGAAGGTGTAACATGAAGATTATTATGTGAAATAATGTGATCATTTATAAGGTGTTATGACTTTTATGAATATGTGAGGTGATATTATGATAAGATATATGTATAATGTTGTAACACTTTGAAAGTCTAAGTCGTGTTATAGAGCTTAAGATGAGTGTCAAAAGGTTTAGAAATTGTTTTATGGTCTATTTTGCTGTATATAAGTCATTTAGGAGGTTTAGAAATCAAAATGTCAAAGAACGCCTATGACGTCCGGAAACTACTTCAATGAGGTACTAGCGTGTCTTAGCCTATTTAACTAGCTTTTAGGAGTTGGAAAATGATGAAAATTTGTGGAAGGGTGTATAAGACGTATTAGAGTTATTTCATAGTATAAATATCCAGGCATGACTCCCCAAAGACCAACCAAGGGCCCTTGAGGAGGACCCTTGCATTTTTGCAGGAATTTGCCAAAAGGCAGTGTGCACAGACGAGAGCAGTCGACGAAGCGCGTGTCAATCGATGGGGCATCGATGTCCACCATAAATTAACACTTAGAAAAAATCAAGAAGTGCCTTTTTTTTCACAGTCTCTGAACTTAACGACTGACCAACAGGACGGTTGGTCCTTTGTCCGTCGATGGGCACATGATCCGTCGATTATGGTGTCGTCTATGAGGTCTTTGTTTTGCTGCACGTGTTGAATTAATTCATTTAAATAGTTGGATTATTTAGGAGGTTAATTAGAGGTTAGGGGAGGTATAATTAAGTTATTTAACAACCTATATAAAGCCTCTAACCTTATTAGACTAACCTAAGCTCTCATAATTCCCAAACCCAAAATTCTCTTCCTTGTCTCGTCTTTCTCTCTCAAGTTGAAGAACTCCATAGAACTCAAAGTCAAGGTGGGTTATAGGGATGAAATTACAAATGTATCTCTATCAATATTCATCAATTAGTAAGGTATGGGACTCCTTTAACCTTTGATACCCCTTTCCTCAAAGGGTTCCATCAAATTGATTTCAAAAGTTGAGTTTTCAAGTGGATTTTTTCCAATCTCGAAATTGATCTTGTGAATTGATTTGTTTTTTATTTCTTTTGATATTACGAATATATTAACATTTATTTTAACTCAATTATGTTATATCTTGAACAATTAGTCTAGTTTGTCGAAGATGACATATTCCCCTTAACCCTAGGTTATGATTTTGATATGAATTCTGTAATGTTGGTTCAGTTTAATTTGTTTTTGGTCGAATTACTAATAGATGATGTTATTGTGTCAATTATGAATAGATTAATATGAATTTGAGTCCTATAATTCTAGTTCTTGAGTCATTGATCTAGGTTCTAAAGTGTATTATGGAATTGACCTAAGCCTCTCGTCTTAAGCTATGAACTAGTAATGAATTGGGATTTAGTGACTCAGTTGACTTCATTATCATGTTGGTTATTGATTTGTGATGATATTATAACCTTGTTTGTTTGAGTTAAAGGTTTATGGTAATACCTTGATGATGGATTATGAAGGATATTTGGTAAGTCTCCTGATCTCAACTCTTTACTTCATTTATGGTTACTTGTGATTAACTTATGATGTTTTATTGAAGTATGACTTCTTTTAGGATCGATAGGTTGGTATGATGTTGAATTGAAATTTCTTAACTATGGTTTGTGAGGTTTTGACTAAGATGTAACTATTATAAGGATGGTGATAATTTACTAATGTGCCTTGTCATAATGAGAATATGTTAATGTGCTAACCACACCTATATGAATTGTAATGAAAGGACAATACTCATGCAATTCTTATTGAGCTATGTTTATGATGTTTATACAAGGAATATATCCTATGACCTACATTAAGCTATGGTGATTAAAAAAGGTATTAAAGACATTTCAACAGGGACTCTATCTTAGCACCCAGTGAACTAGATTGAGGAGTCTCCTTTACCACATAGGGAAGGTAGGATCACTAATGTACTCTTGAGATTGGAGACTCCAATGCATGAAGCATACGGATGATCCCAACTATATCTCCTAGTTCTTGAACTATGTTTCCCCAATAGGAATATTAGCTAGTGGATCCACGTAGTTGCTATGTTCATGTTTTGGTACTACCATGGCAAGTAGTCCGCCTTCATTCGGTGTAGGGTTTCATGACACTGGATTCCACATTAGCTCATGTGGTCTATGTCGAATAAGTCAAGATGTTCCCAAAAGGTAAAATTAACTAAAGGATTGAATTCTAACTAAGATGACCTAAGGGGTTTAACTTAGTCTAAGTAGGAGTATGGGACTCTACCTAAACATTACACTAGTTAGCCTTGAGGGAAGTCTTAGGAGGATTTTCTTATGTATGTAAATGCTTATAAACGTAAATAATATATATATGAAGATCTTACGTATTAATGACACAATATGATGTTGATTACTCTTATGAACATGTATTTGGTCTCTGTTGCTAAAGTATCATATTATGCACTCCAAATATTATGTTATGTGATGTTGGAGATTGGTTATGGTTCTTGCTAGGTTTATTTGATTAGGTAAGGTTATGGGGATTTTCTTAGTCATTGAACAAGTGTATTTCAAGAGGGTGACGAGTAATGGTCTTGCTTTGGTTATGTTTAAATGTCCTCTTATTCATGCTTGTTGTCATTATGACTTTATAATAGAGTTCCTTTTATTATGTGTTCAATTATATGATATTCATGTTGACTTGACTAGACTTGGTGTTGTTGGTATTGTGATGTACATGCCTATGACTTAATGAATATGTCTTATTGACTGGTATGGTCTTCTTGAATGTGCATAAGTCTTTCAAAATGTAAAATAGCATGTTTTAATGAAATGTCCTTTTTTTAACATGATTTCAAGATATGTGTGTATATGGTCTCATACTTAGTACAAGTAGTGTACTAACCCCATTTCATCCTTTTTCCCAAACATTTTAGGTTCCGATCATTGAATATCTTTTGGAGACGAATTTGAAGAAGACTTGGAATTCTTAATCATCCAAGTTGGTAGGTCCTCACGTTCTGAGGTTAAGGCCACTATCAAGCCTATGAAGTTGTTTTAGCATTAAGACTCTGATGTTCTTTCCTTTTCATTTGGATACTAAATATTGTATGACCTATATGTGGTCTTGTTATATTGATGTATGGGCTAGGCCCAAATTATTACACTCTTGTTAGATGGTTATGAGTTGAGATGACTATTTGAGACTATGTTTTATTCTATATATCTATGTGCAATAAAAGTCGAAGACTAAGTAATCTTCATATATAAAGGGTCCATGTATACTCGATTTAAGTATTATGGGTATGTAGAGGTCTATGTAAACCTCAATGTAGAAGTAATAAAAAAAATTTAAAATTTCTGCATTTTAACCTATTAATGTAATCATGTAAGCTAAGAGGCTAGTCTTAATCCTCAAAGAGGACGACGATGCTGGTTAAGTCTACGGGGTGCCTCCTAGATATGACAAACTTGGTATTAGAGCATGAAATTGAATACCTTTTAGTCGATTTCTCTCTCAACCACGTGTATGTTGGTTAATATTCATAATTGTGAACTGTGCCACACTTATGAATAGGAATCTATGTGATGCTTAGGAAACTCACTACCTTGGAAGTCCAATATCGTGCCTCTAGAGTTTAGCTTTATGTGATTTTGCATCTAATCCTCTTATCATGATTATAGGCAACGAATACTAAAAGAAACGCGGCATGAAGACTTGAGGTAAAGATTGCTGATGCAGGAGGTCCTCCATGTGGTAATCAAGTCCCTCCGCTTGAAGAAGATGTTAATGATGACCAAGCTCTTGTAGATTCCTTCTCTGACGTATGGTGCCATAAGGACTGCTCTTTTCCAAATGGCCCAAGCCATTACTACCCAAGCACAAGCCACGACTACCCAAGATCAAGCCATGACGGCACAAGCTAATCGGAAGGTTGTACCCCGAGCAAACAAACAAGTTGCTACCATGACCTCCCGTTTAAGGTATTTCACTAGAATGAATCCCCCTACTTTCTATGTGTCCAAGGTTGAATAAGACCCCCAAGATTTCATTGATGAAATATAAAAGGTCCTCTATACAATGGGGTTGACTAATAGTGAGACGGACGAGTTATCCACTTACCAATTCAAAGGGGTTGCCCAATCTTGGTATGTCCAATGGAGGGACAACAGGCCATTAAGGGGTGGACCGGTGACTTGGGAAGTGTTCAAGAAAGAATTTCTTGATAGGTTCTTTCCTAGGGAGAATAGGGAAGACAAGGTGGTGGAGTTCATCAACCTTCGTCAAGGAGGTACTACTAGTGTTCTTGAATACTCTGTGAAATTCACTAAAATGTAAAAGTATGCTCTTTCTTTGCTTTCCAACCCTAGAGATGAAATGAACTGCATTGTGAAGGGAGTGTCGGATGACTTGCAAGAGTAGTGCAATTCTGCTTGATACATGAAAATATGAACATTTCTCGTCTCATGGCTCATGCTCAACAAGTGGAAGAGGAAAGGGCTAAGAGAAAGAGTAGAGATGCCAAGAGGGCAAGATATTTTGATGGTTGTTATTCTAAGGGTAGGCTTGATATCCAAGACAATCTGAGGTTCAAGAAAAGGGATTCTAACCAAGTTCCTTCAAAATTCCCTAAGGCTAAGGATGAGAGGGTGTCTAACTGTAAGCCCAAAGAGGGAAGGGATACTAGTTGACAAACCAAGAAGCCAACTTGTGTAAAGTGTGGCAAGAAGCTTAATGGTTATTGTCTTCGGGGAATGGCTAATTGTTTTGGTTGTTGTAGGAGTAGTCACAAAGTTAGATATTGCTCTAATTTGAAGGGTCAAGACAAGGTTAGTGGTCAAGCTTAAGGAAGTGGTTCTAATGATGCTCCTAAGAAGAATCACATTTATGAACTTCACTCATGGGGTAAATAAGAGACTTCTCCCGACGCGGTAAATGGTTTTCTAAAAGTCCTTTCCATTAATGTATATGTTTTACTTGATCCGGGTGCTACATTATCTTTTGTTACTCACTTGATAGCTAAGAAGCTTTAGATTTTACACGATATTCTAAAAGAATCTTTCTTAGTGACTACCCCAGTGGGTGAGTTGCTTGTTGCAAAAAGGATATATCAAAATAGTCCTATAATGTTTTTCAATAGAGTTACTTATTTTGAACTAGTAGAACTTTATATATTTGATTTTTATGTCATATTGGGTATGGATTGAATGCATGCTTGCTTTACGTCTATAGATTGTAGAACAAGGGTGGTGAAGTTTAACTTTCCAAATGATCCCTTCTTAGAGTGGAAGGGGGGAAACTCTATTCCTAGAGGTTGTACCATTTCTTGCTTGAAAGCTTGTAGGATGATCTCAAAAGGGTGTTTATACCATAAAATACGAGTAAAAAATTTAGAATCTGAAATTCCTCGCATTGAGTCGGTCCCCATGGTGAGGGAATTTCGTGAGGTCTTTCCAAATGATCTTCTTGGTATTCCTCCCGAGCGGGAAGTTGATTTTGATATTGACTTGTTACCGGATACAAATCCCATTTTAATTCATCCTTAATGGATGGCTCCGGCTCAATTTAAATAGTTGAAGGCTCAACTAAAATATTTACTAGACAAAGGTTTCATTCGACCTAATATTTCACCATGGGGTGCTCCGGTTTTATTTGTGAAGAAAAAGGATGGTTCCCTTAGGATGTGCATTAATTATTTCCAACTAAATAAAGTCACTATTATGAATAAGTATCCTCTCCCTCGGATTGATGACTTGCTTGATCAACTCAAATGGGCAAGCTACTTTTCTAAGATTGACTTGAGATCGGGGTATCACCAACTTAGGGTGAGAGGTGAGGATATACAATAAATGGCATTTCGGACTAGATATGGTCACGATGAGTTCTTAGTAATGTCCTTTGGTATCACTTATGCCCCGATGACATTTATGGATCTTATGAATAGAGTGTTTCAAAGTTATCTAGATTAATTTGTCATTGTCTTCATTGACGACATCTTGGTATATTTGAAAAATGAGGGTGATCGTATGGACCATTTGAGGGTTGTGTTACATGTGCTTAAGGAGAACCAATTATTATTCAAGCATAGCAAATGTGAATTTTGGTTGAGGTCGGTGGCGTTTCTTTGTCATATCATCTATAGCGAGGGAGTTCAGGTTGATCCAAGGAAAACGGAGGCGCTGAAAAATTGGCCTAGACCATTAACTCAAACCGATATTAGGAGTTTCTTGGATCCAGCAGGTTATTATCGGAGGTTTGTTGATGGTTTTGCATCCATTCCATCTTCCTTGACTACTTTGACCCAAATTAGTAAGAAATTTGAATGGTCGGAGGCATGTGAGAGAAGCCTCCGAATCTTGAAGGATAGACTTACTTCCTCTCCGGTGTTAACTTTACCAGGAGGTACCAAGGGTTTCGTTGTATATTGTGATGCATCCCAAATGGGTTTAGGGTGTGTGCTTATGCAACATGGGAAAGTAGTAGCCTATGCCTCTAGGCAACTTAAGGTGCATGAGAGAAACTATCCAACTCACGATCTTGAGTTAGCGGACCTGGTTTTTTCCTTGAAAATATGGAGGCATTACTTGTATGGTGTTCATCTGAATGTGTATACCGACCACATGAGTCTTCAATATGTGTTCACTCAAAAGGAGTTGAATCTCCGACAAAGAAGGTGGTTAGAGTTGTTGAAAGACTATGACATGAATGTTCCCTATTGCCCTGGAAGTAGCGGATGCTTTAAGTCGTTTGTCCATGGGAAGTGTGTCCAATGTTCTGGAAGCCAAGAGGAACCTAGTGAAGGATGTTCATATGTTGGCTCATTTAGGGGTTCGGATCAAAGATTCTCTTATAGGTGGTATGGTGGTACGTCATAACTCTGAGTCGTCTTTAGTGGTCAAGATGAAGTCCAAACAACACCTTGATCACACATTGATGGAGTTGAAGGAATCAGTTCTTGGTAAACTAAATGAGTCATTATCCTTAGGGGGATGGTGTATTGATGTACAAAGGAATGTTATGTGTTCCCAATATAGATGGTTTGAGGAGTTGGATTCTTGAGGACGCTCATGGGTCCTATTACTCCATTCACCCGGGTTCAACAAAGATGTACCAGGACCTTTGGGGGGAAGTATTTTTGTAGGAATGTTTGAAGAAGGACATAGAAAAATTTGATGCTAAGTGTCAAAATTGCCAACAAATGAAAGCTGAACACCAAAAGTCGAGTGGTTTACTTCAAGAAATCCAAGTTCCAACTTGGAAGTGGGAAGAGATCAATATGGATTTTGTGTTAGGTTTGCCTTAGACACAAAAGGAATATGACTCGATATGGGTGATTGTGGGTAGGTTGGCCAAATCCTCTCATTTCATTCCGATCAAGTCTACTTATTCGGCGGAGGATTATGCAAGGATCTTCAAAGATGAGATTGTATGTCTCCATGGTATTTCATTGTCAATCATATCGGATAGCGGTGCAAAAATATATCTAGGTTTTAGAGATCATTCCAACAAGGGTTGGGTACCAATGTGAAGTTAGGAACCACTTTTTATCCCCAAACGGATGGTGAAGCGGAGCGTACTATTCAAATCATTGAGGACATGCTTAGAGCTAGTATCATTGATTTCAAATGGAATTGGGATAAGCATTTTCCTTTGGTGGAGTTTGCTAACAACAATAGTTACCATTCATCAATATATATGGCTCCTTAGGAAGCCTTATATGGTAGGAGATGTAGATCTCCAATTGGATGGTTTGAAGTGGGTGAGTCTTCACTTTTGGGTCCCGTTTTTAGCTATAAGACTTTGTAGAATGTTGATATCATAAGGAACCGTTTGCAAACAACCTATAGTCGGCAAAAGTCATATGCCGATCATAGGAGAAGGGAATTAGAGTTTGAAGAAGGTGATAAAGTGTATTTTTAGATTTCACTTATGAAAGGGGTGGTTAGATTTTGTAAGAAAGGGAAGTTCAGTCCTCGTTATGTGGGTCCCTATGAAATCTTGCAAAAGATTGGTAAAGCTGCTTATGAGTTGAGGTTTCCTAGTGAATTGGCTTCTGTACATCAGGTTTTCCATGTTTCTATGCCTAAGAAGTGTATCGGTGATCCCGAGTCTATTCTTCCTATTGAGGGTCTTTGTTTGGAGGATAACCTCTCTTACGAGGAGGTTATTCTTCAATTCGTTGATAGGAAAATAAAGGAGTTAAGGAACCACGAGGTGTCTTCCGTAAAGGTGTTATGGAAGAATCACCTAGTTGAGGGTACAACATTGGAGGCCGAGGCCGACATGAATATCCGTTACCCTCATCTATTTGATAACTAAGGTTATTTGTTCTTATTAATAATTAAAATAATGACTAAAATTGAAATTGCATTGATTTGTAGAAAAGTTTAGCAAAAATGTGCATTTTTGATGTCATTACAAGGAAGTTACAGTGAAAATTGTGCATATTGACTTGAAAATTTGCAATTCTTTTTGTTTTTAATTATGTTGTACATTTTTATATGGAGAGTCTTTATTAAATTATGTGTAAATGTAAATAATTAAGTTGTAACTCATGTTGTCTTGTATTGTTGTAGGTTGAGCTGCTAGTCCTGAGTCTATTTGTTCCTTTCAAGAGATTTTAGTGTCATTCGGGGAAGAAGGTTCCTAAGGGGGGGGGATAATGTAACACTTGAAAGTCTAAGATGTGTTCTAGAGTCTAACATCAGTGTCAAAAGGTTTAGACACTGTTTTGAGGTCTATTTTAATGTATATCAGTCATTTAGGAGGTTTAGAAATCAAAACAACGCCTATTACGTCCGGAAACTAGTTCAATGAGGTACTAGCGTGCCTTAGCTTATTTGACTAGCTTTTAGGAGTTGGAAAATGAAGAAAATTTATGGAAGGGTGTATAACACATAGTAGAGTTATTTCATATTATAAATGTCCGGGAACGACTCCCAAAAGACCAACGAAGAACCCTTGAGGAGGACCCTTGCATATTGGCAAGAAGATCCCGAAAGGCAATGTGCACAGACGAGTGCAATCGACGAGGCGTGTGTCAATCGATGAGGTGTCGATGGACACCATTGATGAAAACTTAGCCAAATTAAAGAAGAGCCTATTTTGCACAGTGTCTGAATGTAACAATCCGAAAATGACTATGCTAAGTAAGACCATTACGCACCTAGAATGCATAGGTTAGACGGGTTCACACGGCTTGATGCGTGTGTAACCGGACCCCTGGACCTATGAACAAGCGAAGTTAACCAAATTGGTGAGTTGGTTAATCTAGGCAAGGTTGGTTCCAGCTATGATAGGGCCCTGAACGCTAGGATTCACCCGTGTGAGTCTTAATCGGACTTAGAGGGTTAATCCTACGTTTTAAGGGTTCTAGGGGTAAAAAGGTAATTTCGAGGCTAGGGGTAGTATAGTAATTACCCTAAATTAATATTTAATTAATTAAATAAGGTTTTTAATTGGTCATAATGGGTAAAAGCTCGGTGGTAAAATCTGAGTTTGACAGGATCTCCATACTCGGGTTTAAGCCGAGTTGGAGACACTAAGTTGGCGAATTAAGTGATTTAAATTATACAAAAATAAGGAGGGGAAATATAGTAACTTAACATGTGGACTATAATCTGAATTTTATTATTTAAATTGAGTTTAATAAGTAAAAAACAAACCCCGAAGGAAAGAGGCGCACGACTCCCACTAGGAGTTTACTCAATGTGCACAATTAATTCATTATCTCTTCATAAATCATATTTCAGCTTTACTTTGTAATTTTAAAACAGAAAAATATACCTACTATTCTACAGAGTTCTCGACTACATCCATCAAAACGAATAGAAAAATTGTACGCCTAAGTTCTTTAAGAAATCACGTAAACAACTTCACGTGTGCACAAGAATCAAGGCTCAAAACAGAGGTTTGTGCGTGGGTTAGGACGTGTGGTTGTGGCTGGTTGTCAAAGTGGAAAAAGGTATGGGATTTCTTCTTTCTTGGTCCCTTTACCAGGATCTCCCTCAGGTCTTGTACGTATTCCAATTGAAAAATTAAGCTTGCCCCCATTGGATGACCTTGTCATTAGATCCTCTGAAAAGTTGATGCATGCTTTGGTACCTTTGCTGGTAGATAATCTTATGAACCTTTGTGATTGTGTACAATGTGATGTTTTTAGACAGCGTATGATCATTTTATGTGTGTCTGATTGTATGTGTGTTTTGTGTACACGATAACGCTAATACCATGAGATGCATATTATGGATTGTTTTCAAGAACGTGGTGAACTATGTTCTATGTAATTGTCATGTTATTTACATATGATGATAAAATCGTGATGTTCATGAAAAGTAAGTGAAAGTGATGATTTAAAATTAAACACTAATTGCCGAATTAAAATAAGTCTAAGACTCTCGTCGATGTACATCAATGCACAAAGAAATGGTACGGATATATGGACATAAGTTTAGGCTAAAGTATTGGTTAAAGTTGATATAAAAATCTAAACCAAATTGTCTAGAATAAAATGTAAGAAAAATAACTTAAGGAGCTAATTCTAATTAGATCAGACTCGGCTAAATTCAAATAAAGAAAATCCTACACCTAGGAATCGAATTGGAGAACTCAAGGTTCGAACACTAGATGAAGAGGTCTTGAGTAAATTAAAAGAAGATAATATTGTGTGTAGGATGGGAATCGAACCCGGCCTCAAGGACCAGACTTGTGAGAAGCATAAGTCTCATATATAATCAGAAATATATGATGCCCAAGGGATTCGAACACGGATCCCCTTGACCGAAATTGTGAGGCACATAAGTCTTACATATAATAAAATAAAATGCAGCAACTAGGGATCGAACTGGGGTTCCTTGGCTGAAAGTACAAGATGTATAAGTCTTTGCACAATATGCACTTATATAATCATGATACACTTATCCAAATAAAAGTAAAGCCTTTACGTTTGTGCATGTGGAAGCTTACGTCCACAGTACGTTTGCAAGGTGAGTGAACCTAAGCCAAAAGTAAGAGAGACACGGGTAAGAGGTGATTAAAATTCCTTGTTTCAGATCAAAAGAAAATCTAAAACCACTTAAATCACAAAAGTAAGACCTATATATGATGTAAACCGAAAAGGGAACTACCATGAGTGTAAAGTACACTAAAGGCTATGTACATGGCACATGATGTAAGTTAATGGCATGATGAAGAAATGAGTATCCACGTAATGAGGTGAGTAATTATGTTAAACTATGATGCTAATGAAAATGGTGACAACATGATAAGAGGCTAATATGAATGGTGAGACAATTTTCAACCAAGCCTAAATAAAGGTCACTATAAGTACTCACCTAAGAGAGTGTTGAATATTAAAAGACAAGTCTCAGTCACATTCTATATGCAAGTGTAAGGACAGTTCACACTTAATACGTAAAGAAGAGATGAGAAATCATCTAATGAGCTATGACTACCTCATGCTAAGAAGCAAGCTTCGATGACGTATTAGTTGAATGTAAATAGGAACTTTAAACTAAGCACCGATAGGCTATCTATGAGTGATGATACCTTCTTTTAGGAAATATAGAGGTTCACATAAATCTCATGAGATGAAGCTGTCAACCAAGGTAGGTATCGGTATCCCTAAATCTCCTAGTCTTTGAACTATGTAGCCAACATAGAGAACTAGCTTTGTTCGAACCCCTAAAGCGAACATGTTTTTGGTTTCACTTTGGCCGGTGACTCCACCTCATTTAGGTGTGGTGAAGACATTGGATTTCATGATGTTCACCTGATATATGTCGGTTAAGGTTGAAGTTCCTCAAAGTATGAAATATAGTGAAATCAACGATACCGAAGGTGTTTGTGCAAGACAATCAGGAGGTGTAAACGGACTCAAGTAATGACATTAGGTCATTCTTGGTCATTGCACTTCATGATCCCGATGAGAGTCTTAACCTTTATCCTAGGTGTAGCTGGTGTTTACATCATCCTATTAATGAATGAAATGAATTATGTGAAGTACGGATGAACGAATGAAGCAGACTCTATGTTTCATAAAGGAGGCCCTCGATTTGAGGCCCCATATGTTGGGCCCTCATTTGAGATGTATTAATGCTACGTCCATGATTCCATGGTTTCATGGATATGTAATGTATGATATATGAAACATAAAATACATGTTATGTGAATATGTATGATGTGTGATATATTCATGGTATGACCTTCCTATTACGAATTAGGCAACTCAAGATACTTGATATTCTAAGAAAGCATGTTGATTAGGAAGAGCCATTCTTGTTCATGCATTACCGTTATGTGTTGCTGCATATACCCATAATTAGTACAAGTGTGTACTAATTCCATACAATATTACTATTTTATAGGTGCAGGTGAGAGGACAGATTGAAGACTCTTGGAGTGGTTTGGACATCAGTGTTCTCCAAACCATTTGGTTCGTCCTCTTGATTTCGAGGATGCTATAGTTTTAGTGTAGCCTTTGTTTCAGATATAGCTAGTGGATGTTTTCCCTAGCGTTTCTTTCGTATTTTCATTTCGAAGCTTTGTAATAAGGCCGTATTTGAAAAACTATTTATGATATATTCATCTTCTATTGCGAATTGATTCTTATATAGATGATTATTTCATTTACGTTGAGCTTAGTTTATGATGTAATTAAGTATTAACAATATGAAGTCTATGTAAACTTCATAGTTATAAAAAAAACCAAAGGAAATAGGGACACGACTCCCACTAGGAGTGTACTCAATGTACACTGTTAATTCATTATCTCTTCATAAAACATTTCTCAGTTTTACTTTGTAATTCAAAAACAGAAAAATAAACCTACTGTTCTAGAGAGTTATCGACTTCATCCATCAAGAATGAAAAGAAAAATTGTACGCCTAAGTGCTTTAAGAAATCACGTAATGAATTTCACTTGTGAACAAGAATCAAGGCTCGGAAGAGAGGTTTGTGCGTGGGTTAGGACGTGTGGTAGTGGCTGGTTGTCAAAGTGGAAAAAGGTATAGGTTTTCTTCTCTCTTCATCCATTTAACAAGAGTTCCCTAAGGTCCAGTACGTATTCCAATTGAAAAACTATGGTTGCCCCCGTTGCATGCCCCTATCATTAGATCCTCTTAAAAGTTGATGCATGCGTTGGTATGTTTGCAGGTAGACAATCTTAGGAACGTTTGTGATTTGAAATGTGATGTTTTTAGACAGCGTATGATCATTTTATGTGTGCCTAATTGTATGTATGTTTTGTGTACACAATAATGCTAATACGATGAGATGCATATTATGTATTGTTTTCAAGAACGTGGTGAATTATGTTTTATGTAGTTGACGTGTTATTAATATATGATGATGAAACCGTGATGTTCATGAAAAATAAGTGAAAGTGATCATCTAAAATGAAATACTAATTCCCGAATTAAAATGAGTCTAAGACTCTGGGCCATGTACATCAATGCACAAAGAAATGGTATGGATATATGACCATAAGTTCAGGCTAAAGTATTGGTTAAAGTTGATATAAAAATCTAAACAAACTATCTAGACTATCATGTAAGAAAATGAACTTAAGGACCTAATGTTAATTAGATCAGACTCGGCTAAATTGAAATAAAGAAAATGTTACACCTAGGAATTGAACTCGAGACCTCAACGTTCTAACACTAGATGAAGAGGTCTTGAGTAAATTCAAAGAAGATAATGTTGTGTGTAGGATGGGAATCGCTCCCGGCCTCAAGGCCAAACGTGTGAGATGCATAAGTCTCATATATAATAAAAAATATATGCTACCCAAGGTATTCGACAAGGATCCCCTTGACCAAAATTGTGAAGCACATAAGGGTTACATATAATCAAATAAAACTCAGCCACTAGGGATCGAACTCGGGTTCCTTGGCTGAAAGTACAAGATGTATAAGTCTTGCACAATATACACTTAGATGATCATGAAACACTTAGACATATATGAGTAAAGCCTCTTGGATTCTGCGTGTGGAAGCATACGTCCACTGTACGTTTGCAAGGTTGGTGAACCTAAGCCAAAAAAAGAGAGACATGGGCAAGAACTGATTAAAATTCCTAGTTTCGGACCAAAAGAAAATCTAATACCACTTAAATCAGGAAAGTAAGCCCTATATATGATGTAAACCGAAATGGGTATATCATGAGTGTAAAATACACTAAACGCTATTTACATGGCACATGATATATGTTAATGGAATGATTTAGAAATGAACTTCCACGTAATGAGGTGTGTACTTATGTTAAACTATCGTGCTAATGAAAATGGTGACAACATAATAAGAGGATAATATGAATGGTGAGACAAGTCTCAACCAAGCCTAAGTAAAGGTCACTAAAAGTACTCACCTAAGAGAGTGTTGAATATTAAGAGAGAAGTCTCAATCACATTCTATATGTAAGTGTAAGGACAATTCACACTTAATACGTAAAGAAGATATGACAAAATCATCGAATGATCTATGACTACCTCATGCTAAGAAGAAAGCTTCAATTACGTATGAGTTGAATGTAAATAGGAACTTTCAACTAAGCACCGATAGGCTAGCTATGAGTGGTAATGAACTCTTTTGAGACAGGTGAAGGTTCACATAAATCTCATGAGATGATACTGTCCACCAAGGTGGGTATGGGTCTCTCTAAATCTCCTAGTCTTTGAACTATGTTGCCAACATAGGGAACTAGCTTTGTTCGAACCCCTAAAGCTAGCATGTTTTTGGTTTCACTTTGTCCAGTGACTCAACCTCTTTTCTGTGTGGTGGAGACATCGGATTTCATGATGTTCACATGATCTAGGTCAGTTAAAGTTGAAGTTCCTCTAATTATGAAAGATAATGAAATGAATGATACTGATGGTTTTTGTGCAAGACAACAAGGAGGTGAAACCAGAGTCAAGTAATGTCATTAGGTCATTCTTGGTCATTGCACTACATGATCCCGATGAGAGTCTTAACCTTCATCCTAGGTATAGCTGGTGTTTACATCCTCCTATGAATGAATGAAATGAATTATGTGAAGTGCGAATGAACGAATGAAGCAGACTCTGTGTTTGCTAAAGTAGGCCCTCGGGTTGAGGCCCCATATGTTGGGCCCTTACTTGAAATGTCTTAATGCTACGTCCATGATTCCAAGGTCTCGTGGATATGAAATGTATGATATATGAAACATGAAATATATGTTATGTGAACTTATGTATGATGTGTGACATATTCATGGTATGACCTTCCTATTACGAATTAGGCAAGTCAAGAGACTTGATCTTCTAAGAAAGCATGTTGATTAGGAAGAACCATTCTTGTTCATGCATTACCATTATATGTTGCTGCATATACCCATACTTAGTACAAGTATGTACTAATTTCATACAGTATTACTATTTTATAGGTGCACGTCAGAGGACAGGTTGAAGACTCTTGTAGCGGTTTGGACATCAGAGTCCTCCAAACAATTTGGTAGGTCCTCTTGATGTCGAGGATGCTACAGTTTTAGTCTAGCCTTTGTTTTAAACATAGCTAGTGGATGTTGTCCCTTGTGTTTCTTTCGTATTTTCATTTCGAAGCTTTGTAATAAGTCCGTATTTGGCAAACTATTTATGGTATATTCATCTTCTATTTCGAAACGATTCTTATGATAGACGGTTAATTCATTTACATTGAGCTTAGTATATGATGTAATTGAGTATTAACTATGAAGTCTATGTAAATTTCATACTCATAAAAAGTTTTAAATTTTCTGCTAAAATTAACCATATTGATGTGATGAATGCAAGAAAAGGCTTGTATGCGACCTCTAAGAGGTCAACGACGCCGGTTGCGATTCGGATTCCTGAATCCGGGTCGTGAAAAACTTGGTATCAGAGAATGAGGTTAAATTACCTAGGAACTATACCTCAACACAACCACGTTACGTGGTTTCTGACCTATGGTTGTGAAGCGCGCCACAATCATGACTTAGAGACTACACGATGATAGGAAATCTTCCCTTCATCTACTATTTATCGTGCTATCTAGAGCTTTTACACTTTGTATCATAATAAGTATCTAACTTCCTTCTTGTGTGAACGCAAAGAATAATACACACAAGAATTAGGATGGCCAAGTGGTCTAAGGCTCCAGAATCAAGATATGGCCTTCCCAAGATGGGGCAATGATGGAAATGCCTAGCGCAAACGAAAAACGTGTAGTGAGTGTGGTTGTTCGCATGGAGGTTAACGCATGGCAAGTTCTAAAAGCCTGTTATGAGTACTAATTAAGAGGACAAGGCTACGTTGGCTGCATACCGCCTCAAGGATATGGCTATGGTATGAATTCGATTCATAATTGTTATGCTTCAATAGACTATAGAAATAGGGTAGTAATCAAGGATATGGCAAAATTATGAATTTTCATCATAAGTGTTATGCTACAATACACTATAGAAACATAGTAGTAAGGTTTCAGTTGCTAAATGAGTTAGAATTGAGATGGAAAGGGCGTGGTTCAAACCCAACAAGCCAAATAGTTCCAATAATAAAACCAATAAGATGTTATCTAAGGGGTATTTGTACCACATAGTTAGGGTCAATGAATTAGATCAAGAAGTTCCTTCCATAGACTCTGTGTCAATAGTGAATGAATTCCCAGATGTCTTTCCGAAAGATTTACCAGGAATCCCTCATGAACCTGAGATTGACTTTGGTGTTGATTTAGGTCACAACACCAAGACAATTTCTATTCCCCCATATAGGATGGCACCAGCTGAACTCAAAGAGTTGAAGTTGCAGATAAAAGATCTGCTTGATAAGGGTTTTCTCAAGCCGAGCATATCCCCATGGGGTGCTCCAGTGTTGTTCGTAAAGAAAAAGGATGGAACCCTTAGGATGTTCATCGATTATCGGTAACTCAACAATGTCATATTAAAGAATAAGTACCCTCTTCCCTGAATCAACGATTTATTAGACCAAATTCAAGGATCAAGTTTCTTTTCCAAGATAGACCTTCGGTCAGGCTATCATAATCTTAGTGTGAGGCGGGAAGAAGTCCCTAAGACGGCTTTTCGTACTAGATATGGGCATTATGAATTTTTGGTCATGTCATTCGGTCTCACTAACAAACCAACCGCATTGATGGACCTTATGAATAGATTCTTTCATGAGTACCTTGATTACTTCGTCATAGTATTCATAGATGAAATCTTCATATACTCTAAGTATAAAAAAGAGCATGAAGTACACTTAAGAAAGACATTGCAAGTACTTAGAGAACATCACTTGTACGCAAAGTCAGCAAATGTGAATTCTGGTTTAGATCAGTGACCTTCCTTTGTCATATTGTGACCGACCAGGGTGTAGAATGTTTATCCTAAAAAGGTTGAGGCAGTGAAGACGTGGCCGAGAACCCTTACTCCTACCGATATTCAAAGTTTTCTGGGTTTGGCCAATTACTATAACAGGTTTGTGGAAGGCATTTCCACTATTGCTGCTCCATTGACAGCCTTGACAAAGAAGAAGGTGAAGTTTGAGTGGTTTGAAAAATGTGAGAAGAGCTTCCAAGAGCTCAAAGACCTACTCACTTCAGCCCAGTTCTCATGTTGCTGAGGAGTGGTGCAGGATATGTGGTGTACTGTCATGCTTCTCGGGTAGGTTAGGGATGTGTTCCATGCAAGATGGCAAGGTGATTGCATATGCATCAAGACAGTTGAAAATCCACGAAAAGACATATCCTTCTCATGATCTTGAGTTAGCTGTTGTGGTGTTTGCATTAAAACATTGGAGACATTATTTATATGGTGTACATGTTGATGTATATACTCACCATAAAAGTCTTTAGTATGTTTTTACACAGAGAGAGTTGAACCTCCGTCAGAGGAGATGGCTAGAACTGCTAAAAGATTATGATATAAGTGTTTATTGTCACCCGGGTAAGGCCAATGTAGTGGCTAATGCGTTGAGTCGATTGAGCATGGGCAGCATGTCTCATGTAGATGAAGAGAAGAAAGAGCTGGTTAAAGTGGTACCAATTGGCTAGATTGGGTGTATGGCAGGCAGATGCTAAATCCAATCAGCATCTTGAACAAGTACTCATGGAATTGAAAGACTTAGTATTGAGTAAGTTGAACGAATCGTTTTCTCTATGAGGGGATGGTGTACTCAGATACCAAAACAGATTATGTGTGCCCCATGTTGATGATTTGAGGTCTAGTATATTGGCAAAATCTCCTGGTTCCAGGTATTCCATTCATCCAGGTGCCACCAAGATTTACCATGACCTTAAAGAGGTCTATTGGTGGGAAGGAATGAAGAGAGATATCTCTAAATTTGTGGAGGAGTGTCCGAATTTCCAACAAGTTAAGGACGAACACCTTAAGCTTGGGGGTCTCACTTAGACGATTGAGATTCCAACTTTGAAGTGGGAGGCTATCATTATGGATTTTGTAGTTGGTCTGCCAAAGACTAGGAAACTACATGATTTCGTTTTGGTTATTGTTGACAGAATGACCAAGACCGCTCACTTCATACCTGTGAAGTCTATTTACAAGGCTGAAGATTATGCCAAGCTTTATATTGATGCGATAGTGAGATGGCACGGGATTCCTCTGTCTATAATCTCAGATAAGGGAGCCCAATTTACTTCTCCTTTTTGGAGATCTTTCCAAAAGGGCTTGGGTTTAAAGGTGAAGCTTAGTACTGTTTTTCATCCACGGATAAATGGACAAGCAGAGCGTACCATCCAAACCCTTGAAGACATGTTGAGAGCATGTGTTATTGACTTCAAGGGGAGTTGGGATGATCATTTGCCGCTGATAGAGTTATCTTAAAATAATAGCTAACATTACAGTATTGGGATGGAAACTTTTGAAGAACTATATGGTCAAAGATGTGGGTCTCCGGTTTGGTGGTTTGAGCTAGGAGAATATGCCATCCTTGGCCCTGAGATCGTATATGATGGTATGGAGAAGGTGAGAATGATCAGATATAGGTTGGATACTGCTTACAGTCGTCAAAAGAATGATCAGAGATAGGTTGGCTACTGCTAACAGTCATCAAAAATCCTATTCGGACAACAGAAAGAGAGCTCTAGAGTTTGAGGCAGGTGATCAGGTCTACTTGAAGATATTACCCATGAAAAGGGTGATAAGGTTTGGTAAGAAAGGTTACTTGAGTCCGAGGTATGTAGGACCTTATGAGGTCTTGCAGCGAGTAGGGAATGCTGCCTACGAATTGAAGTTACCTCAAGATTTGGCTTCTGTTCATCCAATGTTTCACATTTCAATGCTTAGGAAGTGTCTAGGTGATCCAGCATCCATCCTTCCTGTTGAGGGGTTAGGAGTTGATGAGAGACTTTCTTATGAAGAGGTTCCAATAGAAATTTTATATCATCAAGTCAAGCGACTGAGGAATAAGAAGATTGTCACCGTGAAAGTTCTACGGTGGAACAACCTCGTTGAGGGAGCAATGTGGGAGACCGAGGCTAACATGCGATCTCACTATCCTCATTTGTTCAGTTCTAAAGGTTAGATGTTCTTTTCCTGAAGTCTGATTCATCTTTAAGAGACTCTAAGGTCTAAATGTTGTAGTCAACTATGTGTAATAGGTTACAAATCATATGTTTTGAAATAATGCCATATGAGTTAAAACGAATTTATGTTTGCTATCTATGTTGCTGTTTCAGTGTAGCTTAGGCATGTTTACTGTGTTGCCTGATTTGTGATGTGCATTAAGTTGAGTGTGATTGAGAAGGAACTTCCTCAATCTCAAGTATGAACCCTGAGATAAGATTGAATGGTATGCACCACCCAAATAAGAGTGAATCAAATGTTCACAAAGGAGAAACATTTAAGTATGATGAAGTATCTTTCAAAAATCACCCTCATTGATTAAATGATGTGTAGTGCCATTTGAGAAAAAAATGATCCTTAGGGGGAGATAATGTAAAAATCCGAAAACGACTGTGCTAAGTAAGACCTATACGCACCTACAATTCATAGGTTAGACGGGTTCACACGGCTTGATGCCTGTGGAACCGGACCCCAGAACATATGCACCAGCCAAGCCAACCAACTTGGTGAGTTGGTTGAGCTAGGAAGGGTTGGTTCCAGCCGTGGTAGGTCCCCAAACACTAAGATTCACCCGGGTGAGTCTTAACCGGACTTAGAGGGTTAGTATTAGGTTTTAAGGGTTCTAGGGGTAAATATGTAATTTTGGGGCTAGGGGTGGTATAGTATTTACCCTAGGTTGATATTTAATTAAGTAAATAAGGTTTTTAATTGGTAAAAATGGGTCAAAGCTAGGTGGTCAAACCCAAGTTTTATCGGATCTCCATACTCGGGTTTGAGCTGAGTTGGAGGCACTAAGTTGGCGAATTAAGTGATTTAAATTAGAAAAAAATAAGGAGGAGCATTATATTAACTTAACATGTGGATTATAATCTGATTTTATCATTTAAATTGAGTTGAATAAGTTAAGAACAAACCCCCAAGGAAAGAGGCGCACGACTCCCACTAGCAGTGTACTCAATATGCTCTCTTAATTCATTATCTCTTCCATAAAACATTTTTCATCTTTACTTTGTAATTAAAAAAAAGAAAAATAAAGTTATTGCTATACAGAGTTCTCGACTTCATCCATCAAAAATGAAAAGAAAAATTTTACGCCTAAGTGCTTTAAGAAATCACGTAAAGAACTTCACTTGTGAAAAAGAATCAAGGCTCGGAAGAGAGGTTTGTGCGTGGGTTAGGACGTGTGGTTGTGGCTGGTTGTCAAAGTGGAAAAAGGTATGGTTTTTCTTCTCTCTTGGTCCCTTTGCCAAGAGGTCCTAAGGTCCAGTATGTATTCCAATCGAAAAACTAAGGTTGCCCCCGTTGCATGCCCCTGTCATTAGATCCTCTGAAAAGTTGATGCATGCGTTGGTATATTTGCTGGTAGACAATCTTAGGAACGTTTGTGATTGTGTGCAATGTGATGTTTCCGGACAGCGTATGCTACTTTTATGCGTGTCTAATTGTATGTATGTTTTGCGTACACGATAATACTAATACCATGAGATGCATAGTATGGATTATTTTCAAGAACGTGGTGAATTATATTCTATGTAATTGTCGTGTCATTAACATATGATGATGAAACCTTGATGATCATGAAAATTAAGTGAAAGTGATGATCTAAATTGAAATACTAATTGCCGAATTAAAATTAGTCTAATACTCTCGGCCATGTACATGAATGCACAAAAAATGGTACGGATATATGGACATAAGTTTAGGCTAAAGTATTGGATAAAGTTGATATAAAAATCTAAACGAAATTGTCTAGACTAAAATATATGAAAATGAACTTAAGGACCTAATGCTAATAAGAGAAGACTCGGCTAAATTCAAATAAAGAAAATTCTACACCTAGGAATCGAACTAGAGACCTCAAGGTTCTATGACTAGATGAAGAGGTCTTGAGTAAATTAAAAGAAGATAATGTTGTATGTAGAATGGGAATAGAACCCGGCCTCAAGTCCAAACGTGTGAGATGCATGGTCTCATATATAATCAAAAATATATGCTGCCCAAGGGATTCGAACACGGATCTCCTTGACCGAAATTGTGAGGCACATAAGTGTTACATTTAATAAAATAAAACGCACCCACCAGGGATCAATCTCGGGTTCCTTGGTTGAAAATACAAGATGCGTAAGTCTTGCACAATATGCACTTAGATGATCATGAAACACTTAGCCAAATATGAGTAAAGCCTCTTGGCTTGTGCGTGTGGAAGCATACGTCCACCGTACGTTTGCAAGGTGAGTGAACCTAAGCACAAGTAAGAGAGGAACGGGTAAGAAGTGATTAAAATGCCTTGTTTTGGAACAAAAGAAAATCTAAGACCACTTAAATCACGAAATTAAGCCCTATATAAGATGTAAACTGAAAAGGGTACTACCATGAGTGTAAAGTACACCAAAAGGCTACGTACATGGCACATGATGTAAGTTAATGGCATTATGAAGAAATGAATATTCACGTAATGAGGTGAGTAATTATGTCAAAATATGATGCTAATGAAAATTGTGACAACCTGATAAGAGGCTAATATGAATGGTGAGACAAGTCTCAACCAAGCCTAAGTAAAGGTCATTAAAAGTACTCACCTAAGAGAGTGTTGAATATTAAGAGACAAGTCTCAATCACATTCTATATGTAAGTGTAAGTACAATTCAAATTTAATACGTAAAGAAGAGATGAGAAATCATCCAATAAGCTATGAATACCTCATGCTTAGAAGCAAGTTTTGTTGACGTATGAGTTGAATGTAAACATGAACTTTAAACTAAGCACCGATAGGCTATCTATGAGTAGTCATCCCTTCTTTCGGGAAGGGAGGAGGTTCACATTAATCTCACGAGATGAGACTTTCCACCAAGGTGAGTATGGGTCTCCCTAAATCTCCTAGTCTTTGAACTATGTTGCCAACATAGGGAACTAGCTATGTTTGAACCCCTAAAGCTAGCATGTTTTTCGTTTCACTTTGGCCAGTGACTCAACGTCTTTTTGGTGTGGGGGAGACACTGGATTTCATGATGCTCACATGATCTGTACTTGTTTAGGTTGAAGTTCCTCAAAGTATGAAAGATAATCAAATGAATGATACCGAAGGTGTTTGTGCAAGACAATCAGGAGGTGAAACCGGTCTCAAGTAATGACTTTAGGTCATTCTTGGTCATTGCACTTCATGATCCCGATGAGAGTCTTAAACTTCATTCTAGGTTTAGCTAGTGTTTACATCATCCTATGAATGAATTAAATGAATTAGTTGAAGTACGAATAAACAAATGAAGCTGACTCTGTGTTTACTAAAGGAGGCCCTCGGGTTGAGGCCCCATATGTTGGGCCCTCGCTTGAGATGTCTTAATGCTATGTCCGTAATTCCAAGGTCTCGTGGATATGAAATGTATGATATATTAAACATTAAATGTATGTTATTTGAACCTATGTATGATGTGTGACATATTCATGGTATGACCTTCCGATTACGAATTAGGCAAGTCAAGAGACTTGATCTTCTAAGAAAGCATGTTGGTAAGGAAGAGCCATTCTTGTTCATGCATTACCATTATGTGTTTCTGCATATACCCATACTCAGTACAAGTGTGTACTAATTCCATACAATATTACTATTTTATAGGTGCAGGTCAGAGGACATATTGAAGACTCTTGCAGCGGTTTGGACATCAGCTTTCTCCAAACCATTTGGTAGGTCCTCTTGATTTCGAGGATGCTACAGTTTTAGTTTACAGTTAGTTTTAGACATAGTTATTGGATGTTTTCCCTACTATTTCTTTTGTATTTTCATTTCGAATCTTTGTAATAACACCGTATTTGCCAATCTATTTATGATATATTTATCTTCTATTTCTTATTGATTCTTATGATAGATGGTTGTTTCATTTACATTGAGCTTAGTATATGATGTAATTAAGTATTAACTATATTAAGTCTATGTAAAACTTCATACTTATAAAAAGTTTTAAATTTTCCACTAAAATTAACCATATGGATGTGATGAATGCAGGAAAATGCTTGTCTTGACCTCTGAGAAATAAAAGATGCCGGTTGCGATTTGGATTCCAAAATCTTGGTCGTGATACTGAACTTAACAACGGACCAACAGAACGGTTGGTTTTTGGTCCGTCGATGGACACATGATCCGTCGATCGTGGTGTCATCTGTGAGGTATGTGTTTGGTGCACGTTTTGAATTGATTTATTTAATTAGTTGTCTTAGTGAATAGATTAATTAGGGGTTAGGGGAGGTTTAATTAAGTTAGTTAACACCTATATAAAGTCTGTAATCTAATTAGACTAACTTAAACTATCATAATTTCCAAACACAATATTCTCTTCCTTTTCTCTTCTTTCTCTCTCAAGTTGAAGAACTCCAAAGAAGTCAAGGTAAATGTAGGTTCTAGGGCTGCAATTACCTAGGGTTCTCCATAAATATTTATCAATTAGTAAGGTAATGAGATTTATTTCACCTTTGAGACCTCTTTCCTCAAAGGGTTCCATCAACTTGATTTCAAAAGTTGAGTTTTCAAGTGGATCTTTCAAATCTAAAAATTGATCTTGTGAATTGATTTTTTTATGATTTATTTTTGATATTATAAATAGATTAACACTTGTTTTAACTCAATTATGTTATATCTTGATGAGTTGGTCTAGTTGGTAGAAAATGACCTATTCCCCTTATCCCTAGGTTATGATTTTGATATGAGTTGTGTAATGTTGGTTCAATTGAATTTGTTATTGGTTGAATTACTACTAGATGATGTTATTGTATCAATTATGAATATATTAAGATGAATTTGAGTCATATCATGCTAGTTCTTGAGTAATTGATCTAGGCTATGAAGTGTATTATGGAATTGACCTAAGCCTCTTGTCTTAAGCTATGAACTAGTAATGAATTGTGATTTAGTGACTCAATTGACTTTGTTATCATGGTAATTATCGATATGTGACGATATTATAACCTTTTTTTGTTTATTTACAGGTTTATGGAAAGACCTTGATAATGGATTATGAAGGAGACTTGGTAAGTCTTGTGATCCCAATTTTTTACTTCAATTATGGTTACTTATGATTAAGTTATGATGTTGTATTGATGTATGCATTATATTAGGATCAATAGGGTTGGTATGATGTTGAATTGAAATGTCTTGACTATGGTTTGTGAGATGTTGGCTAAGATGTAAATGTTATAAAGATGGTGATAATTTACCAATGTACCTTATCATGATGAGAATATGTTAATATGCTAACATCACCTATATGAATTGTAATGAAAGGACAATACTCATGAAATTATTATTGAGCTATGATAATGATGTTTATACAAGGGATAGACCCTATGACCTACATTAAACTATGATGATTAATAAAGGTATTAAAGACATTTTAAAATGTAACATCCGGGAATACCCCCAGACGTAACCGCCATCGACATCCTCTTTGAGGACTAAGACTAGCCTCTTAGCATACATCATTACATTCATAGGTCAAATTTAGAGGAAATTTAGAACATTTTACTACTTCTACGTTGAGGTTTACATAGATCTCTCTCTCTCTCTCTCTCTCTCTCTCTCTATCTATCTATCTATATATATATATATCGAGTATACATAGATCTTTCGTATAGGAAGATTATTTATTCTACTACTTTTATTGCACATAAATATATAGAACATAATATAGTCTAAAATAGTCGTCTCATCTCATAATCAAATTGGGCCTAGCCCATACATCAATGAAATAAGACTACATATAGGTCATACAATGTTTAAGATCAAAAATGAAAAACGAAAGAAACATAAGAGTCTTAAAACTAAGCAATATCATAGGCTTGATAGTGGTATTGCTCTCAGAAAGTGAGGTCCTTCCCAACTTGGATGATCAAGAATTCCAAGTCTTCTTCAAAGTCCTCTCCTGAAGCCCTGGAACGATCGGAACATAAAATTTTGGGGAAGAGTAAAAAATGGGGTTAGTACACCACTTGTACTAAGTATCAGACCATATGCACACATATCATGAAAACATGCTAAAAAGGGACATTTCATTAAATATGCAATTTACTTTCAAAAAATTTATGCACATTCAACAAGACTATACCAAATCAGTTAGGCATATTCAATAAGTCATAGGCATGTACATCACAAGACCAAAAACATCAAAATTAGTCAAGTCAACATTCATATCATCTAATTGAATACATAGTAATGTAACTATATAATCAAGTCATAAATAACCACAAGCATGAATAAGAGTTCATTATAACATAACCAAAGTAAGACAATACCCATGAACCCCTATCAAGTCAACAAGTGCAATAATCAAGCAAAGCCCCATAATATTACTCAATCAAGTAACCCAACAAGAATCATGACCAGCATCCTACTTCACATAGCATGGAATTTAAGAGTACATATCATCATACTTTAACAATATAGACCAATACATATTCATAAGTGACACCAATCAACATATAGTATCAACAATGTGCAAGTTCACCATATACATATCATGTATCATCATAAGCATATACATACATAATAACAACCTCCTAAAGTTCCCTTCAAGGCAAACTAGTGCAAGGCATAGGTAGAGTCCCACACCCCTACCTAAGCAAAGTTAACCTCTCAAGTAACCCTAGTTGGTTTGTGATTCATTACTTAATTTTTGTTTGGGTAACACTTTCCTTAAGAGACATAGACCACAAGAACTAAGTGTGGAATCAGGAGTTGTAAAACCTAACAACGAAAGAAAGTGGTTTACCGGCCAAAGTAAAACCAAACATAAACGTAGCTTTCTAGGTGTATCTAGTAGCTAGTCTTCCTATGGGGGCAACTTAGTTCAAGAACTAAGAGACAGGTATAATCCCTCTACATAACATTTTGCAATTGAGGACACTTCTAATGGGAATCCAATGGATGAGTATCCCTGATAGGGGAGTCAATACCTCATATGGAACTATAGGGTGAATCTTCCTCTATGGAAAGTCAACAACTGCCATTGTCAAGTTCACTATGTGCTAAGCTAAGTCCCTTTTGATGTCTTTATTAATTATCAGAACTTAATATAGGTCATAGGGTCTAACCCTTGTATAATCATAATCATCATATCTCAATAAGAATCGCATGAGTATTGTCCTTTCATTACAATTCATATAGGTAAGGTTAGCACATTAACATTTTCAAATCATGATAAGGCACATTGTTAAATCATTCACCATCCTTATAATATTTTTATCTTACCCAACACCTAACAAACATAGTAAAGTCAATTTAATTTAACATCATACCAACCCGATCAATCCTAATACAAGGCATACTCCAATACAACATCATGACTCAATCACAATTAACCATAATTGAAGCAAACAATAGGGATCACAACACTTACCAACTCTCCTCCACATTTCATCATCAAGGTCTTACCATAAACCCTTACTCATCCCAATTAGGGTATAGTATCAGCATATAACCATAATAAACAGTACAACGCAGTTGAATCACTATATCACAATTCATCACTAGTTCATAGCTTAAAATAAGATACTTAGGTCAATTCACGACATACTTCATAACCCAGATCAACATCTGAAGAACTAAAATTAAAGGACTATAAGTAATCCTAATTTAGTCTTAATTGATACAAAAAAATAATTTAATAGTAATTCAACCAATGCTAAACTCAATTGAACCAATATAATACAATTCATATCAGGATCACAACCTAGGGTTAATGTGTTAAGGTTATCTTCTACAAACTAGATCAATCCATCAAGATATAACATAATTGAGTTAAAATACATGTTAATATATTAATAATATCAAAAATAAATCATAAACAATTCAATTCATGACATCAATGTCGAGATTGGATGAAACCCACTTGAAAACCCAATATTTGAATTCAATTTGACGAAACCCTTAGAGGAAAGAGGCATGAAAGGTGAAAGAGATACCAAATCTTACTAATTTATAAAATTTGATGGAGGAAATTTACCCTTTCCATCCCTTGAACCCACCTCTACCCTTGTATTCAATGGGGGTTTCTTTGGGAGAGAGAAAGAAGAGATAAGGAAGAGAGTTTTGGGTTTGGTAATTATGTGAGTTTAGGTTATGCTAATTAGGTTATGGCTTTATATAGGGGGTTAACTCCCTTAATCAGACCTCCCCTAACTCCTAATTAATTCCTAACTAAGAAAATTAATTAATTATTAAACCTAAGATAAAACGTGTAGTAAAAACATAGCCCTCACAGACGAGACCCCAATCGACGGTCCGTCTGTGAATTGACGGTCACTTCTCCCCCTCCGTTCTTCACTTTGTTGTTTGATTTAGAGACTGGTACAAATGGACAATTATCCAAAATGGCTAAATTTTGGTCTATGGATGGCATCGACGCCCCGTCGATCAACCTACGCCCCATCGATTCCCCTCGTGGGTGTAAATTGCCCAGGCAATCTTTGAGCCCAAAATGCCAGGGTCCTTCTCAAAGGCCTTTGGCTGGTCGTTGGGGAGTCGTGCCCTAATTGTTTGAATATGAATCAACTTAAAAACATGTTATACACCCATCCACCAATTTTCATCATTTTCTAACTCCTAAAAGCTAGTCAAATAGGCTAAGGCACGCTAGTACCTCATTGATCTAGTTTTCGGACGTCATAGGCGTTCTTTGATATTTTGAATTCTAATCCTCCGCGTCAATTGGACTCGTCTGTGCACACTACCTTTTGGCAAATTCTTGCAAAAATGCAAGGGTCCTTCTCAAGGGTCTTTGGTTTATATTTGGGGAGTCATGGTCAGATATTTAGACTATGAAATAACTCTAATATGTGTTAGACACCCTTCCACAAATTTTCATCAATTTCCAACTCCTAAAATCTAGTCAAATAGGCTAAGGCACACTTGTAGCTCATTGAACTAGTTTCTAGACGTCATGGACGTTTTGGTTTCTAGACTTCCTAAATTACCTTTATTCACTAAATAGACCTTAAAATAGTTTCTAAGCCTTATGACACTCAAGTAAGGCGCTAGAACACGTCTTGAATTTTCAAAGTGTTACACAAAAGGGACTATAGCTTAGCACCGAGTAATCTAGGTTGAGGAGTGTCCCTTCCCACATAGGGAAGGTAGGATCACTAATGTACTCTTGAGATTGGATAATCCAATACATGTGGAATACGGATGGTCCCAACAATATCTTATAGTTATTGAACTATGTTGTCCCCTTAGAAATACTAGCTAGCGGATCCACGTAGTTGCTATATTCATGTTTGAGTACTACCTTGGAAAAGTAGTCCGCCTTCTTTTTGTGTAGGGTTTCATGACCTAAGGGGTTTAGCTTAGTCTAAGTAGGGGTATGGAACTCTACCTAAATATTGCACTAGTTAGCCTTGAGGGAAGTCTTAGGAGGATTTTCTTATGTATGTAAATGCTTATAAATGTAAATGATATGTACATGATGATCTTAAATATTAATGACACTATATGATGTTGATTACTCTTATGAATATGTATTTTGTCTCTATTGCTAAAGTATGATATTATGCACTCCAAATGTTATGTTATGGAAAGTTGGACATTGGTTACTGTTCTTGCTAGGTTTACTTAATTAAGTAAGGTTATGGGTCTTTACTTAGTCATTGCCCAATTGGATTTAAATAGTATCATGAGTAATGGTCTTGCTTTAGTCATGTTTAAATGTACTCTTATTCATCCTTGTTGCCATTATTACTTGATGATAGAGTTACTTTGATTATGTGTTCAATTATATTATATGCATGTTGACTTGAATAGAATTGGTGTTGTTGGTCTTGTGATGCACATGCCTATGACTTAATGAATATTTCTAGTTGATTGGTATGGTCTTCTTGAATGTGCATAAGGCTTTCAAAATGTAAAATAGCATGTTTTAATAAAATGTCCTTTTTAGCATGATTTCAAGATAGTTATGCATATGGTCTCATACTTAGTACAAGTGGTGTACTAACCCCAATTCTTCCTTTTTTCCCCAACATTTTAGGTTCCGCTCGTTGAAGGGATTTTGAAGACGACTTTGAAGAAGACTTCAAATTCTTAATCATCCAAATTGTGTAGGTCCTCACTTTCCGAGGGCAATTCCACTATCAACCCTATGAAGTGGTTTTAGTAGTAAGGCTCCTGTGTTCTTCCTTTTCATTTGGATACTAAACATTGTATGACCTCTATGTGGTCTTGTTATATTGATGTATGGGCTAGACCGAAATTATTACACTCTTGTTTGATGGTTTTGAGATGAGACGACTATTTGAGACTATGTTATATTCTATATATCTATGTGCAATAAAAGTAGAAGACTAAGTAATCTTCATATACGAAGGGTCTATGTATACTCAATATAAGTATTATGGGTATTTAGAGGTCTATGTAAACCTCAATGTAGAAGTAATGAAAAGTTTTTTTAAAATTTCTTCATTTTTAACCTATGAATGTAGTGATGTGATCTATGAGGCCAATATTAGTCCTCAAAGAGGTCGATGACGCCGGTTACATCTAAGGGGTGCTCCTTAGATGTGATAAATGTGAAGGTATGAAGTGAAGTAATCATGAGATGACTATATGATCTTATATGAGTGTAAAGGATTGTGATTCTTCTTTAAGTGATGGTATGTGGAGATAAAAGACAAGGAAAATCCTATTATGATAATATTGTATATTTTGTGTAGACTCAGTGTCCCTGCTTGCACTATAAAAAAATGATATTCATCTACGAAATTCTTAACTACGCTACAAAATTCGTCACTATTTGTACATTTTTGTGATAGAAATGAGTTTTTTTCTCTAAATATATGAGCCTAAAATATTAGTGACGAAACACAAAAAGTTCGTGATAAAATTTTGTCCTTTAAAGTTTCCCACCAAAAAATATTTTGGCGCCATTTAGCAAGTATTATTAACGACGAACTTTAAATTATTAGTGACAAATTTTTTTGTCTTTAATAATTTTGCTAAGCAGTGACAAACTATATTTTGTCGTTAAATTAGTTTTGTTTTGGGAACAAAAAAGTATCGTCACAAATAAGATGTTGTTACATTTGTGACAAACTAATGTTTGTAGTCAAACAACTTATGTTTTTCCGGCAAAAAATATATTTATTTTTGACCTTAAATATTGTCGCTAATGTTATACATAATTAGTGATGTTTAATCTGTCGTATTTAATCAATTAACGATTTAAATACAACAAATTCGTCGCAAAATAAGTTATGTGTTACATTTTTTGTCTTAAATAACACAATTACATGATCGAGAAATGCGATAGAGGTTTGTACAGTGAAAGAATACTATTATACCAACACAATAGTTCTTGTTGATATACTTGTTAATTTTACATAGAGTTTCTCATGTCTTTTTTAAGATTTGAGGATCTCTATTTATTATAATTAATAACTCATTTTGATTTGTGTAATCAATTTTGACTTGATACATAGTTTAAGAAAGTAAAATGGATATCTGAATCATTTGGTTCAATAATTTAAAAGAGGTATGACCAATACGGCTCCGATAACTAATATAAACTTAGATTGTAATAGCAAATGTATTTCGATATTAAAATAAGACTACAACACTAGCAGTAGCAAAATGAAGAAAATGAAGTAGAAACCATGTCAATAATGCATTAACGAATAACAATCATTGTCAATAATGCACAAAAATAACAAAATAGCTACAACTGCCAATCTCATAGAACACAACCACCAGAAGCAACCATTTTGTTAGAATGCAACAACCAACATCCATGTTCAATCAGCAACTGTTCTCCAGAAAGAAACAAGTAGCTATGACTGCAACAACGAACATCAACCATTGACATGAGTGTAACAACCATGGGCAAGAAAGCAAGGAAGAGAGATAGCTACTGCCAAAAAACCAAGAATATGAAAAAATTGAGAAAATGCTAGATGATACAAATTGGTTTTCTAAAGAAAAATTCTTCTTAAATACATTAAAGGATACTATTTTTCTAACATTCTCAGTTCCCTATTTAATAGTACATCAAAATACTTTCTGTAGTGATTCTTTTCAAAACCGTTTCCTGCTTGACATGCCCCATTCTAGTTATATAGAACACTTTTCAAGTAAGAATTAGACGATGATGATCAAGAAGAAGAAGAACAACGAGGAGGATAAAGAAGTTAAAAGAGAGAGAATACATACATGAGAAGAAATGGAGATGCACTTTTCACAATCAATGGAAGGTTACATTACCAAATCATTGTCGTCATCATCATAATCTGTCTCATTATCTTCAGATTTATTGATACGTTTAGTACCTTCATCTCTCTCATAATCACAAATGTAATCTACTATAGTGTCATCATCTTGATCTGAATCTTCTATATTGTAGTAAACTCCATGTCCTGTCTGAATATCCATCTCGACCAAACTGAAAGCTATGATAGTCGAATCCCCATCACCTCTATGTAACTGGTTTGGGAAATCCTCAATATCATTGTCAATCACCCTAGTATCAACTGAAACATCTTGATACGCATCATCATTTGTAAAATAGAATTCATCACTTTCCACATCAAAATATTAAATATCTGGGACATCATATATATGCCTATCTTGAAATTTTTGCACAATTCGCCAATTCCCTCCTAATTTTTGATTATCTATATAAAAAAACCTGCTTCACTTGTGTATCTAGTACAAAAGAATCATGTTCATACCAAAATATCATTACATTAACACTGGTGAAATTGTTATCTTTCTGCATCCCTGTATTCTTGTGAAGATCAAACCAATTGCATTTAAATAAGATAACTCGATTGCGATCAACATATCGTAACTCAATGATGTCAACTATTATATTATAAAAATCAATCACCTCATTTCATGATAGCCTTCGACAACTACGCCACTATTTTGACATTTGCGTAATTCATCACGACTTTGAATATGATACCTAACACAATTAACAATAAACAAGGACATTTCCTTCCACACAAATCAGGTTCCATTTCAAAAGGATATAATTTCTTGAGAGATATTGTTTTATCCTTATAATACAATTGCATAATCTACAATGAAAAAGTATTGCATTGAATCAATAATGAAAAAAATTTAAAACATAGACACAAACGAAGTTATCATTTTAAAAAATCATTTACTTTTCTTTTGAACCATTGAGGAAATTGTTCTCTATGTTTCTCTATTATATTCTCAACACCTTGCTTTATCAACTCATTTTCATGTTCTCTGCATGTCAGAAGATAAAATATTCATACGTGACTGAAAGTAACAAAATATGAATGTAAATAAATAAATAAACTTACTTCAGAAAAGGTTCTACTTCATCACAAATAATAAACACATACAATCGAGCCATATCAAAATCTTTCTTTGGTAATGCATCATAAACTCCTTTGAATGGTCTAACATTATCTGAAAATATGTCAAAAAAATGTTCAGTGGTCTTACTAGATCCATCATTGTTTCGACATTCACGGTTGAATCTGGACCCAATGTCAATACGAAACATAGAGAAAAATGTCAAACATTCATCAGTAATATAACCTTCTGCAATAGAACATTATGGTCGTGCCTTGTTTCGCACATAATGCTTGAGTTTACATAAAAACCTCTCAATTTTATACATTCAGCGATATTGTACCGGTCCCGCATTCATAGCCTCTCGTGTTAAATGCAAAGATAAATGTACCATGACATCAAAAAAAGAAGGTGGAAAGATCATCTCAAGCTTACATAATATAATCACTATATCCTTTTTAAGTTGTTCTAAGTCATCCATTTTTAATGTCTTACAACATAATATTTGGAAGAAATGACCCAACTCAATCAATGCTAACGAAATATCTTTATTTATATAACCACGAAAAAATATAGGCAACAATCGCTGCAACAAAACATAAGTCATGACTTTTGAGTTTAGTTATCTTACCACCATCCTCACTTACACAACTAGAGATATTTGAAGCATAACCATCAGGAAATTTAACAGATTTAAAAAATCCCCAAAATAGTTTTTTTTCTTTTTCCGACAAATTATAACTAGCAAATGACATCGTATAACCACAGTTATCATGTTGCGACCATTGTTCTTTTCTTATGCCTATACCCTCAAGATCTTGTCTTGATTTATATGTTTCCTTAGATTTCCCATCAATATTCAATAATGTTCCTAAAACACTCTCACAAATGTTCTTTTCTATGTGTATGACATCCAGATTATTTGGTAACTTTAAGTCTTTCCGGTGTGGTAACTTAAAAAAAAAAATTTCTTCACCCAATTCAACTCTGTAGGAAGACGTTTTCTTTTCTTACTATTTGAGTATTTTCCTGGCATATAAGTACTAAGAAAATCCAATTGTTGTAAAACATCATCTCCTCATAGGACTTTTGTTTTAATATGTTCTATCTTTCAATTAAACTTCTTGGTTCTTCTCCATTTGTGACTAGGTTCAAGATACCGACGGTGATTAATGTAAAAAATTTTACTTCTTATATTTTTTGAAGGTGCATCTTTATTGCAAGTAGGACATGCCATGTATCCTTTAGTGCTCCATCCAGACAAATTACCTGATAAAAAAAGGGATAATTGTAAAACAAAAAAACAGCAATGTTCTAACTGAATTTTAAAAAATAGAAAAATAGAAACAAAAATTACATAGCAATGTACGAAGACACACTGTATGAATCGCATAAGTTTAAAACAGAAAAAACAGAGAAATTTGAAGAATGTTAAAAAAAATAACAAGAAGAGATTATTGTTCTAAACTAATGTTTATGTGTGTGTCAATAGTGAAAACACAAAAAGTAATGATCTAACTTAGTTGAGGAATAATGACTCGGGTATGACTATATATGATTCAGACAACTTAAACTATAAGAAAATTAAACACTTACCATAAGTCGGAAAGTCATTAATGGTCCATAAAATAGCAGCATGCATCTGGAAGAACTTTCTTGTAGACGCATCAAATATCTCTACTCCATCACTCCATAAATCTTTCAACTCATCAATCAAAGGCCTCAAGTAATCAACAATATCTTTTCTGGGTGCTTGAGGACCAGGGATAAGTAGTGACATCATCATAAACGGATCCTTAAAGCATTTATAAGGAGGAAGATTATAAGGAAATAAAATTATAGGCCACATTCTATAAGTTGTGCTCATGTTACCAAATGGATTGAAACCATAAGTGGCGAGGCCAAGTCTTATGTTACATGGTTCTTCTGCAAACCATGTATGAGTCTTATCAAACTCTTTCCAAGCTATAGAGTCAACTGGATGCCTTAACACATTGGTATCTTGCACATATTTTTCTTTATTCCACCTCATATTTATGCTTGTTTTTGTAGACATAAATAATCTTTGAAGTCTCGGCTTTAATGGAAAATATCGCAGAACTTTATGAGGAATCTTTTTACCTTTTTCCTTATCAATTTTCCACCTGGAAGTACCACAATGAGGACATTTTTGTTTATCTTTAAATTCATTCCAATAAAGTACACAATCATACCTGCAAACATGGATTGAAGTGTATCCTAATCCCAAACCTTGCAGCATACATTTTGCATCATAATGCGACTTTGGAAGAGTCTCACCATCAGGCAATGCATCTCATAGCAACTCCAACAACATATTAAAGGACTTGTTAGTCCATTGGTTGTACACTTTCTAGTGTAGCAATTTCACAAGAAATGAAAGCTTGGAGAATTTTTACATCCTGGATACAATTCACGTTGAGCTTCTTTTAACAAATCTTCAAAATTCTTTGCTTCACTCTTTCTCAAATTATCATATGATTTATCATCAATTGTATCCTCCACAAGATTGAATTTTGATCTTTCACTAATTTCTGCTAATATGACTTGAATATCATTATTGCTGACATGTTTTTCATTTATCCTTTTATCTTTTTCATCTTTACTGTAAAGTATTATATCATCATCTCTCATTTGAGTTTGTTCTCCATGGTAGTTCCAGTGAATATAATCTTTCCTAAATCCTCATACACTACATCTTGTGATTGAAAATTTATATTCAAACAATCATCACATGGACATCGAATTTTAGAGTTTCGATCAAAGCGAGACCAAACAAATTTCATAAAACATTGGACTCCCTCAACATATCTTTTAGAGAACTTTGGAGAATCTATCCATCCTTTGTCCATTATAAACTGAAAATATGCATAATCTCATAATAATTGAACGATATAAAAGGTTCAAGTATTCATTATCAATACAGTGAAATTAGTCTTTTAAGTTCTTGAAGTTGTGTATGGATAATTACTGGTTCAAGTCAAAAGGGAACATGGATGGATAAAATACAAATTAAAATTAAGAGGAAGGACAGATACTTACTTGAACACTAGTGATGCTGAGGTAATTCCAAAAGCATCAGCTAAAATTTGTACAAAGGTGGGTCATTGGAAGGTGGACCACCAATCTTCTTATCATTTGGTGTTTCTACTAAATGTTGGCAGGGAGTATATCCAAAAGTTAGGTAATTAATTTTATTAAATTACAATGGAAAATCTTATTAGGTATTTAATACTCGCTCCTCCCCTTTAGTTGAGGTCCCTTCTCGATTTTTTTATGTATAAACTGTCACGACCCAAAACCGGGGCCGCGACTGGCACCCACAATTTCCCTCCTATGTGAGCGAACCAACCAATCTAACCCTTATCATTTTAACATATATCAACAGAAAATAATGCGGAAGACTTAAACTCATTAAATAAAACAAATCAACATCTATTAATTCCCCAAAATCTGGAAGTCATCATCACAAGAACATCTATCTCAAATTTACTAAACTAAGAATGTCTAAGAACAAAAATAACTAAAAAGCTAGTCCATGCCGGAAGTTCAAGGCATCAAGACTCGAAGAAGAAGACCCAGTCCAAGCTAGAAGCGTTAGCTCACCCTGAAGATCCGGTGTGTCGAAGACTGGCTTGATTTACTGCTGAGTTGAAGTTGACGGAACGTTCGCTGCACTCCACAAATAACAAAGAAGAAAACATAAAAGTAGGGGGTCAGTACAAC
>NC_028639.1:26785554-26815232 GCF_001406875.1 Solanum pennellii
CCGTCCTGCACCTCCGTCCTGACGGTCAGAGACTCGTTTCCCGTACCAATTTCTCAAGAGTTGAAGTGTTTTGCAACGGGAGCTTACGACGGCTCGTCGTGGATGTGACGGCACGTCCTGCAGGTCCGTCACAGATTACAGAGAGTCGATTTTCAGTACCCAATTTCAGAATTTCTAAGTATGCTGAAACGAGACCCTGCGACGGTTCGTCGTGCCTGTGACGTTCCGTCGTGGGGTCCGTTTCCTCAGCCAATTTTCCAGAAATAAAATCTGCTGCTCAAAACGACTAAACAGGTCGTTACATAAACACGATATCTTATTTTCAACAAATCGACATTTTGGAACCATGTTGGGGCACACAAAGCGTACTTATAACAATATAGAGTGTTTCATACCACGTTTTTCTAAACTCACTCTTCCCCTTTTGTCGAGCTACCTTCTCGATTTTTAATATATCAACACGATACAATTTTTATATATAAAGTTTATGTCTCATGTTTAATTAAGGAACACTTACACTCTTCATGTGCTATCTAAATCATCTAACAATATTATTTTCATCAAATCGACATTATTAAATCACGTTGGGGCAAGACATACTGATACCTATATAGAGTGTTTCATCTCACGTTTTTCTAAATTCACTCCTCCCCTTTTGTCGAGCTACCTTCTCGATCTTTTATATATAAACACGATACATTCGTATATAAAAATATATGCCTCATGTTTAATTAAGGAAGACTTACACTCGTCATGCGCTATCTAAAACGTCTAACAATCTTATTTTCAACACATCGACATTTTGGAACGACGTTGGGGCACGCAAGCGTACTTATAGCTATATAGAGTGTTTCATACCACATTTCTTTAAAAAAAATTCTCCCTTTTAGTCGAGCTAACTTCTCGATTTTTTATATATAAACCCGATACATTTTTTATATATAAACTATATGCCTCATGTTTAATTAAGGAAGACTTACACTAGTGATCATGTGCTATCTAAAACGTCTAACAATCTTATTTTCATCTAATCGACATTTTGGAATAACATTGGGGCAAGACATACTTATAGCTATATAGAGTGTTTCATCCCAGGTTTCTCCAAATTCACTCCTCCTCTTTAGTCGAGCTATCTTCTCGATTTTTTATATATAAATGCGATACATTCTTATATATAAATTATATGCCTCATGTTTAATTAAGGAAGACTTACACTCGTCATGTGCTATCAAAAATGTCTAACAATCTTATTTTCAACAAATTGACATTTTGAAACGACATTGGGACACACAAAGCGTACTTATAACTATATAGAGTATTTCATACCACGTTTTTCTAAACCCACTCCTCCCCTTTAGTCGGCTACCTTCTCAATTTTTTATATATGTAACGACTATTTTGGTCGTTTTAAGCACTAGAGCTTTTTATTTCATAATTTTTTTTGATAGACTTAAAAAGGGTATTGTGGACTATATAAATTAATGATATTATTAGATCGGAGTGTCACGTTCCAACACAGTATAATTGGATCAGAGTGTCACGTTCCGACATGGTATAATTGGATCAAAGTGTCACGTTCCGACACGTTATAATTGGATCGGAGTGTCACGTTCCGATACGATAGTATTAAAGGAAAAACTTATTGAATTAGCGGAATGTACTCAATTTCAAAGAACTAAGCTCCCAAAATGATTTGGTTTGGAGGCATGAGTCCTCATGTGTGATCTTGATATCGTTGACTTATTACGTACTTACTTTATCATTCTTAACACTTATTCATGTTGTTTGTTGCTTGCTACTAGTTAGGTGTCATAGTTGATTTCATACTATTATTTATTGTATATTAGTTTCTATTTTGGGTTGGACAATGGTACCTACTCAGTACATGTTGCCATACTGAGCCCTACTTGTGTTTTTCTTTGTTTCTTTTTATAAAATGCAGCTAGTATACCAATTACTTCAAATTGCCCTCAGCTCTAGCCAGTCTCTCGCATATCAGGTTCCAGGGTGAGCTATTCATTCAGGCTCGTGTTGGATTATCTCAGTCATGACATCATGTCCTATACTTTCGGACAAATACCATTTTATTCTTTTATTTTGGTGTATTTGATACTTTTAAACTTAGTACTGTAGATTAGATGTCCTAGATGTGATGACTTTCAGCTTTTGGCAAATGATATTTAGTAAGATTTTGAGTTTCCTTGTAATCTTTGTATTTTGTAAGTTAGGTTAAATTGGTTGGTTCTCCCACTTAGGAGGTTAAGTGTGGGTTCCACTCACGACTCGTTTTGGGTCGTGACAAACCTGGTATCAGAGTGTTAGGTTCAATGATCATATCACACAAGGACAGGTCTAGTAGAGTCTTGCAGAACAGTATAGGAACGCCTTTACTCTTCTTCGAGAGTCTATAAAACTTTATTTAAACTTCATTCCTTCTTTCTTTCTTGCTACTACTTGAATCCAATTGGTATCTTGGTGATACAAATTGGCATCTAATATTCTTCACTCTATTTCACATATAGTTAGTACTAGAGTGTTATAAATTGAATCAACAGCTCTGGGGAAAAAAATAATGTGTCCTTCGAAATTCATATATTTTCTCGATAGACTACAAAGCCTATAATAACTAGTGATCAACATGATATTTTTTTAAAACATTTTATTCTTATTGAGTTCATAAAGTTGAAACCCTCATTTTTCATGGGCATTGATTTTGAAGATTTTTAGGCATTCATTGTTTATTGTTATGAGTTGCTTCATAAAATGAATAAAGTGGAGAGGCTTAGTGTTGAGTTTGTGACATACTTGTTTTGAGGATACGCAAAATGTGGTGATAGTCTCATATTGAGCGCCGACTAGTAAAGCACTACCTAGGATTTAAGGCATCATTTTTCTAGCTTCTTTATCCAATTATATACTGCAAACTTTGAGCGAAGGGAAGAGAGATGGTTTCCTAAATATAGAGAAACAGAAGATATGTGTTGTAGCCTATAAGGTAAAATTTTTGTACTTTATCTAGATATCTGACAATAGGCAAGAAGTTTCGTAAGGAACAACTAGAAAATGAACATCATTAGGTTAGAAAATTCGGTTAGTAGAGTTTTCCTAACATATATAGGTTGTATAGAGAATGATGAAATTATGTTGAGGCAATTGAGGCATAATCTCATTTATGATTTCATATGTTGTGTGTATATCAAAAAGGGTCATGATTAACTACTACAATAATACTAATGCAAGTGTTTATTCGGTTAAAGTTATAGAGTCTGATTTTTTTTGTTGTCGACCTAAGCTACAAAAGAATGAATATCGCTTTGGATGAGAGACCAAAAAGATTTGGTGGCATATTTTAGTCACTCAATGGGCAGAAATTTATTTGAGTACAATTTTAGCGAGGGTATGATGTATTCTAGTGGTGGATTTAATGGACTTTCATGGTGTGGTACTATGGGTATATGAAAATGGATGTCTTATCAGTGAGAATACTAACTACTTCAGGAGTTACCAGTTGTATGACATAGTTAGATAATATGATTCAGTTATGCTTTTACATTTGAGAAACAACTAGTGTATTACTACATGCGCTTGGATTGAGCATTATTTTTAAGAAATATTTTGTGGTGCATCTTTGGTACAATACTAATATATTTAGGTTATGAAATGTATCTTGAAGGTTCTGAATGAGGAATGACATTTTATCTTAAGCTTCAATAGGTAGATTGATACTAGAATGACAAACTAATAGGGAAAGAAAGTCTTATTGAGTATACTTGGGTGAACTAAGATGAATATTTTAGAAAGAAAATTGTTATAAAATTGAGTTAGTCCCTTAAATTTTATTGGTATACCCGAGTTTAAGGTGTCATGTCAAGGAAAAGGTTCACTTCTTGATGATGAAAAGGTCTATGTAAGCATGATGGTAAAAAGAGAGAGAGACATATGACCTATATGATTTATGTTTGTTCGACTAGTATCGAAAATTCTCATTTAGAATAAGTTTTAGTGGCAACAAAGTCTTGGAAGTGTTTCACCGGTTCTGATATCGAATATAGTATTTGCTTATGAGTTGGACACTAGGACTAATCCTATTTGAAAAGGATTGAAATTATTCTCTTTATTTGGTTTCCAATTCTATTAGAAAAAGAATGGAATTGTAATCCTATTTATAGTTGATTTCGACTTTGTAAGAAAAAACACAACTTTATAAATAGAGAGAAGAGAGAAGAGAGAAGAGAGAAGAGAGAAGAGAGAGGAAAAAGATTTCTTTTGCTGCATACCTTTTCTCCGACCAGCAATTTTTATATCGTGCTTCTTAATTAACTAACCGTTGGATCGGGCTAAAATTTGAGACACATGTTCCTGACTTCTTAATTGTTTAGTTGAACGGTGGAGATTGGATTCTGAAATCTGAAAAATCAGTTTTTAATTCCAAACAACAACTGTGTTTGGGTGGTGCTTGCATTAAAATTGTAGAGGCATTGTATTTATAGTATGTACTAAGCGGTGTTTTAATATAATATTTCATAAGAAGAGTCTTTATTTAAGACAATTGAGATGATTAGATCTCGTAATGATAATAACGTATTGGTGATGGATTGTGATTGAGATAATATTATATAATAAGGAAATTTGGTTAAACGAGTTTTGTATGGTACTAACGATTTGGAAGCATCGAAAATTGTGGTTGTGTAGAAGGTTTTAGGAGATGTTGGGACACCACTTGAATTGAATTTAAAAGATTTATATTCATAATGAAAAATAAGAATTTAAAATAAAATTGTGGGATATAATGCAGTCTTCAGAAAGAGGTGAGAACAAGAATATTTTCTCTAATTGCAAGGGATAAAGAGGTATCTTTTGGGGGTCTAGTATTGGATTCTGAGACATGTGATTTCATATGTTTTAATATGGTCATGGTTTTAGTGTCACATGTTTATCAAAGTAGTAAAAGATGTCAAATAAGACTTAAGAATGGAGTGTACATATGCTCAACTCGAGTGTGATGATAAGTTCTCTTGATATTTTGAGTTTATTAATAACTGCGTCGAACTTTTAGTGAAGGATATGATGAGATCAATTAGGAGGTGATCAACAATAAGTTAAGATATGTAAATTCAAAAAAATCATCAAGGTATCAGTCATGTTGATAGATAAGGATATTGAGTTACATTGTGCGATTAAAAATTTTAACCATTCATTTTGAATCTACTCTGGTGGTGGTATGTTTTATAATGGTATGAATTTGGTGAGGTAAAACAAAAATAAATAATATATTTGTTTACATCAGATATTAAACATATGGACAGACTTATGCATGTTCTGGGTTAGAATATAAGGTAAAATATCATGGGTTGTTCGTACAATGATGAGCTCGGTAAGCGAGCTAGAGATATTAACAAGAGTCTGATATATTAAAGGATCGAGATATATAGAATTTTGCATCATGGTATGAGTTTGAGAAAAGTGAGGGAATAAGACGTCTTGTATAAATTCTTGGGGTGTAGTTGAATGTCTTTTTGATTTTGCCTACAAATTTAGATATGACCGCGATGTGAACTTGTTCGGATCATACTTACTAGGAGTTTATTATCGACTTTTATAAATATTGAGTTTTAATTTGGATGACAAATAGTCTGCTATGGAAAATTAGAATTTTACGTGGCATTAGATTTCTCAAGTTATGATAGATGACCTAAGATTGTTATAATGCGCTACATAGACATTTTATGGTGAATAAAGGTTATGAGATTACTGTATACAAAATAATTTGAGTGACCAAGAATTTCCCTAAGTATTGTCATGAGGTTTGTGATTGCGTTGAATGGTAGCTAAAGCATGGTATGTGAAAGTGGGGGGGGGGGAGTTGACTTTGAGTGTGGTTTAATAGTTTTATCTCGACGGAAAGGTACTACAGGATTTGAAATTAATGTTATTAGCCTTGTTTGAAACTCATATTTGTCATGAAATACTTATATAGAAAGAGAGATAGACCTAGTTTGAGCATGTATTTGATGAGAATACTTTGATACTAATGATGATTAGGGAGTAAGGTACATGATCAATGTGGTTATGATGATTTATTAGTATTAAAATTATTGACTTTAGTGGAAGTGGATTTGATAAAACAAGTGTGTGCGCAATTATAATAGGGACTAAATTGATTATTCTGGGTAACTAATAAATCAAAGAGATAGAGTCAGTTGAATGAAAATCTTTGATATAGACACTATGGAAGGAGTATTTAGAGTTATTCTACCTTTGTTATATTCGATATGACATATTTAGTGTTGTCTTGGTGTAGTTGAAGTATTTGAGTGGTTCTACATGTACCCCTTTGCGTATGAAAATTTATAGGATAACTACCATGAAAATTTATAGTTGTTCGATAGACTTAAGAGTTATCTCACCATCGGTATCATGTTTTTGATATGGGAGATTCAATGTGTGGACTATTGAGTCTAATTTTGTCATTCTTAAGGTTTGTCTATAATAGCTACCAATCTCGCATTCTGACAATGTTGTTAGAAATTTTGTATGCTTGAGTGTATTACTCGATGGTGGTTACTTCATCATTTCCATCTATCAATCAGATGAGTTTGATTCTCCTTGATAATAACTTGATGTCTAAAAATCATATTTTTATAGCTTAAGTCCGAGGAAAGATTATGTTGTGAGGATGAAATCTTGATAAGGTTGGTGATGCTTGATGATTACGAGTGTGTGGTGGTTGGTTTAGGTTCACCCTGGTTGTACAAATACTAGTTAAGGATTTTATCATGGTTATGTTAGAAAATATTTGCTCTGATGGTTGTCAAGGTCTAGTGGAAGAATCGGTCAGTTGAAGAGTCCACCTGAGAAGTAGCTTTGTTGTTAGTTGAGCTTATATACAACAACAATTATCACTAGAGAAGCGAGATAGACTCACTTGAGGCATTGTATTTGAAGAGGTGCAGATCTCCAATTGGTGGGTTTGATACTTTTGATATCAGACCTTGGGTACTAATATTTGAATGAATTGTTGAGACAATGTTCCTTTCTTACCATCACCTTCCTTAGATCGTTCGAGGTTGAACGATCGGTAAATTGGTATGTATTGTAATGACTATTTTGGTCGTTTTAAGTACTAGACATTTTTATTTCATAAATATTTTTTTGATAGATTTAAAATGGGTATTTTTGACTATTTATAACTACCACTATGAAATTAGTGGGGTAGTTTTACTAATTTATTTAGTTAGTGGTTAAGAAAATAATATTACAATAAATAGTGGGTCACTTTTGCTACTTTTTATAATTCGTTATATAAGAATTAGGGTAATAAATAAACTGTAGAAAGGAAAGAAAAATTTAGGAGAAAATAGTAGTGGCGGCTATACTCGGAAAGAACAACATTCACGTAATTTTTATGCTCATAATTAATGGTAGGATGAGAATTACTACTATTGAAATTGTTGGTTTGGAATCGGTAGTACAATAATTGATTTTTGTTATTATTATAATAAGGTTGCATGAATAATTAAAAGAAAAAGGGATACATATATTAATATTATATTATATTGTTAATTTGAAAAATGATAAAAATTGAAGTTATAGGTGTTATGTATGTGGAGCGATACTATGTGTCTTAGTCAATAATTATAATTAATAGAGAATGAAGTAGGGGGAATAAAGGATGACATTACTGTACCTAATGTTGCCTAAGAATTAATATAAAAATGTTAGTATACATGTACATATGTTAACATTGGAACTGAATGTGAAGGGTTAAAATGAGGACTGCCACTAGTTTCGACACCAGTGGCTTTAGTTGGGATATTATAACTTATAATTATTATTATTATTATTATTTAATAAACTAATGTTTGATATACTGAGATAGGTAATAAATATTAGATGTATCAAAATTATATTAAACTTCATTCAAAGTTATGATAATTGGAGAATGGAGAATTATCCTTAGGTTTGAACTTTAGGAAATTGATTATATAATTAGGTGAATTTTTGGGTCTAGGTTAAACATAGAACAAATTGAGTGTTTAGGGAATCGTTAACTTACAAGTTATGTATATATACTCTTGATAGATTGGAAGGGTTCGCAGGCAATAAGGAAAGGAAAGCCATTGGAGAAGTAGTTGCATGACTTCGATTCTTCGGTGGAGGTAGGTTATGGTTTATGGTATTTGATAGTAAACTCTTAATAGTGATTGATATGCATTAAATTCTATTATAAAGTTTTCTATATACTTGATTGTGTGGTTGTGTCGCTTGGTTGTGTGTTTTATGATTGGTCTGAAGTCCTGAGACCGTGGAATTTATATTCTTGAACCCTCCTTATCAAAGTGATGCCTTGAATAAAAAATTCTTGATGAAATATTATCAATGAACTGAATGTGGTGATAATAAATGATAAATTAATCATATTATTTGATCGGAGTGTCACGTTCCGACACGGTATAATTGGATCGGAGTGTCACGTTCTGACAAGGTGTAATTGGATCAGAGTGTCACGTTTCGACACGGTATAATTGAATCAAAGTGTCACATTCCAACATGGTATAATTGGATCGAAGTGTCACGTTCCGACACGATAGTATTAAAGGAAAAACATATTGAATTAACAGATGTACTCAATCTCAAAGAACTCAACTCCCAAACAAGTTTGGTTTGGAGGCATGAGTCCTGATGTGTGATCTTGATATCGTTGACTTATTACGTACTTACTTTATCATTGTTGACACTTGTTCATGTCGTTTGTTGTTTGCTACCAGTTCCGTTTCAAAGTTGATTTCATACTATTATTAATTGTATGTTAGTTTCTATTTTGGGTTGGCCAATGATACCTACTCAGTACATGTTGCCCCGTACTGAGCCCTACTTGTGTTTTTATTTGTTTCCTTTTATTAAAATGCAGCGAGTGTACCAATGACTTCAAATTGCCCTCAGCTCTAGCCAGTCTCCCGCATATCAAGTTCCAAGGTGAGTTATTCATTCAAGCTTGTGTTGGATTCTCTCGGTCATGACATGATGTCCTATACTTTTGGACACATACCATTTTATTCTTCTATTTTGGTGTATTTGATATTTTTAGACTTATTACTGGAGATTAGATGTCCTTGATGTGATGACTTTCAGGTTTTGGGAAATGATGTTTAGTAAGATTTTGAGTTTCTGCATTATCTTAGTATTTTGTAAGTTAGGTTAAATTGGTTGGTTCACCCACTTAGGAGGTTAAGTTTGGGTTCCACTCACGACTCGTTTTGGGTCGTGACAATATATCAACAGGATACAATTTTTATATATAAATTATATGTCTCATGTTTAATTAAGGAACATTTACACTCGTCATGTATATAATCACAACACATTTTTTTAAATAAATCAGATGCCCCATATAGATAGTTAAATTTATTTTTTGAAGTGTTACTTTTATTGTTTAACAACCCTAAAAAAATGAATATTCTAAGTAATGCTTAATGTGTCTAGAATGCCTACGATTAGACCAGGTTCACACGGATTGATGCGCGTAGAACCAGACCTCTGAACCCTTGCTACAGGAAGACAATTAACTTGGGGAGTTAGTGGAGCTAGAAAAGGTTGGATCCAACCATGTAGGGCTCTCGAATACGAAGATTCACTTGAATGAGTCTTTACCAGACTTAAAAAGGGAAAATCTTAGGTTTTGAGGGTCTAGGGGTAAAATGGTCTTTTTCAAGGATAAGGGTAGTATCGTAATTACCCTAAATATATAACTAATTACTAAATTAATAAGGTGGAGGGGTTTTTTGCGGAGAGAGTGCCGAAAATGGGCTCTAAGAGTAGAATCTTGCTCCACCCGAGTTCGAACCTAGGTGGAAGCAATGAATTAAATTATTTTTAATTTAAGTTGGTAAATTAATGTAAATAATTTATATTTATTATTTATTATCTGAGTCAAAATAAAAGGAAATCATATTTTTAATAAATAAATAAAAACCTTAATTGACTAAGTCCTAAACTAGACTCGTAATCCTAACAAAACTCTTCTCTCCCACGCTCATCTCTCTCTTTCACGTCTCTATCACCCTCACTCACTATTCTCTCTGCAAAATAACTTCAAAAAACAGTAGGTAAACCAAAGTTCTTCAAACTTAAAGAACTCACAACGAAAATATAAGAAAACAAACGAAATCAATCACGTAGGAAAAGACAAGTTTGTCCGTTGAGTTGGTGTTGACTTTGAGGGGATTTGGACGTGATCTTCGTTGAAGTTTTTGGGCAGCAAGTCGAGGGTTTAACTTCAAAGAGGTATGGGTTTTCTTATCTCTTGGTCCCTTTCCCAAGAGACCCCTAAAGTTCAGATGAATCTATTTCGAAAACTAGGGTTGTTCCCCGTTGCTTGTCCCTGTCACTAGCTCCCATTGAATCATAGGTTGGTTATGTTTTCTTGTAGAAAACTAGGGATGAAACGTGTTTTCGTGATGATTATGTTTTTATATGTATGTTCAGAATTATGTGACTTATGTTGATGTTTTTCCAAAATTATGTGTACGTGTGTGTGCAATGTGAACCGTATCTATGTGCCTCAGGTTAGGGCTTTAAAATGTGATGTTGTGGTTATTTTTCATGTACAAAAAGATTATGTAATTCGTGATGTTCATATGAGTTAAAATTTGGAAGATTTGAGTGATAGTCTCTTGGCTAAACGAATACATGAAAAATGCACCTAAGAACGTATTAAATTATCTACAAATTACCCTATGAAATTACGTATAAATGTTGAATAATGTAGGCTGCAAATGTGATTAAAATTTCCAGCATGTTGATATTTTAATTTCAGCTAATGTTGAAGTTTAGGGGAGTTTGAAATTAATGTTTAATATATGTGAGGTCAGTTGGGATTGAACCCAAGACCTCACTATAAGAAATATATGAATGAAAGAAAATGAAATGTGAGGTGTGGGAATCGAACCCACGACCCTTAGGAAGTGAAGGAGAATTAAGAAAATGAAACAAATGAGATGTAAGGCGTGGGAATCGAATCCACGACCTCCTAGGAAGATTCAGGGAGAAAATAAAAAGAAATTAAGGAGGGGTTGTGGGGGTTCGAACCCACAACCCCTCGGCCAAAGGAGAGAAATTAAAAGTAATGAAAATAAAAAGTAAATGAGGTTGTGGGGGTTCGATCCCACATTCTTTTAGTTCTATTAAGCGAAAAATGAAGGGAGAAATTAAGAGAAAAATAATTGGGGTTAAAACTTGGGTCCCCAAGCCGTATGGATCAAATAAAGTAAATGAAAAAAATATAAGCGTTGTCCAAGGGATTTGAAACCGGGTTCCCTTGCCCAAATTCCGTATTGATACATAATTCATACGTGAATTAAATATTATAGAATAATGCTGCCTACTTAGATCGAAATCGAGATCTTGGCATACATACAAGATGCGTAAGTCTTGTACCACATAATCTTAGGAAGATATGAATCACTTAAACGAACTATGTACGAAGCCTCATGGCTTGAACGTATAGACCCATAAGTCTATCATACGTCTAAAAATAAGTGAACCTAAGATGTACGCAATGAAATGATGAAACTCTAGAAGGGTTAATTAAGAGTATGAAACACACTAAATGGCCAAGTGCATTGGCATATGATGAAATGAACAATGAAATGATGAAATGAACAATGAAATGATGAAATGAACAAAGAAATGATGAAATGAACAATGAAATGATGAAATGAACAAAGAAATGATGAAATTAACAATGAAATGATGAAACCCTAGAAGAGTTAAGTAAGAGTGTCAAACACACTAAATGGCCAAGTGCATTGGCATATGATGAAATGAACATTAACGTAAAATGGGGTGAGTAATTGTGAAGAGCAAATGTGCTAATGTTAATGAACGTGGTGACAATATGATATGAGGCTAATGTAAAAGATGAGAGCAATCTCAAATGAGCCTAAGTAAATGTTACTAAAACGTACACACCTACGAGAGTGTAAAGTTAATTTAAGAGACCAATCTCTATGAACACTCTAATGAAAGTATTGAGATTAACACACTCAATAATAATGATGAGATGATAAATTATCTATTGAGCTATGATGTCCTCACACTAGAATCCAGCTTCCATGATGTATGCGTTGAATGTAATGGAACTTTATACTGAGCACCGATAGGCTATCTATGAGCGGTGATGCCTTCTTTTGGGAAGGACGGAGGTTCACGTAACTCTCATGAGATGAGACTGTCCGGCATGCCAGGTATGGGTCTCCTTATATCTCCTAGTCTTTGAACCTATACTGCCAATATAGGGATCTGGAGGGGTTCAATTCCCATGTACGCTAGCATGTTTTGGGTCACTTTGGCCAGTGATTCAACCTCTTTTCGGTGTGGGGGAGACACTAAATTTCATGATGCTCAAATGATCTATGTCAGTTAACGTTAAAGTTCCCAATGAATGAGGCCAGCCTCAAATGATGCACATAATGAATTGAATGATACAAAAGGTGTTAGGATAGGATACTCAAGAGGTGAGCTAGACTTAAGTAATGACACTAGGTCATTCTTGATCATTGAACAGCGAACCCGATGAATGTCTTAAACTACATCCTAGGTATAGCTGGTGTTTACACTAGCCTATGAATGAAATGAAATGAAGTAAGTATGAATGAATGAAGCAGACTCTGTGTTGCTAAAGAAGGCTCCTTAGTTGAGGTCCCATATGTTGAGACCTCATTTTTGGGGATTCTTGATGTCAAGTCAAAGATTCGAAGGTCTCATGGCATATGAACGAATGATATGCAAAATGCTATGTGCTATATGCAATATGTTATGTGCTATGTGCAAGATGTTGTGTGTTGTGTGCAATATGATAAGTATGATGATGCATGTTACTCTCATGGCATGACTTTCCTAATCCGAATTCGGAAAGTTCACCTCACTTTCCTAATCCAAATTTGGAAAGCTCATTAACTTCTCTAATCCCAATTTGGCAAGTCCACTGACTTGACTTTCCATAATCATGTTGTTAGGAAAGAGCTATTCTTACTCATGCATGTTCTTTGTGTGTGCTTGCATATACCCATACTTAGTACAAGTGTGTACTAACCCTATACAACTCTACAATTTTAGGTCCAGGCACGGGTGGACGCTAGAGTTACAGATTGAGGTTGAAACTATCCAGACGTGGAGCATTCATTTGTTGATCTTAATGTTAGATGGTTGATGGTATGCAATTAAGAATATAATAGAATGATTAGTATGCATGTTAAGAAACAAAAGTTTCAAATTTTCCGCTAAAGTTAACCTAGACGAAGTAAGGATGACGTAAGTAGGCTTGTGTGTGACCTCTGAAAGGTTAACGACCCCGGTCTCGTCTAGGGTCTAGACTCCGGTCGTGACATATTGCATAAATATATACATTAAATAGGGTTTGGGATTTTGTTCTATTTCTTTTATTATTTAATTTTTACTTATTAATGTTTTAAGTACTCTATAAATTAAACCTAAGTATTATAATTTGTTCCCAGAAAAATCATGCTACAACTTTCAAAAGAAGCTTCTCGTCATCCTTTGTTTTGGGGGCTTCAAACAAATTGCAAATTCCACCAAGAAAATGAATCAACATTGAGCTAAAAAAATGAAGTTTTGGTGCTTATATTTCGGAAATATCCATCTACATATATAGATAGATAGATTAAAAGACTGATCTCACAGTGAAGAAGGATTGAAGATCAGATTGAAGACACGAACTATGTATGAAGAGTTTCATTTTTGTTCGCTTGAACGATGTTGAGTACATAAACCATCAAGACACAAAAAATGATAATCAAAGTTAGGTATTATGATTCATGTATGAATGATTTTGTTCGTACCGTTCTTTTTGAACTTGTTAATTATTTTGCTTTTCTTTCGATATAAATTTTTGTTCATCGCCCATCTCGTTGTCTTTTACAAGTTGTATGGCTTTTGGAATAATTTAAGTTTGATTTTATATCCTGTGAGTTTCAACTATTGACTTGATATTTGTATAGTTGAAAAGACTTAAAAATTTCAAAACCGTCGATAAACCATACTCAAAAACAGCGAGCCATGTCACCTGGAGGACGTATCTATAAGGAAAAAAATAGTAACTGGGAAAACTGGTACAACTACTGAACATGGTGATGTATCAAAGACATGTACTTCGACTAATAACACAGGTAATATAACTTCTTATACTAATCAATAGATATCTATATTATATAAACTCAGATGTCAATTTATGATTATAGAGACCTTGCATGCCTATACTTATGTTAAAAAAATGTCCATTCAAGATTACAGAGACTTTGAATTGCCTTGACAAATACAAATCTATATTATATAAACTCAGATGCATGTACAACTATTTTGACCATATTTTTCCTACTCAGATGATACCACAAGAATTACGAATGGTCGAGGAAAAAACAGGGAAAAAGGTCTTGAAAAACTGAAGAGAACTTTGGGGAAAAGGATGGTGATAGAGATCCCACTTGGTAAGGGGAGGAAAGTTAAGGAGGCGTAGTCATCAAAACTATCAAATGAGTTGGGAATAATTGCATGAAATTGTTTTGCGCTTCCAAACAAGTTGAAGGAACTTACAACAGAGGAAAAAGATTCTGCTCTATTTAGGTGTAACGTAAGATTTCTATAATTTTTTATCTAGTATCGTCATAAAATTTAGTGTTTGATTTTTATTTTTATGTTTGTCCCTTTGGAAATATACTTTTTTTGGAGAAGTTTGAAATTAATTTGGACGAACGTTATGTCAAACATAGTGGTGAAGACATCCTAAAAAATAGGAGTCGACAATGACGTTATAAATTAAAAAACATGTTTGATCATGCACGTTCTGAGGAAGATGCTCGTAAAATAGAAGTGGAAGTACTAACCTCACAGAATTGGAATAGGCATTGCGACATGTGGTGTGATACAAAACATAAGGTTACTCGTATTCAAATAATATGCATTATAGTTATTTCAAGGAGGATTGAATTATAATTGTATATTCTTTTTAGAAACTATGTCAGGTAAACAAGGTAAATCGATCAAAGCTAAAATGTAATCATTTCATGGGATCAAAAGCATATGTAGCTGCACATGCTCAAATTGTAAGCTTTATATTTTTTTTCTTTTCTCGCTAGTGGTGATTTAGTGTTTAAATTATTGTGAATATCATCTTTTATGAATATCTACCAAATTTTTTTTCCATTTATTACTTTGAGGAAGAGACTTGTTCATTGTCCTCCTATGAGATCAATTTTTTATTTTATTTTATTGGGTGAACAATTTGAAGGGGTAGAACCCGATAGAATTGAGTTCTACAAAAACACCCACTACTCAGTTGTAAAGGGTTGGTCATCTAAACACGCTAAAACTAACTATGTAAGAAAATAATTATTTTAATCACATAAGTAAATATACTTTACTCTATGTTTATCATAACTTCAAACAAATATATTTTCTTTCAGAATAGTATAAATGATTTAAAAGCTATATATACTTCGGGAGGAGAGTCTTCAATGACTGTTGATGAAAATAGTGGATGTTGTACTTCGTACAACGGGATACATAAAAGGTCTTTTTTATGGTCCGAAACCTGATACTACTCGAGCAACTCAAAGGAAAGCGAAAGAGTTAGAAGAATCACTTAAAAAGGTGAAGGAGGAAGCTGCTACTGTCCAACATGATTTACAGAAATGATTAAGTGCAGCGGAAGTCGAGGTAGAAAACCAACAATCTCAAATAACAACTTTAATCTCACAATTCGAAGTTGTATTGGCACGTCAAGATGATATTTTGAAACAAGTGCAGCTGTTTATGAGCTCATCACTATCAAGGTTAGACATAGTACACTTTAAACTATAATAATTTCATTACAACTTGTTTAACTTACATATAACTATGTTTCGTTTTTTTGATACATCAATCAATGAACTTCCACAAGTTATTACTTCAAGTACAATAATAACTATGTTTCTTCAAGGATAACTGTGCTTCAATTTTTTTCTGTTAGCTTTCCCCTACAAGAAAAAACATTATGTACACTCTTGAATCTAATTTCCTGGAAAAGTTATCTTATTCCCTCAATTACACTTCTAATACTCAACACATGTTGTATTGACTGATTTAATTGTAAATGATTGCTTAAATTACCTTATATATGAAATAAATCTAAATTTTTTGTTTACACAGGTTGTGAAAGATGAAAATCAGGACGAACTATTATAGAAGTGCTTTTGGATATTTTTGACAAGCAACCTCAATTTTATTACTTCGTTTCTTTTTTGCAAGTTTAGTATATCTAAGTTACATTTTTCTTTAAGGATATCTAGTGAGATATCATCTCATGAATGTTATTTTGGTTGGTCTTAGTTAATATATGATGCTGTTTATTAAAGATTTTTTTGTTGTTATGTTACTTCTTTTAGTATTTTATTAACTTTCAGCGATGATTTTCTTGTACATTTTAAGACGATCACATTTTATTCAAAAAAAGTATGACATTTGTTAACAAATAATAAAATTTGTCCCAAAATATCCTACTTATTACCTAAGAATTAACTTTGTATTTTATGACGATTGCAATCGTCGCTAACTATGACAATTTCTAGAGACAAATTTATTTCGTTGGTAAAAGTACTCTCTTTGTGACGATGTGATATTTTTTAGCTACAAAATGGCAACAAAGTAGCGTTGTCACTAATTATAATTACTTACAAAACGATAATGTGTATCTAGTGACAAATTTATTTTGTTGGTAAAAGTAGTTTCTTTGTGACGATGTGATATTATTTAGCTACAAAATGGCAAGAAAGTATGGTTTTCACTAATTATAAATAGTGACAAAATGACAATGCGTACGTATACAAATTTATTTCATTGGTAAAAGTAGTTTCTTAGTGACGATGTGATATTATTTAGCTACAGAATGCCAAGATTGTAGCGTTGTCACTAATTATTGTAATTAGTGACAAAACGATAATGCGTATGTAAAAGGTAGTATTTATGGACAAAATAACAATTATTCAATGACGATATAAATATATGATTGCATACAAAATAAATCATCACTAATTCAAATAAATAACTAGTGACGCAATCATTGACGTCACCATTATAACTTCTTTAGTGACAAAACAATGTTATTACCTACAAAAAAATTAATTCTATGACAATCATGTTTGTCATGAATCGAATGCATTTAGGGGCGAAAAATCATTTCATAGAAAATTCAGGTCTAATTTGTGACAAAATACTAATTCATCTCAATATACATTTAGTGACCCATGCTTTAGGGATGAAAGCTTGACGAATATTTTCTTGTCACAAAAATCTTTTTGTGACGAGATATTAATATAAAGAGACAAAATATTTCAACTAAAATAATAAAATTTGTTGTAGTATTGGTACTTGAATGATATTGAATATGTGATATAATGAATATAGTATCTTGATCTGGTAGACCTAAGTCCCTCTTCTTGATGCATGAAAGATACGTGAATATGTGATCTCTTGACTTGGTAGGCTTAAGCACCCTTGTATTCTACGTGTATGAATGAATGATGAATGAACGTCTCGTATTGGTAGAACTAAGAAATGGTACCCATATAAGCATGACTAATATATGGAACCTTCACGAAGAAAGAAGGTCGTGATATCCTTGAAGTTGAAAGTTGTAACATATCCTTCTTGTGAGAATAGTGGACTTAGGGATAGAGTGGCTAGAATAGCACGAAACCATTTCTAAGAAAGTCATTGAGCTATACTTATTGACCATTGTGTGGCAGTCCTAGAGGACCCATCTTTTGTAGGTGCATTATGATTAGGTAATGACTAAGAGATGGTATCTTTTCATATGACTAAGAGATGGTAGTAATATTTGAGTATGATACTAGAGTACAGAGAAGCCCTTGATATCCTTGAACCATGTGCTAACATGGGATGATTCTTAGTTCTACCTTTGGCAAGTAGAACGCCTTACACGGTGTGAGGTCTTATGATATCGGACTTCATACCAAGCTAGTATGGTCTATTTCATTTAATGCATATTCTCATCATGTGTCATGCATTCTAGTATTGGAGAAGTTCTACAACGTTTAGATAGTGGAATAGGATACTATCTTGACATGACACAAGTACGCTTTGAAGATGCTAGGATATAGGTTTTGTAGGTCTTTTCCAAGACCAATATGTGAAGTCCTCTAAATGCATCCTTTTCTATCAAAACATTTTAATGAAAATATGGATTCTTGATCATGTATGTTTTTATATAAAGGGTACTATTCTAGGTTAGCTTTGAGAATTGCTTAGGTCGGCTTGAATAGGGTGTATGGGCGGTCTCTTCATGTTTTTCTTAGGTGAGTCTTACAGTAGCCTTAGGTAGGGATTCTAAATGATGTAAAGTCTTGTCTTATTGGATATGAGTTATGTGTTATGTTATGCATTAGAATAACTTAACTTTAGGTATTCTTAAGGATCATCTAGGTATGTATGAAGGGGTTGTATAGGCAGCCGCTTCATATCTTACTTAAGTGGGTCTTAGGATTACCTTTAGTAGAGGCGTCCATGTGAATATACATATGTGATGGATGTTACTTGATTATGTTCTATGTGTCTCTTATACTCTTTTATGAAGGTTTGTATCAAAATGTCATGAAAGCATTCTTATACTCTAAATGTTCCTTTTTCATGGTTTTTGCATGACTTCTATACTTAGTGCATTAAATGTGCTAACCCCTTCTTTTTACTTTTTGAATAAAGTGTAGGGAATTGGAATTCTTAATATTCCATGGAGGATGGATAGTTTTCTAAGGGTTGTAGATGAAGTATTGGTGAGTCTTCATTGATTCGAGGACAACATATATATGTTCCTTATGTCTTTATTTTTATTTTTTGTCTTGTATGGGCTTAGTACCAATGTTGTATATACAAAGTATTATATGGTTTAAAGAAACATTTTAAATTTTAGAGGTTTTAAAGATGTTTTGCGCTTGCGTATTAATGAAAGTATTTTTCCTGTGTGAAGAAAATTTTAAATTCTTACTTATTTTCGATAGTATATTATGAGATGATTGATACGAGTGGCTTGTGTGGGACTTCTCGGGGTCCCATTCTCCGTGTGGAGACTTGAGGATTCTCTAACTTCTAGGGTTTACCTCTGGATCGTGACAGTTGCTTCTGGGAGGTGCTGTCTGGTTGTGACATTAAATGTTTTTTTAAGCGTCTTATGTCATTCAAGGACGAATGTTCCCAAGTGGAGAGAATGTAACAACCCTCAAAATGAACTACGATAAACTACTGTTTCAAGTCATATTCTTGAGTTAATGAGTTGCTATTTAATGAGAAATAGTATCCAAGGCTGGAATGAGTGTCTTTCAGGTCAAACGTCAAGGAACGACCAAGACGTTCGAAAGCTAATATTTTGTGTGCTAGTGTGTCCTTGTATGTTTTTGTGTTTCATTTGGAGTCTAAAATTTTTGGAGATGATCCTAACATTTATATGGTCATGCTTATGGTCAAAAAATCCGGGTACGACTCTCCAAGGACCACCGTAAGGGTCCTTGAGAAGGACCCAAAGATTTTCAAGAGTTTATCAAAACAGCACCATTGACGGATCCAATCGACGGACCATCAATCTATTGACAGACTGTCAATTTCCTGTATGAGTTGATACTTAAAATTTTGGAGCTTAGCATCATTTTTACCACCCTAAGTCACCTTTTATAGACTCCCAGGACGGGCCGTTATTTGATTGACAGTCTATCAATGGTGGCCGTCAACGGTCACCTTTATTCTGTCCAAATTTAAGCCAAAGCCAATGGTGGTTCGGTAAATTCCACCCTTGGCTAAATAAATATGAAAACAGTTATTTTAGGTTATTTAGGGTAATTTAAGTTATATTAAACTCTAAAACCTAGAATTAGACTTCACTCTTCAAAACTCAAAACCCTTCCCTCCCAATAGTTCCCTTAAAACTCCATGGAAGCTCAGAGTCAAATTGGAGCTTGGATTGAAGGTTTATAGTGCTTTCTTCCTCAATTTGTGGTATTCTCAATACTAAGGTATGGTGAATATTTATCTAGAGTCATATTCCTCTCTCGAGCCAATTTTCTCAAGTAGTTTTAAAGTTTCCAAAAGATTATCAAAACCCTAATTCTTCCTCAAACTCATGTATTCTTGCATCAAATGTTTCAAATGAATTTTTATGATTATATTATGGGTTAATTGATGACATTAAGTGAAAAACTTCATGAATACATGATCTCTCTAATTTCTTAATTTTGGCTTGTAAAGTGGGTTTGATAATTGTGTTGTCTATGGATAGAATTGTATTTATATTACTTTATAGTATTAATCCTTGTTGTTATGTATCTCTACATATGATGAATTTTTGATGTGAAAATTAGTTGGTGATCTTGACCTTTTGGGCATGATGATAGTTAATTTCTATTGATATTGTTGGAAGTATTGAAAGTTGATTAATGGTGAATTGTGATATCAAAGAACGGTGAGTTTATTCAATTAATTACTATAGTAGGATTGATTTGTATGGTGTGATACACTTCTAGTTGAGGTGCTTAGTTTTTTTTCTTATTTATATTGTGATCTGGTGGCTCTATGATGTGATTTGAAGGTTGGTTATGTTTTTTTGTTGAAGATAGGCATATTGTGAAGTTGTGATATGATTTTAAGATGAAGTTGTATAACGCTATGTGACATTGTGAATGAAAGCATCTTTCCTCTAAATGTTGGTGTGTAATTTTGATAGACAATGAAGAGTCCTTACAGAATGATATGGTTTCTTTTTTAGGTAGACCTAGTTGTCCCTACATGATACATGAATGATAAATGAGGTGTTCTGAAATATGTATTGAATCGATAGACCTAAGAATGGTGCCCCTTCTTGATGAATCTAGAACCCTAAGTGAACTTGCAAACCTCGAATATAAAAAGAAGGTTTCTAATGAATTGAATCGGATAGACCTAGCACGGTACCCATTTTATGAATGAGCTATCCTAATGAACCTTGATCAGTGGACCCTTTTGGATCCCTCTTGGTAGTTGTATTATGACTTGGTAGGGCTTAGAGATGGTACAGTCTTGAATATTCTTATCTGAATGAACTTACTCTAAGAGGATCAAGTCAAAGCATCGAGTGGATATGTTTAACGTAGTAACTCTACTTGAGTATGAGACTAGATTACAAAGAAGCCTTTTGGTATCTCTCAAGCAATGTGCCTACATGAGATGTGTTCTAGTTCTACCGTTTGCAAGTAGAATACCTTCAATGGTTTAAGGTCTTATGAAAGCGGTTTCCATACCTAGCTAGTATGGTCTATGTGACTTAATGCCTATTCTCATCATGTGGGATGTAGACTTAAGTTATTCGAGATGTTCTACGACATGTAGGTAGTAGAATGGGATGCTATTTACACATAGCACGAGTAGGATTTGAAGTTACTAAAATGGGTTCCCTAGGTCTTCCAAAACCATTATGTAAACTCCCTTAAATGTATGGATGTCTCATTTAGTATCTCTAGTAATGAATGTTGACTTGTTTGGTTATTTCGGAAAGGAAATATCCTTACATAGGGTAGTCTTGAGGATAATCTAGGTGTGGATGAAGGCATTGTATGGGCGGCCGCTTCATGTCTTACTTAGTTGGGTCTTATGATAACCTTATGTAGATGGTCTAAATGGTTGAATGAGTCATTTAATGAATATGACCATAACTTTTGAATTATTGGAGTATTATCTTGTATGTTGATGATTGACTTGTATGATGTCTTTTATACTTTGTTTATGAGACTTTATCAAAATAACATGAAAAGTATATTTCAACTAAAATGTCCCTTTTTCACATGATTTCTTGCTTGGTCATCATACTTAGTGATTAATTGTACTAATTCCATTTTTCCTCTATTTCTACAAAGTGTAGGTGTGGGCAAGTGAGGTTATCTCTAGAAATTATAGCTTGGGACTTAGATATTCACTCAAGAGTTGGGTATGTCCTCATATGCCGAGGACAATGCTTCTTATTCTAGTTTCTTTCCCATTTGGACATTGTACTTTTCATTCAATGTAAGGGTCATGTCCCTAGTTTGAGACTCTTAATGTTTTGGGTCTATGTTGGCCAATATGAGACTAGTGATTTCGTTTCTATAAAGAGTTCTTTTAAAAAGTGTTGTCTCCTAAGACGTGATTTCTTTAAAAGGATTCAAAATTTTCGCACTATATTATGATAATTTGATGAATAAATGCTAAGGATTATGTAAGACCTTTGAGATGTTGAGTACGTCGTTTCAGGATTAAGGGGTACTCCCAGGTTGGTACATAAACTTTCATGCTATCTTCTTTAAGGTTTATATACTCCTACATCTTTACCTCCCTTTTCTCAAGGGGAAAATACATACTAAGAAATGCCTTCTTAAACTCTTCCCATTAAATAGGAACCCGCTCCCATGGGCCTATTAGCCTTCCATTGAGTAAACTAAACTTGAGCAACCTCCGTCAACTGATAGGAAGCCATCTTGTCCTTTTCCCTAGAGATAACTCCCATAGAATCCACTTCTTATAAATTCCATCCCAGAACAATGGGGGATGTTCTCCCACTCTAGATCTTAGAAAGATAGGAGGATCCATCCTAACAAAGTGTCTCAATCTAGAGTCCATAGTACTCTCAATAACATTCATCCCAGGCCCCACATTACTATTCTCTTGGGTCGTAATGGATTTTTCCAAAGATAGGAAAGCTTCTCTAATCTCTTAAATGGTCATGTCTGGGGAACCACGAGAACTTCATTATCTTAATTACCTTGAGGATCATTTCCACCTTGTGGACCTAAGGGAGAGATCTCATCATTAGCGATATCCTCTTCCATTCTCCTTGAGAGTCTTCCTCTTGCATTCATATCCTATAAAAATAAGAATTATTAGGAAAAAGTCACATATAAGACTCCACACTAAGGAAAGACTTCAAGAATATGAAAGAATTGTAACTTTCTATCGCCCTATAGTCTCTCGCTCATTGTTGTGTCGCGACTCAAACTAATAAACAAGACTCTACTAGACTTGTAATTTGATATATAAAACTAAAAGCATTCCCAAAACCTGTTCTTGATACAAAGTTAGTCACGACCTGAGAGAACCCCCAAATTGCAACAAGGCGTACTATACCCCAAAGGGGTCTCATACAAACCTCTTAGCATTCATTAATCACATAGGAAATAAAAATAGTGTTGAATTAAAAAACTTCTCAATGAAGACATCAATAGAAAACTATTATACAAAACAAAGAATTAATAAGTCTCAATACAACCATCTTAGACACGTTTCAACATCATAAGGACACGACCCTTTACAATGTAAAGAAACTAATAAGAGTCTATTATGCAAAAATAAAATATAAGAACACTTCATCCTCAAATCCTTGAAGACGTTCAAGTCTTGGAGAATAGAGATCCAACCCTTCAACTGAGAGAAGCCACCTAGCAATCTAAACCTAAATTTTGTAGAAAAAACATGAAGAAGGTGGTGTTAGCATAATGAAGCACTAAGTATGATGACCATGCCAATCATGCTCAAAGGGACATTTTGTTTAAAGTCATGATTTATGCCATTTTGTAAAACTTCATGAACATTTGACCAATATAGTACTAGTATAACTCATAACCCACATACAAGTCACATAATCTCATTAAAACTGTTACCTTTACCTTTTCTCCTTTTTTCTCAAGTAGTAATAATTAGCTCTTACCAATATATAATACATAACCACATACATCAAGGAGACCATTCCTCATTCTAGGGCCTCTATCTAAGGTTACCCTAAACCACCCTTAAGTAAGACATTAAGTGGCAATCCATACTACCTCTTCATTCCACACCTAAATTTTTCCTAAGACTATATTTAGACAAGAACCTTTACACTTCAACATAACATGCTAAGTAGCCTATTTAATCAATATTGGAATAACACACATTACATTATAGAGACAATACGTCAACATCCATTATTTCCTTAATTTAGAGGACTTTTACATTAGTCATGCAGACTTAGGGAACTTACTCAAGCGCCTTCAAAGCCTACTCTTGCCATGTGTAGATAGCATCCCATACTACTATATAGTGTTCTTAAAGGTGAACACCTCTCGCCAAAGGCGATGAGGCGTGATGAGGAGATGGGGATATGCCTATTTCGGGCGAGGCATAAAGTGGCGCAAGCCAAGGCGAGTCGTGATATGGAATTGGCGATGCAATTGGCGTCACCTTTTTTATTGTAATAATTTAAACAAAATAACCAAATGAGGGAATTTTGGGTAAAACATGATGTTGTGAGTGCTGCTGCTCCTCATTTTTCGACTAGAAACTTGAAATCAATTCCTTCTCAACTTCAGGATCATTGAAAACATAAATTCGTGAGTTGCGACTGCTATTGTTATACCTGGGAAATCCCAGGACATAGGTTAAAGTCTCATGTACTGTCTAAATAGTAAAAATGGTTTTTAAGGCCTAAAATAAGGTAATTAACTTGATTAGGAAGTATTAAATCCTAAACATCAGGGAACGACCACGACGTCCGGAGACAAGTGAAAGTGACAGTGTGCATTTAGGTTTTTGTACGGGTTTGAAGAGTCATATGAAGGTCAAACTCTGTGAAAAGTTCTAAGGTACACCTTAGTGCATTTTTAGGGTCGAAATGTCCCAGTACGACTCCTCGTGTACCACCCTAAGGGCCCTCAAGGAGGATCAAATTATTTGACCCAAAAACCTATCAAAAATAGTGTGCCATCGACGAAGCAAAGGATGGTCCGTCGATGGAGGTCTTAAGTCCATACTTAGAGTGTGTAGCCTTGTCTCCATTTTGTGGACCCTCTGTCCCAAACCACGTTGACCAGGATGGTCCGTGATTTGGTTGACGGGGCATCGACGGGGTCTCGTTGATTGACCCCTCCTCCACAGCCTTCACACAACTTATGTGGGGGCTATTAGGTAATTAGTAAAATAATTAATTAATTATTAGGGACAGTTATAATTATTTATTTTGGGACTATTTAACTATCCTAATTCATTAAACTAACCTAACACCTCTTAAATCCAAAAACCCAAATCACTCCCACTTCTCTCTAGTTTCTTTCACTACACTAAAGACCCCCTTTGAAGAACAAGGTCAAGTTTCTCTAAGGCTTCAATTTAAACTCTTTCCTTAACCAATATTCAAGAAATATTATGGAATGGAGGCTATTAACTTTTGGGAATCCTTTCCCCAATAGGTTCTTCAAGATTTGGATTTCAATGTTCTTGATAAGTCTACTTTTCGTCCAATTTCGTGGTTCTATTTCCTTACTTTAATTGTTTGGTATTAATTCTATTATCAGTAATGATTTCTGTATATACTTCAAAGCTTTGACCTAAACCTCTATAAAGACCCATGAATGCCTCTTCTCCTAACCCAAACTTGTGCATTAGGTTGATTATGAGTAAGGGAGATATAATTGAATGTGTTATTGCATAATTTAATATTATATGATGGTAATGATTTAATTTTTGGGTTAATATCATGGAATTATGGGTGAGATCTTTGATGATATTCTTGGAAGCCATTGGTAAGACTTTCAAGATCGTGATTACTCAATTGTATTACCATTGGTCTATTCGTAGTAATGTTGTTCAACTAAAGTATAGATGTTGATGTTATGAATGTATGATTAGGCTATGAACATGATGGATGTGATATGCTGATAGGTGTATTATTATGAGGGATTGGATGTGATTATCTTATGCATCTTATTACTATGTTATGATGTAATGTTCTCACATAATGTTGGGTTGTGATGAAAGGACTTTCTCATCCTATAACCTAGGAGCTATGATCAGGTTATACAAGGGGTTAGTCTCCTAAGACCTATTTCATAAACTAATGTTAAGGATTACCTAAATACACTTCAAAAAGGAAATTTAGATTAGCACCAAGTGAACTAGACAATAAGAGGTGACCCTTAAAAAATGGGAAGATAGGCTCAGCAAAGGTCTCGTGAGGTGGAAACTACAACGCGAATTAGAAGAAAGAGAGTTTCTAGTAACAATCTCCTAGTTGCTTAACTATGTTCCCCCATAGGAAAACTTGCTAGTGCTTCCACGTAGACATTATTATGATGTATATGTCGTACCTTGGCAAGTAGGATGACCTCCCTTTGGAGTGAGGGGTTGAAACCGGATTTCATGTTTATCTCACATGGTCGAATGTTGGTTATGAAAAAATTTTCGAAGGTAAAATGAATGAATTAATGTAAAAAGATGCATATTAACTAGGAGGACTAGAGATTTGTACTAGTGTAGGTAAGGTTATGGAACTTTACCTATACATTGCATAAGTGGACCTTGAGGGGATTCATAAGGTGATTTCTTTATATACATAAATTAGGAATGAAATGCATAATATTGATTCTATATAATGTAGGTCTTATATGATGTTGATTTCACTCGATTTACATGATGTTGGTCTAAATTGCTACCTATGAGGTTGACTACACTTATTATGATGATTATATGATGTAAAGACAATGCTTATGGTTTCTTTGCTAGTTTACTTTGTTTTTGTGGGGTTATGGGGCTTCATATAGATATTGACTAGTTGAGTTTTATTGGGACTCGGAGTAAGGTCTTGTAATGTATTGATGAAATGTTTCTTAAAGCTTTGTTATGATGTTTCTCTTGAATATGTAATATTAAAATGTCTTAGTGTTTCTATGTTATGGACTTGTGTATATTCTTTGAAAGTGCATGAAAACTTTTCAAGTTAACTTGGCATGATTATTAAAAAAATGTCCCTTTGTGCATATTTTCAATGATTTGCTTGCATATGTTTCCATACTTAGTACATGTGGTTTGTACTAACCCATATTCTCTTCTATTTTATGCACAAAGTGTAGGTTCGGGCCATTGATGAAATTCCATTGCTTACTTGAAGAACTTGGATTGACAACCCCTAGTTGGTGAGTTCTCAAGACCAAGGATGGATAAGCTTAACTCTAGTTTCCATGTTTCCTATTTCAAAAACTTTATTGCAATTTCAATTTGAGACATATTGTAATGTTGTAAGGGTATTGTCCCAAATCTTGTACTCTTATGTTAGATGGTTCGTTGAGACGATTGTAAGGCTTCAAAACTAAGTTTGGGTGTCTATATCCTCACTTATGCCTATAAGCTTTTTAACATGTTAAAAAAGTGTTTTAAAGTATGCATGAGTGATTTCAAGTAAGTTGGAAGTCAAACGTCAAGGGACGACTAAGACGTTCGACGACTAGTCACCAAGAGGCCTTAGATGTTTTCATGTGCTTATATATGTGTCATTTGCTTATGAAGTCATTATATAATTAAATGATGTTTGTAGGCAGTATGTTGAGTTTTATAAATTTAAGAGGTCAAAAGTACAAGAACATCCACGACGTTCAAAAGTTAGCCCTTGAGACGTGCATGTGTGTGTCTTGAGTGTGCCTAGCATGATTGGACGTGTTTAATTTTATTCTTTTGGGTGAAACTAATGTGCAAGGTCCTTTACATTTAAGGTATGGATTTATGTTGGAAAAGTTTTGGTACGACTCCCTAAGGGCCCCGCAAGAAGCCCCTAAGAAGGACACAAAGGTTGTCGAGACACTGCCTCGGTAGTGACAATCAAAGGAGCCAAAGGAAGCCTACTCAGTACACCAATTCCCCGTCAATGGGGATAAGTAGATGGATACTTATCCTGTTGAAGGCTCAATGAAGTTGTCAAGCCCCAGAACCAAATGACGGCCTGCAGTACCGTCCATCGATTGACCTACTAGGCATCATTTGTGGCCGTTGATACAGGCTGCAACAATTTCCATGCCCGCTGTTTAAGTCATGGGGTGAATAGGAAATTCACCCCACGTGCATACCTGACCCTTGTTGGTTTATTTGGGCATTTTTGGGTGTATGTAAGTGGGTAAAAATGTTACAACTCCATTCCCAATTGAATTCAAAAAAAATAGAATTCCCTCCCAAACCAAACTCGTTCGACAACTTCCATTGAAGGTGAAGCTCAAGAACAGCTTGGAGTTTTGATTTACATGGGTTCTTCATCAAGTTTTAGAGGTTTTATTCTACATTAATTTATGGTAATCCTTCATATCTAATTAACTAGAGAGTTCCCTTCAATGTTTTCAATTCAAGTTCATGATCAAATCTCATCTTCTTTCAATCTAGTCATGGGTTCATTCTCCAAAAGTTTTAAATGGCTTAATCATGATAAATTTATGATAATGTACTGAATCTAAAGTGTATTTCAATCCAATTGCATGATGAACCCGTGTCCATTCAATTCTCGTTTTGGCCTATGTATGGGCATTGTGATCGTGACTTTGTATTGATTGGATTATGATTCTAGCATGTTAATATTATTGTATCTACAACCTAGTATTTGTATTGATGGTTAATTATTGATGAGTGATCCATGAGTATGAAGGTTTGAAGGTTTGAATAAGTCTAGTCTATAAAGTAGTATCTTGTGATATAGATTCTAGCTTGATGATTATGTGATTCAATTATGTTAAATTGATTGTTATCTACTGCCTATTATGTATATGTATTATGAATTATATTTAATTGATCCAATGTGTATCAAGGCTTGAAGATTTGGTTGTATTGATTCATGTTATCGTATTTTCTATATTTATGATCAGGACTTTGAATTGATTGAATTATGATTCTAGCACGTTTATATGCTTATATCTACTGCCTAGTATGTTTATTGATGGTGAATTGTTGATGAGTGATCCATAAGTATGAAGGTTTGAAGGTTTGAAAAAGGCTATTCCATAATGTTGTATCTTGTGATCTTGATTCTAGCTTGATGATTATGTTATTCAATTATCTTAAATTGACTATTATCTACTTCCTATCATGTATATGGATGATGAGTTATATTTAATTGATCAAATGTGGACAAGGAATGAAGATTTTGTTGTACTGATTCATGTTCTCCTATCTTCTATAAATTGTTGATGTAGTTCAATGTATCTCGACTCTATGGTTATTGACTTATGATTTCTTATAGGGTTAATTGTACTTTAGATACTGCCTATAATGTGTTATGATGATGAATTATGTGTTGTTGTCCCAATGTGGATAGATACTTGAAGAACTTTATCTCTACTTCTTATAGATTGGCATTAACTTTAATATAGACTATATAGGGCATGAATGTATGATTTCATCTAATATTAGATACTTGTAGCTACTGCCCTATATGGTATTTTATAAGGAGGTTTATCATTGATGATCTATGTAAGGAAGAATTGGTAATAGATCAACTTTCCTTCACATTCTATAAATCGATGATGTAGTGTACTTGATATGATCTTGATCATGTTATGATTTAATGCATGAATTCGATTATGTTAGTATATCTTTATCTATTGTCCTAGATATTAATTGTTGATTAAATGTGGGCATTGGTCAATGATTACCAAAGGTTGAGAAATTGGTAAGATTGTCTACTTCTTCTACTTTTCTTATAGTATTGATAGTTAATGAGTCCTTGTATGGCATTGTGTGGTATGGTCCACTAATTGTTGCGGTGTTTACTTTAATACTAATATATATATATATATATATATATATATATATATATATATATATGATGTGAA